>NW_021604790.1:5693337-5759330 GCF_004785775.1 Grammomys surdaster | reverse complement strand
TTTTTTTTTTCTTTTAGTAAAGTAGTTTGGACTTTGCTAAATTGCAACAAGAGAAGGGCTATTTAGCTTTTAGGAAGAGTTTAGAATTTCTTCATTCATTTAACACAAATTTATTTGCTAAATCATTGTGTTAAAAGTGGGGGATATGGTGGCTAACAGCTAGGCAATGACCCATTCAACTTAAAAAGGCTGATTAAAAACTAACAAATAACAAACACTGAAGTTGGCAAATATACAATAAGGTTGTTTTCTCATACTGGTATCCTGAATGTAGAAGACAGCTGGGTCATTGTTAATTTTATGAGACAAAGTTCCAAGAGACATGAAAACATTATTTACAGGTTACTTGCTGCTTGACTTGGATATCCTTTGTCCTCAAGTGTTCTCTTTGAGAATACTCACTGTATTACTAATTAAACTTCCTATCACTGCATTGCACATAATCCCCCCTCTCTCTTTACCCTGCCCTTTTTGTATGTATCTAACATGTCCATATTATTTTCAATTTGTTCAATGTTACCAGATTGCCAAAATGATGGCTGCTATTGCTGACAGCTTTAACAGTTGCAATACCACTTCCAAGAACCAAAATCACTTGACATTTTCCTTATGTAGCACAGGAATGGCAAGAACAACATTTGAGTTCTTTCTTACGTAAGAATTCATTTTTGGGGAAAAAACCCCCCAAGCTTTTGTGTCTTCATGACACATCTTAAAAGTAATTTCCCTAATTAGCTTATTTCATATTCATTATCTTCTTTTTTTGTGTGTGTTTGTGTTAGTTGCTTTTTAAAAGAACTTTAAATTGTTTACATACATTACATCATGACCACAGTTTCCTCTACCTCCACTCCTTCCAGCCAACCCTTTCCCCAAACCTCTCCTTTCCCTAGATCCATTCCTTCTCTATGGCATAACAAAGTACAATAAGACGAGGCATAAACCCTCTTATCAAGGTTGGACTAAGTGACCCAGTAGGAGGAAAAGGGTCCCAAGCACAAGAAAAAAGAGTCAGCTCCCACTCCTGCTGTTAGGGGTCCCACAAAAACACCAAGCTATACGACCATGACAGATATGCAGAGGACATAGTTCAGACCCATATAGGGTCCGTGCTTGTTGCTTCAGACTCTGTGAATCTCTGTAAGCCCTGCTTAGTTGATTCTCTGGGCTGTGTTCTAGTGGTGTCCTTGACCCCTCTGGCTTCTAGAATCCTTCCTCCTCCTCTTCTTGGGGTTCTCCCTGTCTTCACCTAGTGTTTGGCTGTAGGTCTCTGTATTTGCTTCTAACATTAGAAACATTTCATTGACTTTATTTTTTTAGCCAGTAAAATTTGATTCTATGCTGGGTCCTGGTCATCCATGCAGTGATAGGTATGGGCCTCAAGTCAGATCAGTCATTGGTTGGCCACATTGTGATGCAGGATGCATTGTAAGTTGAAGGTTTTGTGGCTGCGTTGATGTGCCAGTCCCACCGTTAGGAGCCTTACAGGGCAGCAGAGATGGCTCAGTTGTTAAGAGCACTGGCTGCTAAGATAGAGGATCAGGGTTCAGTTCCTAGATCCACATAGTGGCCTGCCTGTGACCCTAGTTCCAGGGAATCCAGAATTATCTTAATTTAAAGACTTAACATTGGCATGATAAGAACTGCTAAGCATATAGCAAACTTTTTGTTTTTGAAAAAGGGTAGCTAACAAAATTACTGAAAGGTGAAACGTCATCATAATTTCTTTTTTTGAAGGCACATGTAAAGATTGATAGAATTTCCAAAAGAATGCTCAGCAAAGAGCCTTCTTTTCACTGGAAGAGCAGCAGTGGTTAAAGGTGCAGGGTCCTGAGCACCTGTTCCACTTTTTACAGAATAAAGACATTGACAGGCTCTGAATCTTAGCTCTGTTATCTATTAAGAGCATAGCTCTGGAAAAAGTTATGGAAATTAGCATTTTCTCATGTATAAAATGGAGATAATAATGACTACCATATAAGGTTAAGATACAATGAAGCAAACAAAACAGAATCCTAAATAATCCAGAGTCCTTACAATTATTACAACTTTGTAAACAGAAGCCAGTGTGTTGCTGTTCTGTTAACTGTCCTATTAATTCTACATATTATGTATGCACTCTATTCTATTCCTGGAAAACCCACTTTCATTCTAGGTGAATTTATACATACAAGAAAGGCTCTCAATGAATCTCTGTGCCTCTCCACTGATTACGCTCAGAGAAACAACTGGCAGATGCTGATTGAGCAAAATCTGTTATAATCCAAGTGAAAAGTGTTTCTTCAGTAAAAAGGACTGTTTCAAAGTTCTGACCAACTCTTCAGTGTCCTCCACTAATCAGCACGAGAAGCAGCAGGAAAACTATGAAATACCAGTAGTAATTACTGATATAGAGGAATTAATACCAAGTATTCTCAAATCAAGAGGCTCTTGATATATAAAACAAAAAAAAATACTGACTTGAGAATTTCATTTGAAAGTTAGAGATGCCCACTCACTGGTTTGTCATGGTGAGAAGCTACGCTGCTGGCGTTGGCTCTGTGCTCCCATAGCATAAGCTTCTATGGCCAAACTGTAATGTGTCATAATTGCTAGGATAATATTCATGTGTCAACCAGGAGCCATTTCTTTTTTTATTATTATTATTTTTATTGGATATTTTATTTACATTTCAGATGTTCTCCCCTTACCCCATTTTCCTGCTCCTGCCCAGGAACCCCCTATCCCATCCCCCCTCCTCCTGCTTCTATGAGGATGTGCCCCCACTACACCCCCCCACTCCCACCTCCCCACCCTTGAATTCCCTTACACAAGGCTTCCAGCCTTCATGGGACCAAGGATCTCCTCTCCCACCTATACCTGACAGGACCATCCTCCCTTGCATATATAGCTGGAGCCATGGGTCCCTCCCTAAGTGCTCCCAGGCTGGTGGTTTAGACCCTGGGGGCTCTGGTTGGTTGGTATTGTTGCTCTCCTCATGGGGTCGCAAACCCTTTCAGCTCCTTCAGTCTTCTCTCATTGGGAACCCCATGATCAGTTCAATGGTTAGCTGTGAGCATCTGTCTCTGAATATGACAGACTCTTGCAGACCTCTAAGGAGACAGCTATGTCAGGCTCCTGTCAGCATGCACTTCCTGACATCCACATCAGTGTCTACCTTTGGTGACTGCACATGGGATGGACACCCAGGAATGGTCTGCAGACGGCCCCTACCAGGAGCCGTTTCTTATACAAAGGTTAGCATAAATTAAACATGCTGCATCCCTACATGAAAGTGTATTTGTAAGCTGCTCTTAGGATACTAAAATTTTAAAAATATTTTTAAAGTAAATATAGTCACCAATTTCCAACTTAAACAATATTTAACTTTTTGAATATAAACATAAACATCAAGTTTAAGGGGAAACTTACTGTATAATGTTTAATTAAAAATTAAAAACATCCTATCTCAAGGTATAAACAAATTTATTTATATTTTGTTTAAAACTGACATAATCATGACATTTAGAATGTGATCACTCCTTAAGAAGGATAAACAATGATTAATATTTTACTTATTATACTTAAACTTTTCAATTATAGAAAATAAATATATTGGGATTTCTTTTTTTTGGTGGAAGAGGAATTAAGATGCAACAAAGCAAAGAGACAGAACATCTTTTATTTTCTTAGCACCATCTGATGTATTATGCATTTATTTGAGTGTTGCCCTTCTCCCATCATGAGAATGTAGGCTATACAATGCAGAGATCATTTGTGTTGTGTGACTCAGTCCTGGGTTTTTGAACATGGGCTTCAAGCAAGCATTCTAATGAGTAACAGTACAATGCTGGAATCTCATCAATATTTATCTATTTCTTTCTTTCTTTAAATTATTCTAAAGAACAGGTTGGACAGCATATTTAGAAGAAAGCAGAGATGTCTTCTATAGTCACAATGAGTTAACAACAAATATGAGGGAAATCTGGGTTTGTTCTGGAAGCCTGTTTGTGCATGGGCTTACTTTTACTAACAGCAATGATTGACATCTTGACTCTGAGAAGCCCTCCTGTCTCAGACCCCTAAGTGTTGAGATTAAGAGCCAAGGTGCCTTGCTTAGAATAGATTTTTGAGGAAATTTGAAACTGATAATATTACAGATCATCTGTAAAACTTCAGAGAAGCACAAGAATTACAAGTACTAGGTACTCTGGAGGATGAAGGAAAGAAAGGGAACCTAGATAAGAATTTCCTACCCAGGTGACTACCTCCCCAGCATCCACAGAAAAGAGATGTATTTTGACTAGAGACATTGAGAGAATTTAAACTTTGGAATACCAAACACAGGGCAAAGTAGAGGTTGTGTGCAGATTTGAAAACAAGGCCCTTCAGCATTGTCTTCTGAAACCCCAGTCATATTCTGCCTAGCACAGGAATGTTGGCATTCAGTATCTACATTTTCCAGGTAAAAGGCTGGAGAATTCTTTAAATAAGGATGTGAACAATTTAAAACAGAAATCCCCTAAAACATACAGGCAGTGACATCTGGGTATTTCCAATAATGGATGGATCATCTAAAGGCCCTTTGTATACTCAAACTTGTCCACTTGAGATTTCTCTCTCTCTCCCCCTCCCCCCTCTCATGCACTCCCCACAACCACATGGGGGCTTAGGGGGTAGGAAAACAGGGAGAGAGAAAGCTAGAGGAATAAAATTTAAAAATACTTTATAAACAAGGGAGTAACTGCAGAAAAAGAAAGAACTATTTGATATTAAAACTATGATAGTCACCAAAAAGATTCTTTTACTGAAAGGGTTAGAAGATAATGTTGGTGAACTCTTATCAAAAGGGCCTGGAGATGTACAGCTTCTTGGGGGTGATGTGTTGGGTAAAGAAGTCAACTGTTCGTTCTGAACACTATTTGCTTTCCTATGTGCATATGTTACTTTGAAAATGATAGGAAATTTAAATAAAAGTATTATGGACGATATGGTATAGCAGGAGGAGCTCTGAGCAAGTAATAAAACTATTGTTTATTTACACCATGACTTTGGCTAAACTAAAGCCTTTATTTACTCACTAGAAGACTTTGCTTCTAAGTTTTGAAGGTTCTGATCCTATCAGAGTTGTTTTTTTAAACAAGAACAACAACAACAATAACAACAACAACAACAACAACAACACAGAAAACCCCAAAAAAGTAAAAAGAGAAGCTTTTCTTCATGTTCTCATGGATATCTATACATATTTTTTGGTCTCTTTGCTAAGAGTCTCCCTGTATTTGCTTTGGTGCTAAAATGGAACTCGCAGGCCCCCAACTTGGGAATCCTGTTATACCTGTGAGGCAAGTCTTCGCATGGCTTCCTCTTGTCGCCTGCGCATTTCTGGAGTTCCTGGGCAGCTTCCACTGGTAATAGATGAATGGGCTGAAGGTGCTTGGGTGAGTGGTAGCTCTCTGTTGGCGTCCACATCTGAATTAAAAAGATTTGATGTTTAATCAGAAAATCATAAAACTCTAGACCAGTGGGTCTCAACCTTCCTAATGCTGCAACCCTTTAATACAGTTCCTCCTGTTGTGGTGATCCCCAACTATAACATTATTTTTGCTGCCACTTTATAACTGCAATTTTCTACTGTTATTATGAATCATAATGTAAATATCAGTTTTCTGATTGTGTTAGGTGACTCCTGTGAAAGGATTGTTTGACCCTCAAAGGGTCGTGATCCACAGGTTGAGAACCACTGCTCTATAGACTGAAGGAATATTAAATTCCATATTGTTCTGTGACCTAGCAATTCTATTTCTGACTAAATAACCCAAGTGAAGTAAAAAAAAAAAAACCCACATGTCTAAATAGAAACATATCACTGTCCAGAAGAGGATGACTTATAACAGAAAGTAAAAGCAAGTCAGGTGTCTTATCACTTATTGAATGGGTGAAATGTGCTATCTCCATACGATGGACTGCTACTTCATAATGAAAGAAAATGAGATATACACACATGCTACAACACAGATGATAGCACACCAGCTCCCAACATTTCAAGTATGTGTTTCTATTTACATAAAATGCTCAGATGGAGAAATCCATACTGATAGGTAAAGTAGGGGCTTTCTGGGGCAGAAAATAGGGAGTTTGAAGGAAAGCAGGGATTTACTACTGAGAGACAAAAGTTTCTTTCAGTGGGGGTCAATGTTCTAAAATTAAGTTATGGTGACTGTGATACAACCTTTGAATGTATTAAAAATGCATAGCCGATCATTTTACTTTGAGAGTGAGCGTTACCATGCCGGCAGATTATATATACAGTATAGGCTCACATGGAACTTAAAGCAATTGTCCCCGCTTCCACTCCGTGTCCTGGGACCATAGGCATGAGATTTGATGCTCATATTATATTGATTTGTTTATTTATTTACTCACTTATTTAAGGCTAATTCCTACTTTGTTGTTCAGATTGGTCTCTATTCTTTCTTGATCTTCCTGCTCTGCCTCCTGTGTGCTGGGATTACAGTGTATACCACACCCAGCTTGGAATTGAGCATTTTAAGTGGATAAATTAAGATTAAAAAAAAAAAAGAAAAGAATCAACTTTAAAAATTTTCACTGTTTCCTGCTAGTGGCAAGACCTATCTTTGGATTGAACACTGACTTCTGAGTCACAGAACTGTAATGTACAAGGGCTGTTTGAAACATGGTGATGTATTTATGCTGCCACTGAAAAGTACATGGAGGCCAAGTTTCAAGTGGTGTAATAAAGTTTTAGAAGATGAAAAATGCATTCATTATCTATTAGAAATGAAAGAACCAAACAGGTAAGAGAATATTTTAAAAACAGGCACACACACACACAAGCAAAAACTTATTTAAAGTTATTTGGTAAAAGAAGGAATAGAAGTAGTCATCACTTAATTGTTTACCAGTAAAAATAAAGTGAGATTTCTTCCATTCACCTGTGATGGAGTAGATTTCTTGGTCACACTGCAATAATTGCAAGGCTGAGGGTAGAGAGATGGCAGTGAGGCAGGTCTGAAGAAATGTGTGACACTTTGAGTTGAGTTAAAGTTTAGTGACTATTACACATATACACTGGTTTACTCTTGTCCATGGATCTATGCTCCTTTGGAATTTGATTTCTGAGTAACTACTGTATAAATACTCTGTCTTCTGGCTATTCTCTTTTGGAGAGGCCCTCCTTTTTGTCTGAGTGGCTTACTTTCTGTTTGGCATTCAGAGAACAGAAGAAATAAAAGTTAAGAGATAAGCACAAGTCAGTGTATTCAACAAACTAGCAAAATAGACTTCTGAAAGGAGCAGAGCAGGGATCACTTAACTGAGCAGCTGTGTGGAGGTTTGGCAGCTGCTGACAAATGTCAAATTCAGGTAACTACATCAGGACCTCCAGTAATGGAAATACAGTCACGTATCAGAACTTCCCTACTTACCATACCAGTCTACCTGTAACGGGTGCAATAATATCTGAATTATAGAAGAGGTCTATTTTTACAAAATGTTTTTGTTCTTTGTGTGTGCTGGGGGTGATGAAGGAAGAGAATGATGGGAGAGTCCTATCTGTGAAAGTGGGCGGAAAGCAAGATGACAGGTTAGTGTCTGCCTTCACAGTTTTTCTCTACCTTCTAAGGGAAATGACAAGGAGGAAGCAGGCTGTGGAGCTGACTGTGGGGGAAGGAGAGCTATGCAGTGAAGGACTGCAGCCTAACGGCTCACATCTCTTGCAGCAGTACTGCTCAGTATGGAGAAGAAGGAACAACAGATGATACACAGAGATAAGTAAAAAAAAAAACCCTCTGCAACTTTGCAGTTTTTCATTATTACAACTGTATCATGGTATCATTGCCCGAGGGTTCAGAAAGCCAGTGGGATTCTAAATAAACCTACTCAAGTTTAATATACATTAATTGGTAGAAAAGTAGGCCAAATCTCTGACCTCATTCCTTAACCAAAGAACTTCTGCTGCTTCTGGCACTATTTGTAGTGTCAGCTCATATAGTAACAGATTCATGCTGAAGAATAACTTGTGGACTGGAGAGATGGGTAGGTGGTTAAGGGACTTGTTCTGACAGAGGACGCAGGACTGAGGACCCATGACCCAGGATCAGTTCCTAGCACCCACATGGCAGTTCACAACCATCTGTAACTCTAGTTCAAGGGGATATGATGTACTTATCTGAAATTAGTGGGTACCAAGCACAGATGTGGTACACATACATACATGTAGGCAAAACACAATATATATATAAATAAGAAAAAAATAGTGTGCATTCTGTTAGTAAAATATCCTTGACTCTTCTTTAAGAAACACAGGTTTGTTGAGGATGGCAGAAGCAGAAGGTAGTTTGACCACCAACAGATTATAACGAAAATTTTGCATAAGGCAATGCTGGTTCTTTGCAGCTCTGACAGATAGTGCTGTCTGGTCTATCTTTTCCTATTCCTTTCTCTAGTCTCGGAAGTTAACTAAAGGGCCAGATCTAAGCACCAACAATGGAGATTATCTTAAGTGGAGAGTGTTTCATTGTTTTCAGAGATTCCCAAGAGATAAAAGGCAACAGTATTAGAGAAGTATAACCAACTACATTTGGAAAATCTGCTTTGAGAGCATATAGACTATTTTCTATTTATTTTTTCTCCCCCAGGCTTATGTGCAGACCTCAGATACTTTGCTTTTAGACAAAACAACTACGCTTGGCTTTGGGATTTATCTTCTGTCAGGAATGATCCTGCCACTGCTATCTTCCACACTGATACACTGAGGAGTCAGAGAAAGTGTGAGCCAGCGTTTTCTTTCTGGCATACCCAAACAGCTTAACTCCTGAACTACTCAGATAAGCAGTAGTATGGCATGATAGTTAAGAATTTGAAAGAAAATACTGGAATAGGTGTGAAAATTCACTGCAAACCATGAAGGCATGTTCTCTGAGTCAGCATCTCAGCACAGAAGCTATTCTAAGACCCCTCTTCTTCATTATTGCTGTCATCTACTCTCTAAAGGACTGAACACTCCCTTTCAGGCACAGAGAACAAGTACTGTCACTGAGCTACAGCCTCATCCCTACAGCTGTTCTCAACAATCAGCTAGTTACACTTTCTTTTGCCGACGATAAAACTGAGATCCAAAGAATTAATGCAAAGTTAAGGTTACAAAGTGCCATGTGGTCAATTTACATGCTGTGGCACAATCTCAAGTCTTGGCTTTCACAGGACTATGCCTATGTTTACTTTAGAAGCACTTCATTTAGGAACATGAGCAAGGTACTCTTAAAATGAGAGTTCACTATATAATTGTATTCAGTAAGTTTTCTTTTTAGACACCAGCTCCTTTCATATATTAGGTATTCTTAAGTATACAATCATTTCTTTGATATAGAACTTGCTAAGCAATTTCAAAAGGAAAATGTTTGGACAATATTCAGTGAGTTCCTGTCAGGTTTCTACACCCTGAGATTACCACAGTCTCACACAGATCATTTCTAGTGGTTGTTGTATGAAATGTGTGGTGGGCTATGTTACTAATTTAATTTGGACCAGTAGAGCAAAACCTTCCTTTTCCGTTCTCAAGGAGAGTCAGACTGGTTTATACAGGAAGAACTCTTACACACATCCATTTATTTTCTTTCCTCTAATAAGTTTTACCATAAGAAAAGTCAGTCTAGGAATAGCTTTTGAAACCAGGCTGCTTTGCTTCCCTATTTATGGGCTGTAAAAACCCTGGGAGTCTTGGATCACTTATCTGTGAAATGAAGACAGCAGGATCCACCACACTGAGTTGATGAACGACTGAATAAATTAATATCTGTAAACCCCTTAAAGACTATGTGACATATAATACTATGTGAACGTTTTATTGACAAGTTCTCAAGACTGCAGTGATGACTGACCACTGAGTCGAAAGAGACCGACTACACAGGAGAACTTTGCACAAGAAAGTAGAAAGAAACCTTTCAAGATATAGCCAAGCTCAGGTTTAAGCTGTGTGGCACTGATATTAGATACAAAGAAAGGAAGGCCTCAGACTGTGCTGTCACTTAACAAGAAGTGGGCACAGGCTGAGTAACATCTGACAGTGACAGGTACAAATGACTCTACAGGAATTGCTGGAGTCACTATCCAAAAGACAGATCAGCCACACAGCCAACAGGTAAGCATCAAATTTATTCTATAAAAAGACTATGCTTCTGGTGACTGTTGGATGTGTGGGTTAGATATACACAGAGTATTAGGATGTTTCTCTGCACCATGGTCCTCACATGGTTCAGGCTTCACAGAATAGGAATAAAAGCATAAGTGGCCTAATATAAAAATGTCAGAAAATATTTTAGGGATACAGAACAGGCAGTTTTGTATGTTTGTAAGAAGGGATACGTACGTTTGGGAGAGGCGTGTGGGCTGTCAGAGGCGATCTGTCTCATCCGTGTACCATGGCAGCTGAGAGCTACCAGTCTGGAGATGATGGCAGTTTTGCCGAACCCAATGTTTCCCACAATCACTACTCCTTGGTTCACGCTGGCATTGGAACTCTGAAGCTGAGCATCAATCTCATGGAATACCCAATCTCGACCAACAAACACTGACTCTGTGGTAATGCTGGGCACTTCAAAGAGTAGGGGCTTCAGGGAGATGTCTGGAGGTCTATAAGGTGCAAAGCGAACTGGAAGGAACAACAAGAGATAACAGAACTTAGTTTAAACAGTCATCATTGAGAGAAACAGGGGAAAGACAGTTTAAGACTGTTAGAGTTACAGAATGATGGCATTTGGGCTTTTCAGGAATAACAAATAAACAATGCAGGTATGCTAGAGCCATCAGATACCACAGAGGGCAGAGCACACAGACACAAAATAATAAAACACAAATAACTCACGTAAGTAAGAAAGTCAGGACAGTCTTATAAAATTGTTAAACAACAGGAATGGTCCCCCACATCAACAATCAGCAGGGATGCAAGAGAAGTGGAAGGGTCCTAAAGAATGCTTCTGGACCCAGGGAGATAAATCTTGAAATGCTGGATATGGGGAAAGGGAGGTAGGTCTTCAGGAGAGGCTGGGCTACCACTGAGCAACCTGATAGCTCCTTACTAACCATTAAGTACATTTAACATTTAATAACCAATATGGTTGAAGCAGAAGGTAAGTTGAAAATTAGTCCCATAGAAAAGCATTGCAAAGTAAATAGGCTTGTTTAGTTCTTAAAAAAAAGAAAAGAACAGTAAGCCCCTTAGAATATGACACTTTGTTTTTAATATAACATATACTGCACTAATCCTGTTATGCTTGTCATATTTACTTATTACATATATATGTATGAATATATATAGATGATGTGTTCAAGTCTTTGTCTTTTAAAAGGCAAAAGACTTATGCACTGCTTTTAATTATGCTCTTAATTTGAAGTATGATATACAAACATCTATTTTTCCTCTCTCCGAAGTTAATAACTTATTCCTCTGACAGTTAAAATTATCACTAATCTGATATGCTTATTTGATGTTACTTATATTGGGTCCATTTCAGAGTCACAGAGTTTGTTCTACTTAAGTCTGTTTCTGTGTTCATGCTAAACTGATTTAGTTGTTATATACTATGTGATAATAAAGCCTACCATTATTTTTTTTAGATTAAAAAATAAAGCTCCAAAAATAATTCCAGAACTAATTTGAAGATTATCTCAAGAAGGTTTGTTCATTCCATTTATTTAGTTACAACTGCAACCCAGGAATATTCCATTCAAAAATTTCACCAGAATAGATTTTATTCTTAGTATTAAAGATATGTATGTCTATGCATGTGCTCCTGCATGAGTTTATGCACCACATGTGTACAGGTGTCCTCCCTCGGAGGCCAGAGGGTGTTAGATCCCCGAGAGCTGCAGCTAACAGCAGTTGTGTGCTGCCTGATGTTGAGTGCTAGGAAGTGAACCTGAGTCCTCTGCAAACACAGGAAGCATTGTTAACTACTGGGCCATCTCTCCAGCTCTCTCGAGTCTATAACCATAATATATCTTCAGTAAACAGAGGTACAGAATTTGTTTTAGAAGATTATACATTATATATTTGAAAGTGATGTTTAAATTTCAGTGTTATCTAAAAAACACTAGATAAAGGCTGGGGAGGTGGCTTTACTGGTCTCAGTTTTAGTGGTAGAATTATTGTTCAACTTGTAGGCAAATAAATAGTAATACTTATTAAATGCCACTTTGACATTAAGATTCTGTTAAAGAAATAATTCAGATCACACACACTATCACATTCTTGGTTGCATGTATGATGTCAGATTATATAGATATTAAAATATTAAATAATACAAAATTTGCAAAATTATGAAAGTATATATTTATGATATAAAATAGTATACATGTTGTTATTACATTTAAAGTATATCCAATGGAAGATAATATACACAACAAAACATAGTCAATGGCATCTTTGATATAATTTTCTAAAACTTAACTTTTCTATATGAATATAATTATATTAAAAAGAACTAAGGCTTGGGAGATGAAGCTATCAGGGTGCCTGCTACACAAGATGAGGACCTTAGTTTGGATCTGTAGGATCCAGGTAGAAGTCGGGTGCTATGGCATGCTTTTATAACCCTGGAGCTAAGGAAAAGAAGGCAACTGAATCCCTGGAGCTAACTGGTTAGCTGGTTAGCTGGTTTAGACAAACAGAAAAACTCTACATTCAGTGAGAGACCTTGCCTAAAACCGAACAAAGCAAGTGGAGAGTACTTGAGGAAGACAGGTGATATCGACTTCTTACTCTCACGTGAACAGGGATACTCCAACACTCATATACTCCAAACACAAACACTTTTAAAAAGCCTAAACCTGAACTGCAATCTTACAGGTAGGTAAAGAGAATATTTTATCATTTCTTTCATTATGGGATGTTGTAACTCAATCAAACAATCAAATGAACAGTTAATTGAACAAGCAAATTTATACTTTTGGGTGTTTTTCTACTATAATCATTATGTATACATATAAAAATATATATTTACTAGGATTTTAAAATTTTTATGATTTTTAGCTACAAATTGCATATTCCTAATCAAAAATAGAAATCTGAAATGACCAAAAATTTGATCTGGTCCTAAGCGTTTTGGGTAAGAGATATTTGACCTGTGTTATAGAATGATTAAAATATAAAATCAGCTTTTTCTCTCAGGATGTTTTGAATGTCAGGTTAAGTAATGGTTTACACCTCTCTTATGGCAATGGCTCACTGAAGTGGATCTAACACAAGGATAACTTCACTAAGGAAAAGCAAAGAGATCCTGAAGACTTCTCACTGTAGAAGTCCTGAAAGTGCTAAGAAGGCATGAAGCAGGGAGATGCCAAAAGCTTAGTTATAATTGTAAAGGGAAAATAAATCTTGAGATTTTTCTTGTTTCAAATCTAAGGGCTTATGGAAGTGAGAAGAACTCAAATCTTGGTGCAAAATGAGATTTTTATCACTATGTAGAAATAGTTTTCTTACTTCAAAGTCTTATCTCCTAAATATAAGCTGGAATCAAAGTTTCAACATGTAGGGAGAAGGAATTAAAACTTGAGATACACTGGTGTATGCTCAAATTTAATTTTAACTAAAGCAAATGATACTGTCTGCAGAATTAATCTCTACAGAAAAAAATCAAAGAACTGTACCACATTCTGTATTGATTATGTGACATTTTTATACCCATCTAAGCACTGCACTGAGTTTGAACTCTACAGAGCATCAAAATCTAATAGAATCCTATACTTATTTCCTAAAGTTACATAGGCTATTGGGATGAGGCATATGTGTAGGATTAGGTCTGAATTTGTCTAAGACAAATAGGCTGAAAGTTAATGTCATGTTAAATTAAGGACAGAGATGCTTATATAAGTTGCCATAAGTACTTACTCACATAGGAAAGGCCAGGAGCCTGAAAAGGGGTAGAGTTCACAAGATCTGCATTAACAAAGCAGAGGTGGCAAAAGACAGTTTTCTCACTTGATATTTGTAGCTGAGAGTAGAATGACCAGTGTTGGTACTGGAGCTGTCTGATAACACAAAGGACCATGCAACTCCTTACATAAGAGTCTTCAGTGGTCCTCTACTTCTTCTCATGGCACACCAGGCTCTGGATGATCTGGATCCTGCCTAATAATATGTGATCTCTAGGCCCAAGCTATTCTGGACTTCTGGTTCCACCTGCTGTTCTGACTACTTAGGAAGTTCCTTCTCTGACTATTCACCTGGTAAACTCATTGTTATTCTTCAGGTTTCACCTTAAATATTACTCTGTCAGAGAGGCTTCCTTTGATAACTTTATAGAGTTTGTTTCTCTACCTCCATCATTTTATTTATGCAAAAGGCTTTTTATCAGAGATAACAGACATATTTGTTTCAATTAGTAAATTCTCAAAATGTCATTTTATTTTCTTTTCTCACATTGTAATCTAATAGAACAGTTTATTTTGCTTGTTGGTTCCTTATTTATTCTCGTTTCCTTAATTATAGTGTAAGCTCTATGAAGGCAGGAGCCATCACTGTATCAACAGCAGACACAGAATCTGAGGTTTTCAGTAAAGCATCAATAAATGCTTTTTGGGTGAATGAATAATGAAGAAGGGACCTACTCCAGGGAATCTTATGGGATAGATTTTCATATATTAGAAGAGAAGAGGAAAGTGTTTTGTCACTGTACTGGAGCCCACACATGTCTTCAGAATGTAATTAAAATGAAAGTTCCTGTTATTTAAGAATCAAACTTTCCCTAGCAATCTCAATCTGTCTCTTAAGTCTTGAGTAGTTTTTCTTTGAAAGAGTTCTTCCCCAGTCACCTCTGCTGACTTCTAAGTGTTCTCAAACCCTCCCTCAGGCATTCCCTGTTAATTCTTCAGTTTTGGACCTGGCTTCTCTAATTTCACTGACTGCCTCAGGCATCTCATATTGAATATTCTACCAGACCAATTTTGATTACAATGATTACATTATTCCTTCTATGATCTCCAATGGCTCTTTCTGCCATGTTAAATCTAAAAATCCTCACCAGATTCTCAGGGCTTTCTGTAATGTAACTCAACTCTTAATTACTCTTTCCTCCCTCCTTCCCTCCCTCTGTTCTTCCCTCCCTCCCTCTCTTCCTCCCTTACTCTCTTGCTCTTGCTTACTCTTTCTCTTTCTCCCTCCCCCCTCCTCACATATAGGCTGCAATCCCCCTTCCTCAGCCTCATTTCTAGCTTATGCAGTACTAGAGATCAAACCCACAGCTTCATGCATCTAGGCAAACAATACTAACCGAGCTGCTTTCCCAGGCCTCTTTAGTTTAAGTCCATTGCTTCCTTTAGCTCATAGTGCATGCTTAGTTCAGCTGATTTCAAGTCTTTGTCTGGCTAAGTCTCATGTCTCAGATTCTTCAGGGTAATTTTTGTCAGTTTACTTTTTCTGATAAATAAAAAGGTTCAATATTTTTATATATTCTATATTTTTGAGGGGAATTTCATTTTGAATATTATTATGTGGTAAGCAGAGACTTTGAATTATTCCTCTGAAGGCTTGCTGTTGTTTTGATAATGTCGTTCTTTCATGTGCTGTTTCCAAAGTAGCTATAGTCATTATTTTGAGACAAGGAATATATTGTGCATACTGGTCTTAAACTCCTGGCTCCAGGCGTGCTGTCTGCTTCAGCCTCCTGCACTGCTGGGACTCCAAGAGCATGCCACTGTGCCTTGCTCTCTCAATCAGTTTTGCAGAGCCTCTTATTTCCATGTTGTCATCCAGTCTCTGTTCCATTGTCCTAATAGTCAACTGGTAGTCTTAAAGAGTCATCAAAGTTGAAGCATCATTTTTATTCATCACTCTCCTGGTTAAGTTTTGCTTAAATTCTAGAGAGGTGAACAGTTGAACAGTTTGTTTTGAAGGCTTATGGTTCTTGGAGTTCTCTCCATTGTTTTATGTGATATCACTTGCATCAGTGGCTACAAACTCAGAGGGGTTCTTGGGTATTTCAGTACCCATCCTAGAGGACAGGGGCGGGTAGGCAAGAGGGGAAGGACCTCGGTAGGAAGAGGGAGAAAGAGTGAACTGGCTATGTCAGAACTTCAGAGAGGAAGAAGAAAATACAAAGATCAAAACCTAGTTGGCATGACCCATTGATACATGCCTTAGGGAAGTAAAAAGGAAGTGAGGGTAACTCATGCTCAGGCCTGCTTCAGGGTGAGCTCTTCTGATCAGAAGGGAAACCGTGGACTTTTCTTAAAAAAAAAAAAAATTCTTGTAATATTTTTATAGCTGTGTCTTTCTCTTTAGGACTAGAGACCTAAGTCCACATAACTGGTTTTAAAATTTGAATAAAAACCCAATTCTGACTGCCAGGTCCAGGCCTTTTCTATGATACTGCATCTTATATACAGGATGTGAGCAGTGCATGAGGATGAACTAGGTTGATCACTGTTTCCTAACTTGTTTCTGTGCTTGCCTTTAAGAATTATGTTTGGGGCTGTGGAGATGGATCTACGGGAAAGAGTGTATGCTGTTCAAGCACAGACCCAAGTTCAGATCCTCGGTACTCACCTGACAGCCTGCTGTGGCTAAGCAAGCCTGTGGGAGGAAGAAGACATGTCTGGCCAGAGATTGCATTTCCAGTGAGAACAGTTACCAAGCGGCTGAGCTGCTTTTTTTTTTTTTTTAAAGACTTATCTCTTTGGGTGTAAGATTACTTTAGATTTTGTTTCAAAGGAGGCTTTCATGAATTTTATTAAAACTAATTTATAATATAGAATATGTAGTAAGTAGTAATTCACCATATATTCCATTTTAGAGAATAATTCTATTAAGATAACTTCTGGCACTGGGCATGATGGCATATCCATGTAATCTCAGCATTTTGGAGGCAGAGGCAGGAGGACCACTTCAAGCTTGAGGTCAGCCTAGACTACTGAGAGTTCTAGGTCAGCACTGGATACAGAGTCTAACAAAGACAAGGCCTCCCATGGACACAATGCTGCATGACATATTATCCTACTGAGAAGACTTTGACATTTTAAAAAGTTATTTTAAAAATTTTCTAAAAATGTAATCTATTCACAAAAGTCTCAAGAGAAGAACACAGACAAAATTAGAGCAGTGCCATATGGTAAAACAACTGCAGGCACCAAGAGCAGCCAAGAGACAGTTTCTGTACCTCAGTACCTAGGACATTTGTCAGATTGACATTAAAAGAAAGCCATATACATGAATTTTTTGAGACAGGGTTTCTCTAGAAAGCCATACTTTAAATGTACCCAATCATAAATTTAGGATGGGACTGTAGGGGCAGGGAAATAATATTCTCTGTCAGATCATTTGTAAGCGACTCTTTCTTCATTTTGGATATCAGCTAGTTTCAGAGAGCTTTTCCATGGTAGAAACCACCAAAATATTCCACTGAGAAGTTACTATTTTGACTCTTCCTGAGGGAGAAGGTGACTTAATCAGTCCTATTCAGCAGTAGTGTGTAGGTACCAGGCAGTACTCCCAGAGAAGCAAGAAGGCAGAAAACCACCTCACCCACCCCTTGAAAAATATTCCAGTAAACTATGCTATCCATAATTTACATTTAAATGCTCATAGAAAGACAGGTTAAGTATGATGTGGATACATGAAAAGATGTATGAAAAAAATCAAGGTGGTGGGTATATAAGTACTTGTTAATTTTTTCAACTCTTTGTATATCTGAAGTATATCTGAAGCACATGTCAGAATTTTATTATTTTTAACATCTGTATAATATTCCATTGTGTGAAAGAAGCCTGGTCTTGTGTGACCTCTGACCCTTCTACAGCAGCTCCATGTGGGTGGTGCAGAGTACCCAGGAAATTTCACTGGCACCTGGCAGAACTTCTCTGAACGGTCGGTGTGCATATTCAAAGCTACGTGCGTGCACATAAATACAGATCCAAGATGAGGCCCACACCTCAGCCTATTTTTATCATTAGTTATTTTTATGAAGATTTCTTGCTAATTTCAATTCCTACAATTACTCAGCACTTAAAATTTATTTCATATCTGAAGTTTTTTAAACAAAATAATATTCAGAGAAAATATTCCAGCACAGGATTCAAGTAAGATGAATTTTGGAAAGAAACTTTTTTAAGAGATATGAGAACCACTCTCTTGGGCTTGTGGAAAAGCTCAGTGGATAAAGATGCTTGCTAACAAGGCTGGTCAGAATTCAGTCCCCGGGATCCAAATGGCAGAAGTAGAGAACTGACTCCTGAAAGTTGTACTAACTTCTGTAGGCACATGCTATGGTACATGCACAACCCACATGCACACCCAGACACACAGAAAATTAATAAATAAGTGTAACCCTCCTGCAAACCACTTTAGACTTATTCAGTGTGTGCATCTTTTCAATGAAAATTATGCTTGTGGCAACAAATGAACCATTTCTGGGAATATTCTCTTATAAGCTCACCACTAGTCATGTATTTAGGTTATTGACAAAAAAACAAAATCTCATTTTTTAAAGGCAAGGATAAACCTTAAAAAAAAACAAAACAAAACAAGCCCAAGACTTTACTAAAGTCAACAAGCCTGCTCGTCCACATGTAAACAGAAGCAGCCAAAGGGGAGAGAGGGCAGAATGGAAAGTGGGACATGAGCACTCTAAGTGGCTTTTGACTAAAGCATACTTATTCATGGGAAATACCATGAGTCACTTGAAACAAAGTCATTTACAGGACTGGCAGAAGAAAGGTTGTACATAATGTCGACAGGGTCTGGAACAAATAAAAGTACAACTATGCTAGCTTGTATCCTTCCATAAGGAACATAAAGTCTAGCTTGGAAGTACCTCTATTCCCTAGAGTGAAAGATAATTTCTGGCTCATCCTTAGGGTTCATGCCATGCATACAATTCTTTACACAAAGCAAGAGATGAAACACCTATACTTCAAACAAAACTTGAAAACATTACTAACACATACATACTCAAAAGGCTTATTTATTTAGACAGGGTTTTTCTTGGTAGTTTAGGCCTGACAGAACTTGCAGTCCTCCTTTGCCAGCCTCTCAAGTACAGGAATTGTGGGGGTGAGTATGCCAGCATGCAGTTTAGTTATTCTTCTTGAAAAAAAGTTTTTGAGTTTGATTTGAGTTTGATCTCTAGGGCCGTTGTGGCAGAAACCTGGACAAGCAGAAAAACCTGGTAGAATGGGTAAAATGGTGGAGTCAGGACTGAGGTGTCTCAGTTTGGATCTGTCTGTTACTTTCTATCTGTGGCCTAGTTACTTATGTTAGCAATTTGTCAGTTTACTCATCTTCATGTAAGGTAAACAGTACCACTGTGAAGAATAAGTGTAATTGTTTAGGACAGTTTCTAACTGCAATCACCTCTCATATCATGAACTAAAACAGACATTTAGTGAAACCATTTAATTATCTCTCTCCCACAGATACTAAAACAAAACAAAAGAAACAAAGCAAAACAAAACAAAAGGAACTGAGAACATACTGACTCTTTTCAGACTTTCTTCCCTTTGAAGTTTCTGCCTTCTCTCTTCTTTCTTTGACTACTCAACTTTTCCAAAGAGCCATTTAGCAATCTTATTTCACAGTAATAACTCAGAGCCTGGCTTCAACACATATTACCGTGCTGAAATTGGTTAAGGCAACTGATATATTTTTGTTAAGTGATTTATTTTATATTTTTATGCTTCACATTGTTTATGATTTCACATTGCTAAACCAATCCATAACTCTTGATGGAGTGGGTCTTCCTTTATGACCACCCCTAAAATACTAGAATCCTTGGTTTATGTATTACTGCCCCCCACATCTCAGTGGGATAGATTAGGGTCTGTCACAGCTTTTTAAGTGATGATGATTCTCAGGCTTATATTTCTATTCTAGACCTCAATCCTAAACTCTTGTGCAACATTTCCAACAACTCACAACCACTATCTACATAGCTGTGTGTGGTGGTGTAGGCCTGTTGTTCCAGCTACTCTGGGAGGCTAAGCCAGGAGGATTACTACTTCAAGGCTTTCCTGGGCTTGTGAGCTTAACACCTGCTGACAGCTTAATGAGAATCTACCTTAAAATAAAAAGTGGTTCAAGGTTGTAGCTAGAGCTGGGTGGCTTGACTTGTACACAAAAGGCTCTAGGTTCAACATGCACTGCCTGGGGAAAATGAGTCATGTACTTGGATATTTAACAGGAATCACAGACAGAAAACTGCACTAAGATTATTTTACTTCCTTGAGAAGTGAGTTTCTTGATAACTATTTGTTTACACAGGTAGTAAAGTATCACTATATAGTCTATCTTCTAAGACAAACCTCTGATCTTCCTGCCTCTGTTCATGTGCTAGGAATCACACCCAGGACATGCTGGGTAGGCACTCTACCAACTGAGCTATATCCCCAGCCCCTGACATTGGTCTTACAGGAAAATACTTGTTTAAAAACCAATCTAGAATCACTCTTGATTGGAATTCTCAGGGAGAGGACAAGGATCATCAAAGCATAATGAAAGAAACAAGAAAAACCCAGTTCTTAGAATAGTTACTACTTTCTGTATGCTTCATCAAATTTAGTACCTAATATATAGGGAAAATATAAAAAGTAATGTCTTAAAAATGAGAAAGATTTATAACTTATGTATATAACTATGCCAACTCAGCTGGAGTTATGTATTATTAGACTGTTGGCATTGAGAATGAGACATATTTGGTTTTGGATACATCAAAACTAGTTATTCTAATTACTTGAATTTTTTTTATTTTTTAGTGATTTTTAATTCTTTTATATATACATTTTTTTTAATTTATTTTTTTTTCAAATTGTAATTTATACTCATTCACACAGGGGTTTTAAACACAAAAAGGCAGGATGTGGGGAAGGGGATGACACTGGAGCGTGGGTGTTCAGGGGGAATACAGATATCTTTCAGAACAGGGTATCGGCTGGGTGACGGTTCAGGGGATAGGTCACTATGACTCTGCCTATGATTCACTTATCCTTATCTAAGTTGGTATTATCTGCCAAGGCTACCTATTTACAAGGTCTATGACTACTCAGGCTGGTAAACTGTCACAAAACTGCCTGTTTACAATAGCTTATAGCCATCTGTTTCAGGGTTTATCCACAGAGACCCAAGACTTGGTGTTAGTATACATGTCTGACAGGCCTATTGCTGATTTTAGGCCTATGGCTGATTTTAGGCCTTTAGTGTGTAAGCAGGGATGCCCCTGACATCTCCTCCCTTCTCTAAGTATAGACGGGCTGTGGTGAATCTAATCTTGCGAAGGCGGGGATAGAAGCCTGACCTCCAGTAATTGAAGGGGACCTTGTAATGGTTCCGGTTCCCCTGTTGTTGTCCAGTGAGGCATGAGGGCCATATCCGTCCTGATGTCTTTTTCCTGGAGAGGGGATACTTTTGACATCAACCCCTATGCAGTCAGGCTTGTCCCTCAGGGAACCCAGAGAGATATTTTTAACTTTTATTGATATTCCCTTGCAGTGCTTAGCCTCACAGCCTAAGCAAGTAATTACTTGAAATTTAAGAGTAACATTTCTAAGTGAACTTTTATTAATGAAATTTTATAATGAAATTTTGCAAATGAAATTTCCAGTTCTATATTTTTATTAGTGTCTTGGGAAATTATTCCATAAAAACATTTCACATATAAAATTTAAGTTATTTTAATGAATTCAAAAGTGTTACAAAGACATTAGACAAGTGAATTTATTGACATTATGGTTATATCAATTGATTTTTTTTTACACTTTTGAGGAATTTAATCTGAAAGTTAATTCTTTATGTCTAATTCAGCTGAAAGAAGCTGAGGAAGAGGTGAGGAAGAGGGCGACCATGTAGGAGGACCAGCAGTCTCAATTAATCTAGACCACCGAGATCTCTCAAACACTGGACCACCAAAAAGGCAGCATACACCAGCTGATATGAGGCCCCCAACAAACATGCAGCAGAGGACTGCTGGGTCTGTGTTCAGAGATGATGCACCTAACCCTCAAGAGACTGGAGGCCCCAGAGAGTTTAGAGGTCGGGTTGGGTAGGGGGTGGTTTGGAGGTATGGGATGTGGAAAAGTTGGAGGGTGGAAGGGGAGGGATAAAATCTGGAGTGTAAAAAGAAATTTAAAAAAGAAAGAAAAAATGTAAAAATAAAAAACCTCTTTTTATGTAATAGCTCTTGTTTGGATTTTCTAACGGTAAGAATCAGGAATTTACCAAGTTAAGACTGGTTTATATGAAAACTAGGCAAGAGTGCAAGCAGAGCAACTATACCTTAGTGACTAATTAAAACAAACAAAGCAAACCAAACAAAAAACATGAGGACAGACAGACAGCTAAGTGGGTGAAGGTACTTCCTGATAGCCTGAGCTCGATCCCTAGGACACACAATGAAAGGCGAGAACAGACTCTTGTGAGCTGTCTCCTGATCTCCACATGCATGCTACAGCACATGTGCATCCTGTTACCCTGACAAAATAAATAAAATGTAATAAAAACTTTAAAAAAATCATATACTCAAATAATGTAGTCTAGTTTTTATCATATGTTAAAAAGAATTCAACTTAAATCATGAGTTTTCAAATTTTAAGGCACTTTGTAGAAGAGTTGACTATTGGGAAAGACAGCTCAGACAACCAGAACAGTTACATGCTGGCATTTTTGTGAACGCAAATTTCATCTAGGTTTTGAATTTACTGAAGAAGGACATTTAATATTGCTTATAAAATAATAAACAACAGTGAATAAAAATACTGATAGAAACATTCCCTCGTAAATGTGCCAGTCAGCTAGGCAAAGATGAGGGTGACTAAGCAAGCCAGGGCTGCGTGACTCACTCGTGGGCTAATGCAGCAGCACTCAGCTTCATGACGTGCATCTTAGTCAGCTGCATAAAGAATTCATTGTTTCAGAAACGTGAGGGACTCATACATGCTGTGACGTACTCATTTTATTTAATGAAAATTAAATTTACAGCTTTGAAACCAGGAACTCAAAGCCAAGTTACCCATGGCAGGATCAGTTTTACAAAACTTGTGCCAATAAACCAGACAGCCTTTTTCACACCTGCCCTCTATCCTACTGTTTACCAATGCAGCAATTCACTAAACAGGAAGTCTCTAAATGTCTGTATGTCATGAGATTTAGTAAAGGACTAAGGAAACCAACACACATTAAGAAATGAAGGTTTAGTTAGTAATGTGTAATCTCTTCAAGTAAAACAGTATGATTATAATTTAACAACAGACAGGTTAGGGCCTTATCACTAATAATTTTTCACCAATTCACTATAAGTAGCTATTACCTGAAATCCCCATGCAAACATTCGTTTAATGTTCTATCATACAATGTATTACTTCTACCTGCAAAAACCGATTACTTTTTTCTCTCTCAATAGTTTTTGTCTATTCTATGGCATGAAAGACTTACTTCACTGAACTGAAGAGATGTTTCAGTGTACTTTTAGCAGAACCCCATGATAACACAATGGTGAGAAAATGAAAAATAGAACCTTTTAAGTAATTATGAAACCTTCAGTTAAAAAATTTCACAAAACTAATTCAACTTACTATTCCTTAAAGACAGACTTTAAGGGCAGGCTAACAGTTATGTACACAGCACTAGAATATATCCTTTATGACTACATGAAAAGTAGTATTTCTAGCTGATGATAGCTAGCAATCTGCTACCTTGCTGCAAAAGGACTGGATGGTGTACTTATGTGACTTCCTTCTGTCTATTGTTGGGCAGAGTTTCTGGAAACATCAGTTTTTGGTAGAACAGTTGGTCAGAACAGCTGTATTGAAAAAGAAAAGGGCTTCTCACTAATGAAGCCAATACTAAAATATGTAACTTGATGATCCAAAAATTCTAGTTCAGATTGTATCCTAATAACTATTGTGTCAGCAGTCAAAAGACAACCACTATTATGATTCAACAATTCAATTACTGTTCAGGTAAATGTGAAATGGACTCTACTCATAGGCCATGCTCATAAACAACTTTGTTTTTTTTTTTGTTTTTTTGTTTTTTTTTTTTGTTTTTGAGACAGGGTTTCTCTGTGTAGCCCTGGCTGTCCTGGAACTCACTCTGTAGACCAGTCCGGCCTCTAACTCAGAAATCCGCCTGCCTCTGCCTCCCAAGTGCTGGGATTAAAGATGTGCGCCACCACTGCCTGGCTCCATAAAAAATTTCTAAGATCTAAAAAGTCTCAAAATATTCCATTTGCATTTCTGTAAGCAGACTATTTAGTCCTTGAGACATAATACTCATTTTCAACTACAATAATATTCTTTAAATTGCTTATGGAAGTGTCTGGGGATCCTTGGGGGTTTCCAAGACATGTTTGGTGTCCTTAAAGCTGAAGGAATTATTATGACACTGTTATTTTCCTTTTACCAAGTTAGTTTTTCACAACTATGTAGTGGAATATTCCACACCCTTTTAACATGTAAAAAAAGATCTTTTATTTTTAAGACGAATAAACACTTATTTAATGAGTATGAGGTGTTTTTTTTCTTGCATGTATATATGTACACCATGTACATTCCTGGTGCCTACAAGAGATCATAAGAAGGTGTTGGATCCTCTGACTGGAGTTATGGATGGTGGTGAGCCACCACATGGGTGCTGAGAAACAAACTTACTTCAAGAGAAGTAAGTGCCATATTTTCACGAAGCCATCTTTCCAGCCCTGAATAAACAGGTATTTAAATGACCTTTTATTATTTAAAAAAACTTACTATTATATTTAAAAGCTGAAACTAGTACTTGACATATTAGTTTAAAATATAGTAAATACCACCTCAAGTCATATAAATAAAAGCTTTTTAGAATCCTAAATAATGTAAGAGCATAGCCCTATGAGTATGCACAGTATTTTCATATTTAAAATATTTCAGGCAGTTTTTATACTTGAAATCAGTCAGTACAATTAGTTCCTACGGGATACACTGTAGGTGCAGAGTCAATATATACATATTTAAATACTCAGCATTATATAATATTAGAATTGTTGCTAAAAAACCTATTTCTGTCTGGAGAGATGGCCCAGTGGTTAAGAGTGTTTGCTGATCTTGCCAGAGGAGCAGACTTCAGTTCTGAGCACTCATGTCGAGCATTTCATAATCTCCAGTGACTTCAGCTTTAGGGGATCTGAAACTTTTTGTTGGCCTCAATGGGTGCCTGTATACATGAACACACATATCCACACTATACATATACACACAAAACAAAACCCTATTACATAGGGCTGGGAATGTAGCTCAGTGGCTTGTATAAAGCTCGAGGTTTAGTTTTCAGAACATCTAGACCAAAAACAAACAAAAGCTATTTCATAAAACTTAAGTAATACTTTAAAATACGAATACACACATTGTGTGTAATGTGTGTGTATGTGTGTATGTGTGTGTGTGTGTGCACATGTGTGTGCCTGCCTCAATGAGCAGGTGGAGGTAAGAGGACAGCTTGTAGGAGTTAGTTCTTTTCATCCATTTGTGGGTCCCCAGGATTAAAATCAGGTCTTCAGACCTGGGGTAAATGCCTTTACCTGCTGAGCCATCTCACTGGCCTCTAGAAATACATAATACTGAAATCATCTTCAATCATTTCATTTTTTGGGGGGGGATACACACGGTAATTTTACTTCAATTATAATTAGGAAAAACATTTCAAACTGAAATCTGACTGTAATTTGTATGTTTGAAGATGATGGATGTCAGGAAAACAATCTAATTATGAACTTAAAGGAATGTGTAAAGTTAGATATAGTAATCCTAAGTTATAAAGGATGGCTACAATGGTCTATAGTCTGCACAAGTTAAGCTTGCTGTCTTTTCTCATCAATGTTCTTTATTTCATGTTGTAAGCCATTTCATTTCTTTGTAAACAGTAATTAAGATTACGTGTTACTTTTTGAGCTTGATTATTTTACAGGGCCTCTACCTGAGTATGCTAATTTTGGAGTAATGAATTAAAGTATGCTAATTTTAGAAGGCCAAACTACTAAGTAAACACCCTGTCTCTTCTGGATCAATACACTCATCTGGAAAGCATGTTCTAATTGATTGCTCAGTGTAAACCTCTTGAGAAAGAGGCAACCTGAAGAGATTGAAACACTAATATAGCATCTTCTCTAATGGGAAATGTCCTGCTTGAGTACTAATGTGAATTTTTTGAAGGGGTATTAAATTAGTATCATTAGAAATACTTTTTTTCATGCTTTGTAAAAAAAAATAGGTAAACTTTGGGAAAAAATCTATGAATGTACTTTCATTATCTGAATCTTCAGGCTAAAGCTAAATAATTAAAAAAACCTTTGTTATAATCAAGACCTAACTGATATCTCTGTAATATCACCAGAATTGATATGCTCTTGTATCATCAAAATCTTATTAAATCTTTACATACCAGAAGCATGTAGGTGATATCAAATAGCAGTGGGACTCAATATTAAAGAGGTCCTAAACTAATAGAACTGAAACCCGTCCTTTTTTTCTATGTAGAATAATGCCTATAATTAAACAATGAGAAAACAAAACACTGTTATGTCTTCCAGTAATGAAATACAAAGTTATGTCAATGTAGAAGATCTGCAAACAAATCTGAAGGTACAGACAGGTCAGCAGTTGTATTCAATTTTGTTTAATATTCCTGTGTATTATGGTCCTGGAACAAATAAATTATTTAGTCTTCTCATCGGCTCTATTGAAGCTTTGGGTATGAACAGTCTAAAGTAGTGCTTGACATAATTCCATTGTCTTTTTGAACAACTGTTCCCTACACTTATGCATGTGTGGAGGTCAGAGCACAGCTTTTGAGTGACAGCTCTCCTTCTACCATGTGGGTCTTGAGAATCAATCTCAGGTTGTCAGGCTTGGTAGCAAGTGTCCTTAATCTGCTAAGTCATTTTGCCTTGCTGGCCCATAATTCCATTTTCTAGAGGGGAAGTAAAAACTAAATATACTAAGCAACTAGTATATGATAAACTACAGAAATGATAAATAGTATAGAGAAAGGTTAGGAATCAAACTAAGAGGTTATTGACTATTATTAATGTGACTATGGTAACATATAGTGATACAATCAATCATTTCATGTTTCCATTTGCTTGGCTATTATTGAAAAGCTGTGAGGAAAATGATTTCCAGAATGAGCAGCAGGCATGAGTAAGTTCTTTCCTGTGTGAGTAATGCATTGCTTAGGGAAGGACATAGGATAAAAGAGGAAAGCAAGAACAATATGAAAATAAGCTAGAAAAAAAACCACGAGCTAGAGATATCATAGATAGATACAGGTATCAGAGGAATGCTATGTGTTAAAAGCTATCAGAGAAGGCTCATGTGAGCACAGAGGTACAGAGAGCAACAGTCTCCTCAAGGAGACTACTCTCATAGTAAAATGAAAGAAAAGACTATATCCCTCTTATAGGAGCCACAGAGAAGATCAATAGTTTCCTGTAATGGTTAATCTTCATGATATCAACTTGAAAGGATCCAGAATCACCATGGAAACACACCTTTGTGGAGTGTCCATGAAGACATTTCCAGAAAGACTTAACTAGGAGAGAAGACCCACCTTGAATGTGGACATCACTGTCCTGAAGGTTGGGGTCCTGGACTGATTACAAAGCAGAGTGTGAGTTTCAGCACTGGCATTCCTGCCTCTGCTTCCTGACCATGGATGCAGTGTGATCAGCTGCCTTGTGTTCCTGCTGCCACCCCTTCCTTGCTATGAGGAACTACACCCTCCAACTGTGAGCTACAATAGCTCTTCCATCCTTAGTGCCACAAGAGGGAGGAAAATAAGAATAGAGTGCATAAGTAAGTAAAAGGATGTTGGTTAGCTGTTGCCAGCACTGTCTGAAATACCAAGAAAATAAACATTACTAGAAACAGTTAATAGATTAAAAATGAGAGAAATTCTACAGTGAAATACAGATCAGTATTCAGTTCACCTCCAGTACGATCAGGGCTGACGTTGGTCAACAGTTACCTCTGAAATCCAGGAGCTTAAGGCTTTTCCTCCACCAGTACTTGCCGTTTTCCATTTGGTTTCTTTCAAAATTACAACATGTTTCTATAAGAACAATCTATTTGTGGATCTATCTAGTTACATAGTAAAGTAGATCATCTCACTCCTTAAAAAGAAGATCAAGCTTAGGGATAGGAGAAAAAGAACTTTTTTAAAAAACATTTTTTTGTCCATTTCTTCTTGTCCTCACCACCCACCCAT
This sequence comes from Grammomys surdaster, assembly GCF_004785775.1. Taxonomy (NCBI): domain Eukaryota; kingdom Metazoa; phylum Chordata; class Mammalia; order Rodentia; family Muridae; genus Grammomys; species Grammomys surdaster. The sequence goes on along the minus strand of NW_021604790.1, from coordinate 5,731,114 downwards.
CAGCTCTCAGTATTCTGACCTCTGAGATCCTGCTGTGTGCGAGCACCGCTCAGGCTCTGTCTTGGCATTCTAAGGGACGTCCTCAAAGGAGTGTGTCTCTGCTCATCCAGGTAAGCAAGATCTTCCAAGTGGGCAGAGCTGGTGGCTAACAGAATAGAAAGAATTTAGTTACCATGTTTAAGTTTAGAAAATATTTTTTTTTATTTAGTTGCTGTCTGGCATACCTTTGAATCAAAGCTTACATGAGCAGAAACTTCCTCCCCAAACAATATATGATTCATTTATTCTATCTTTATAAAACCAAATCTTTAAAAAAAAGATAAACATCATTCTACCTGATTCTTTCAGATAGAACATCACAGATCTGAGGTTCTATTAACAGAGAAATGTATTTCCTATTCAAATAGATGAACAGAAACAAACTAGAAAAGTCTAAAATTATTATTAAGTTGTGGGTAATGGTATAAACAATTTAATATTTTAAAACAAGTATCTAGTCTAATATAAAATGTTACTTGCTTTTAAATGTCTGACTCATGAAAACTACAATAGAAGAAATAAAAGGGAAATTTCGTGATGTTGCTAAAAGAAACAGGTGGACTTCTAAAAATTAAAAGGGAAATAAAACATTGCTTATATGAATGTTTCAACTTGAAAGAAGTATCTGAGTATTGGTTTTATTCCATAAAATACAGTTACCAACTTATCACTGAAGATTGCCATAAATACTGCAAAAGAGAAGAAAGCCCAAGGTTGATATGTTTTACCACAAAATTCCTACACAGTACTTTTTATGTGAGAAATTCTATTACATGTGAGATTTACAGAAGATGATGTGCTATAGTTATTTTGGGAAGAGAAACCTCAATTGAGAAAATTCTCTCGTTAGATTGCCTAGAGCATTTTCTTGATTAAATAATTGATATGGGAAGACCCAGAAAATTGTGGGGGGTGTCATTCCTGGGCAGGTGGTCTTGGGTGGTGCATAAGAAAATAAACTGAGCAAGCCACAATGAACAAAGCAAGCAGCATTCCTCCATGGCCCCTGCTTTGATTTTGCTTAGTAATGGAATGTGTGACCTGAGAGTTGTATGATGAAATGAAACCTCTCCTCCTCATGTTGCTTTTGATCATGGTGCTTTACTATGGCAATGGAAATCCAACTAAGACAGACAACATGGTTGTTTGCCTAGAAAGCTTTACAAGCCACTTTTGCTACCAGTATTACATAGCACCTTATTATAAATGAATAAAAGAAAAAGCAAAATGGGGTAGAGAAAGCAGCCTAGAATTCTCCCAGCTTAGGGAAACAAGTCCATGGACAGAAAGTATAGTAGATCACAGGTAAGCTGTTTACGATGACTGAACTTTGGAAACAGTACTTAGTAATCTTTTCACTAATTTATTCACTCAATAAGTACAACAAAAGTGGAAGCAAAAATGTCAATACTGTTTCCTAATAAAACTTTTGCAATGCTTTTTTTCCCTTTGAGATAAAGTCTCACTATGTAGCCTTGGCTAGCCTGAAGTTGTAGACAACATGATGTCATATACAAAAAACTTCAAGTAGTGTTTTTATGCACTAGTAGCAAATATTCTAAATACAAAAGGAATTAAAAATCAATCTCATTTGTCATAGGTTCAAAGACAACAAATGAAATATCTAAGAATAAATTTTATAACCAAAGAAGTAAAGGAGCTACAATAAAAACTATAAAGGAACTAAAAATGAAAGAGACTAAAAGGAACCCAAAATTGGAACGACATCCTGTGCTCATACACTGTAAGAGCTGATATTGTTAAAAATGTCCATGCTATTAAAAGTAATCTATAGACTCATTGAACCCCTGTCAAAATTCTTCACAAAACACATTATATTACCTGACTTCAAAGTACCCTATAAAGCTGCAGTAATCAATACTACATATCTTGGCATACAGTATTGATGTAGATACATCAGTCAAAGGAACAGAATAAAGACTGAAACCCCCCCCACACACTTTACAATCAACTCATTTTTAGCACAAGTGCCAAGAATACACATCAGGGAGAGGAAGCTTCTTCAGTAAGTGGTGCTGGGAAGCTGGATGTGCACCAGCAGAGAAAATACTCATCATTCACTACATGAGAGAATCAAGTCAAGGTTCCTAATGATGAAATCAGTTGAAAACAACCCTGAATGCCACAAGAATGAAGAAGAGTTTTTGGATAAAAATCAAAAGCACACGAGACAAATAGATTGTATCAAACTCTTCCTGTCACTGGGAGCCTCTCAATTTCCAAGTAATCTTCTTGTCATAGTGTGTCAGTCTTTCCTCTCCCTTTGTCAAAATGAGCTCTGTTTATACTTTCTCTGCTTCACTGAGCTCCCAATCAGATCATGAGCCCAGACTGGCCTCCCTTTACTAAATGGCTGAGGATGGCTTTGAACTCCTGATTTTTTTGCCTCCCCCTCTCAAGTACTTATAGGCATGTGTCTCCACACTAGCTCATGTAATAGGTTGTTTAGAGCAAGTGGTAACATCTCATTTATTTTTGATCACTCTGTCTCTTCAGACAATGAAAGAGTGTCATGAGCATAATGCTCAGTGTACCGCTGACTGACTATCCTTACATTTAGCTGTCTGCTGACTATCCTCAACTCCACCCCATTTTGCCTTAATACTTAACAGACACTACTGAAGGCATATCCTTGGCCTGGTGATATACAGATCTTCTTTCACATAACGCTGATGCTGCTTTTACTTTTTAAAAAATTGAATACCATCTATCATACTATGCAAATTACTTATTATGTTTATTTTTTCCCACTAGAGTGTAAATGGTGAGAGAATCTTTGTTTTGCTAACTGATAATACGTGTTTTGAACAGTACCTGACACATAGTTCATGCTCAATAAATACACAATGACTGCATATTATACATTTTATATCTATATCTTTATCTTGAGTTTCAGGTATATAAATAATCAACAAGCAAATCATGTTCTCGTGGGGAAACAGTGAAGATAACTATAGCAATAATACCATCATCCCATGTCATAATGTCATTTATTTTGCAATTGTACTGGCAAATACTTTTGAGAGAACTATGTCAAGTTAAATTAATATTATAATGTTTAATGAATATTAGCCAAATATATGATAATTATATAAATTCATAAATTCAAGTAAGATGAAGAAATAAAAACTAAATCTGTAATAAAACTTTTTATCATTAATGCTTCTTCTTTTATTTATTAAATTATTTTATTTATTTACATTCCAAAAGTTGCCCCCCTTCCAGGTCCCCGCCCTCGGCTCTGAGAGGGTGCTCCCCCACCTGCCCACCTCATCACCATCAGCATCCCTCTTCCCTGGGACATCAAGTTTCCACAGGATTAAGTGCATCCTCTCCCACTGAGGCCATACAAGGCAGCCCTCTACTACACATGTGCCCTGGGCCACAAACAAGCCCACGTATTTGTCTTGGTTTTTGGCTTAGTCCCTGGGAGCTCTGAGAGGTCCTGGTTAGTTGACACTGTTGTTCTTCCTATAGGGTTGCAATTCCCTTCAGCTCCTTTAGTCCTTCTTCTAATCTCTTCCAGATTTTTAAGTAAAAGAAAAAAACCTCTAGAGTCAATAAAGCCTGTCATTAAAAATTCTGTTTTTATTAGAGAAAGAGGGACTAGGAAAATGAGAAAAAAATGCTAAATTATATATTTTATTAGACTGAAATAGCTGAAGACTATACACTCATAAAGCATTTGATGAATAAAAGTATTTTTTTTTAAAAAGTGAATATAGTTTAAATATATCACATCTGGGCAAAGAAAAAACGTGCAGCAAACGTTTGGTAGAGAGCATTTCAGAAACAACTCCATACTGATTTTAGAAGCCCATTTAGTTATTTCTTTTTATGTCAGTTGCCACTAATGGAAACAGCTCATAGTATTACAGCCAACACTCTTGCTGTGCCTCAACAGGGAGGCTGGAAGGGCACTTCTGTTTCCTACTCTTGGGCAGAAAGTCATCTTTCCTATATTTATACAAATAAAGTCATTATTCTGACTGCTGAAAAACCCCTTTCAATTTTCTATAAAATATGCATTATCGTTTCTAATTAGATTAATTCACATCCCCTTAGGTTTCCAATATGCATTTACCTGCTTAAGGTCTTTCCTTAGAAAATTGTGCTGCTCTAAGTACTAACAAGTGGATAGAGAGAAATTATATTTTTAATGGATTTGTTTCTGTATTTTTCAACAGAACCCTCTTTCCCACACAAAGCACTGATGACAGCTGCTGCAAACACTTCCTGCTTCCCACATACCTCCAAACCATTGCCAATCTCATGTCAAGATACCAAAGATGACCCTAGACAGCCGGCTGATAATTCCAGTTGTGCAACCACAAATCCACAATCTATTTCCTTCTAACACATAAGCTTAAAAAATACACAATAGCAATTCAAATTATTCATGCCATAAAACTCAGAGTTTAAAATTTTAATTGTTTAGAATTTTAATTTAAAGGTATATGAAATCTAAATGTTTATTTAGAAAGTGACTTTAGCTATAGACTGTCACAGTCACCCTCAGTCTGTCACCACTCAGGAAGCACGTGCTCTCTCCCTCTAAGCAACATCCTGAGTTCATCATAAAAATGCTCATGCTTCTAGTAAACAGTACTATCCTTGGTTGTAGATATCCTTGTTTGTAGTCGGCACATTTATTCTCTTAAGTTAAGTTAGTCATCACGTTTCTAAAACTATGTAGCTAAATCTATTTAACCGATATATTTATATTAATAATGCAGCTGATAAAAGACGTATGATTATTTAGGAACTTTATATTTCTTATATATATATATTAGGAGTAGGAGCAAAAAGATTAGAAAAATTAAAATTATATCCCATTACACAATTGCATATGTGCTGACTCTGCTGTCCTTCCAAGTAAGTGTTAAAAACTTAGAACAGTGTGTTGTCTCACAGAATAATTCTGTTTTTCATTTACTTTGAAGTTTCTTTGTTTTTTAAGGCAAGGTCTTCTGTGCCACAGGCTGGCCTCAACCTCACTAGGTAACAGAAGAGACAGCCTTGGTCCTTGCTTCTGCTCTCACTTTCCACTTCTGAGCACTGGGACTACTGGCGTGTGCCATCATGGGTGCTTAGGCAAAAGAAGGTAATTCTCTTCCCAAAGGAGATAAAAATAGATAACATAGCAAGACTCACTTTAGACACTATTTCTGCAGGATTTTAAAAGGTATACGAGTGGTACTTTACCTTAAAAAAAAAAAAAAGACACTGCTTTGCTATGTGTGTCTCCCAGTCTGGTTGCAAACTGACCACTAAGCTGCATTAGCCTCCCAAGTGGATTACAGGTATGAGTCAAGACACTCTGCAGTCAATGCGTTTTTTCACACTGGTGAATTATTTGATCTCTTCATATTAGTCATACTAAGTTTAAAAAAGAAGGGAAGTTTAAAAGCTGGACTGAAACAAAGCCTTTTATTAGGAACATCCATCCCTCTTTTATTCAACTCCTGGGGCTCCTAAGGTTCAGACAATTTAATAAGCATATGGGGAACAAGAGAAGGAAATAGAAAAGGGACAAATATTGTATATTTTCTCTTGTATGCAGACTCTTGATTAAAAATACTTTATATGAAAGCAGAAAGGAGACTATTTTTGGAGATCACAAGCAACAACTGTGAAATGGGGGACATGGGAGGGCAATGAGGAACCAGCATGAGCAAAGTACAACTACACATAATAATATAATGAAATCTATTTTTTGTATGCAATCTAAAAATTTTGGTAAAATAAAGAAGAATATGTGATTTTTTTCTATTTCATAATTGAAAACCTCATTTTTTTTTGGTTTTATGAAAAAAAGTTTTTCTGTGTAGCCCTGGCTGTCCAGAACTGGCTCTGTAGACCTGGTTAGTCTGGAACTCAAGACATTCCCAAGTGCTGGGATTAAAGGCGTGCATTACAACATCTGGCTTCTCAGTTACTCTTGATTATCAAAGATATTTGCCTTCTTCAGTTTGGAGAACCACTTCTCTGCACATATTACACAGTATACAAAAACATGTATGTATATAGACAGAGTTAAAATGTAAAGATGGGACTCTCCTGGGCAAAGAAAACTAACTTAAAATAGGATTAGTTATATTATTATTTAAACTATCACAGTTCTGTGGTTTTATCAGATTCTTATACATTATATACAGCAGGGTAATTCCCTATGAAGGCAACTTTGTTTCCTTACATTTTGGAAACAAATTTACAGTCCATGAACTTTTGAAAATAAATGACTCATTTGTTTCACAGTTCACTTTCCTGTCTCTGTGGGAATAGACTAAAGCCATGGTTTCCAGATACAGAAAACAATGTAAAGCAAAATACTGTCTGACTTCTGATTTGCTCTCTAGGTAACAGTAAACCTGTTTGTAATATATTCAACACTGATTGTAAGAATTCCCTGATTTATCTTATTTTATTTATTATTTTGTATCTTGCTCAACAGTTATGCATACTATTCCAGCAGTGTAAGATCATATTCCTCACATCAACCCATCTGACCTCTAATGGTACATTCATGTTTTCCTTTTTCTTGAATAGTTTCTATTTAATTATTGAGTAATTTATTATGTGTGTGCACAAGCGTAGTCAGAGAATAACGTGGCAGTTTTTCTCCTTTTACCAAGTGAGTCCTATGGATCTAACTAGGTAAATGTAATGCCGATACCAGCTGAGCCATCTCACCTGGCCTTCATTTCCCTTTAAGATGTCTGATCAGTCCTCCCTCAGAAGTTAATGAGATCTACTACCTAGAAAGACTAATGTTACAAATTACACAGCTGTGACCTCCTGGCATAATGATTAAGGATAATGTAATTTTATTTTTGTTATGGGAAGAAGGAAAGGGAAAGGGAGGGAGAACACAAAGGACGTAGAGGAAAAATATTCTCCAACCTTGAGTTAAAACAAACTCAAGTAACATAGAGAAACTAGTGTTATAATATGTAATATAAACAGTTAAAATGATGAAAAAATATCAGCAAGACTACTGCCCACTAAAAATTTTGATAAACTTCAATAAAATTCTAACTTTTGTGCTTTAGATATATTGATAAAGAATGAAGAGGTGCTGCAAAGTGTGAAAATATTTGAGAACACACTTGTGATACAAGTTTTAGTCAGAAAAAAAACTCTTTTAAAATTCACTAAGAGGACAGGCAACTCAATCAAAAACTGTACCAAATATCTGAGTAGAAATTTCAATACTGAAAATGTAAAAGAACTAGTTTAATAAGTTCAGTATTATTAAGCATTAGCATAGTATGAATTAAGGTCACAATCAAATATTACCTCACAGTCATTAATTAAAGTCATAAAGATAAAACAAATGACATTTGTGGAAGGGATGTAGAGAAACAGAAACCACAGTAGTTACTAGTTAGAAATATAAAATGGCACAGCCACTTTGGTTTTTTTTTTTTTTTTTGCTATTAGCAAATTATATCTTATTTATAACTAATGATGAAAAATTACATTGTGTGCAGGTATAAAACAGCATTTAAAAGATTTATTTATACTTTTGTGTTTGTTTATCTGCATGAGTTTATATGTACCGTACACATTTGGTGCTTGAGAAGGCCAGATCCCCTAGAGCTGGAGTTTTAAGAAGTTGTGCGCCACCCAATGTGGGTTATGGGGACTGAACTGAAGTGTCTCTCCAGCCAAAAGATACATCTTTATATATACTCTTGTTCATGTGTCAGCTTGAGTATATTCCAGTTCTCTGTATTATGAATAAAGTTACTGTAAATATTTCTATAAAGATATGTTTTCATTTTTCTCAAGCCAGGCCTAGGAGTTGTCAACGGACCATATTGTAGGCAAACACTGACTTTTCAAAAGATGAACACTTTGTTTTTCAGAGTAGTTATTGGAATTCTGTCAGAAATGCAGGAGAGTCCCAGTAATTTTGTATGTACATCAACTCCTAGAGGGATCAGTCTTTAATGTTGAAAAATTTAAGACGCAGTGGCATCCACTTGTGGTTTAATTTGTAGTTATTTAATAGGTAATGATCTTGACAATTTTTATGGAATAGTAATATAATATGAATATTATGTTTTCTTTTTGTAAAATAGTTATTCAGTTTTTTACAAATAGATTTTTATATAGTACCATTTTATATTTACAGAGAAACTAAGATAAAAGACTAAAAAATTCCAGTATATCATGTGCTTCATTTCACCTTCTGTTTATACTGGTATACTGGATTATACTTTATAAAATACTGTGGCAGGTGCTTAAAATGTTAAATATAAGATCTAACATATGAATGGCTAGTACATCCCTAAGTATCTACCTAAGAGAAATCAAAACATGTCTACAGACTACACATGGACAAAGCAGCACCATTAGCTACAGAAATAATCTGACTACCCATCAACCAGTAAGCCAGACGGTTCATGAGGCTCTTATTGTTCACAGATCTTCTGAGTAGGTGTTAGGAAATCTACATTCGACTTTAATAGCAACAGTGAATGACATCGCCATCACTGATGTGCAATGATTTTAGTCCCATTACATTTCCATCAGTGTCATTCCTTCTAATTGTGTGGCTATGATTTTAAGTGGCATTTCATGATCATGGATGGGTGAAGGATTTCATAATTCACCCTACTGTTTAGTGAGCCTGGATGGTAGAAGTAGATATGAAACTTCAGGGTCAGAAATGCAAATTTATCATTCAGGACAAAAGGAGGAAGCAGAAGACATATTTCAATTCCCTGAATACCAACTTCTACAGGGCAACATGAAGAGGGCTGGGTGATATATGCAATCCTTTACATATAAGTTTGCTGTCACTATATAAAAGTGAAGAATCTTCTAGATGATCCATTTCTTCACCATCATACCTGACGACAGATGTTGATCATTTCCCAGAGATCAGAACCAAAAGAGCAGGTAGGAAAGGGAAATGAGTAGCAAGAAGCCAGCACCAACATAAGGAATCATTTCATTTTTGGTTTATACTAGGACCTTGTATATATGCACCTCATACTGGTCTGGAACTTACTACATAGCTGACATTGGCCTACAATTCCTGACCCTTTTTGTCTCCACCTCCAGAATGCTAGGACTATAGGTAGGTACTATCATACATGGCTGCATAACAAATAATTATCCCTGGAAAGTAAGTCTAATAACAACAAATATTTTATTATCCTATATCATGAAGTATATCTGTCCAGGCATTCATTTTGAGAGTCAGAAAGGCAAATAAAATTTTTATTTTGTAGTCTGGGCAAAGTGATAAGGAGGACATATCTTGAAAATGTCAGGATGGCTATTCTGTAAAACTCCTGTTTGAATAATTAAATAGCAAAATAGCTGTATTAAAAACATCCTTGATGCCACTGCTGTGTAGCTGCTGAGGAAAACGGACTCAGTGTTTCAGTTACTTATCCTCCTGTATCATTCTTCTGTGACTGATCCTGCTACTGGCATTTGAGCTGGGAATTAAAGGTGCCTGATCTTCTATACTATGATGGCAAGAATTGTGTGAGACTACTGAACTGGGAGAAAGAAGCTGGGTTTTCTTCCTGCTTGTTTGTTATACCTTCAAACAATGGATGATGACTTCTGATAAACAGACTGCACCAACATAAGCTTCAATTAATTAATGGCTATTAAAACTCAAGTTCTAAAAAGCTAAACTAAATTCTTTTTTTGTTGAAATACTAAGTATTGAACTCAGTATCTTATGTATGCTATGTAAATGTCACACCACTGGGCTACATACCCAGCCCTTAAAATTTTTACAAACAAGACTGGCTAGTTTATATACTTGATCGGCCATCTCTCTGGTTTCATGTGAGTTTCAGTATATTATGGGAAGTGAACTAGGAAGCACTTGATGAAGAAGATGAATTTTCTCTTAGGTTACACAAAAGCATGACTTGTCTTATTTTTATTCATTATATATTAGTAAAACTGTCTTATAAAACCAAAACAAAGCCCAACTTACCTGCTACAGAATTTGGTCGAGGCATGAGATACAAAGGAATAGACTGCACTGACTGCGATAAAACTGTTTCCAAATTCCGCTCTGGGATCTTATTCAGACTGTATGTGGACGCAGCCATGTTTTCATCCACTCGGTACAGACAGGAGTCCATGCTGGATTTTTGAGACTGCCATGGTTTTAGGTTTCCTCCAGATCCTAATTCTTTACTACCTTCCCCAACATATTTTGTTCGTTCCATGTTTTCAGAATAATTTGTTAATGTTGCTGAAAAAAAAGAATAAAACGAATGTTTTTTAAAAATCAAAAGAAAAGTTAACTATTAAAATTCACTAGTAGATGAGAATATGACTAATACTATCTTTCAAAGTTACTACAACCACTTATCTCTACAAATTTAAATAACTGAAACCATCAACAATCTTAACTTACATATATTTTTAACACTTTATTTAAATGAAACAAGCAAATTCATATACTGGTGCCAACAGACCTAGAACAAGTCTTATCAAAGATAAAATTTTAGAATTATTCAAAAGGTACTTACATATTTTTACGGACTGTCAGAGAGCACCAACAATCGCTCCAAAACTCTCTCTACTCTTCTTATCTCTTTATTTTCCCTAGTTATTCCCTCATGTTTACACACACACACACACACACACACACACACACACACACACACAACAACAACAACAAAAACACACACACCACTACCACCACCAAAACCAAAACATATGATCAAAATAAACAGTAACTAAATAGAAATTAATACAGTAGAAAACTCCTGCTCAAACAAGGAAGAGGCCTTTCCTATACAGTTCCTCTCGGTTCTAATCCTTTGGATTACTTGTAAGTGGCTTGCTAAAGAATAATGATTTTAATTAAACCAAAACCTGAAAGGTCTTCTAGAATTTATCTAATCTTCCTAATAATTATACACAAATAGAAACATTTTCATAACTCCAGAAATGAAGAGATGAACAACAGTAAAGTCTAAATTATTGAATTTTTGGAAATAACTATAAAAGAATAAGAGATATCATCCCAGGAGAAGTTTATACTTAGTTCATGTTCTCCTCCTATAATTTGAATGTTTCTATTGCCAAAGAAAAGAAATAAACTTTAGAAGATTATTTCTATAATCCTATTTAATGATGTTTTCTTTCTGTAAATTTAAGTGGATCTCTAGATTTTGTAGTACAAAGGAAGATGAATTACAAAATAAAATCTAAACTTTTCTTTAAGGAAAAAAAAGAGAGAATTTTTTTTCACCATACAAAGGAAAAGGATCTAGAAAAAGGAATTTATCTAGACAAGGTAAAGAGAAAAGAGACAACTCAGAATTGAGAGAGGCGTGAGAGGGGTGGCAGGGTCTGCAACCCCAACATCTGGAAAGTCATGGCAGATGACTACAAGTTCACAGCCAGCTTGGGCTACACAGTAGGCTAGCCTACTCAACACAAACGGAAACAAAACTAGAGATGAGGCAGACCATAGAGCTCTAGAGCCCCTCAGGAGAAATGAAATTAGAAATAGCATTGAACATTTTTGGGAACCTGTAAACTTTGGAAATCAATTCCCATATTTTGTACCTTTTATTTCCTGCACAGTAATCAGCTATAAAAACTATAAGAAATGGACAATTTATGATCACCAAGGGCAGGTAGCTAACTAAATGAAGCAAAAAAAAAAAATGTGTTCCTGTATCTTGGACAGTCTTTGTAAACACGGATAAACCAAGGTGAGCAGAAACCAAGACTAAAGCAGGTGGTGGCAACCGTGACAAAGAAACCACTGTGCAACCAAGACATTCTTTCCAAGGAAAAACATGAAAAACAAATCAGGGACTAAGAGAACTCAGGGGCCTACGACGTAAGGAAATAATACCCAGAAGAGTTCAGATGTGTATTAGTAAAACTACTTAAGCTTTAATAATGTAAGTAATTACAATAAATTCATATTTAGTACTTTGTAACTTTTATTTTTTGGGTGTAGTAGTGAGGATTAAATCCAAGTATATGTTCTATCACCAAATTACACCCAGTTCTACTTATAACTTTTAAATTGTGTAAATGCATATTCCATTTGGTTATCTAAGTAGGACTGGTGTTACTATCCTTCAATGCACACATGAAGAAATGATTCCTGGCAAAATTAGGCATCTAACCCATGGTTACTAAAAAGCAAGAACCTTTCAGGTAAGTATCTGGAGCCTTAACCACTTACTAACAATGTAGCAACTCTTGATTCCTGCACTAGATTGTACATTTCTAGAGGGTAACTACTATACTTTCAGAGTTTTATTTTCATATTTAAATTAAAAAGCTTAGTATCATGGAGTTGAAGAGATGATTCAATGATTAAGAGCATGGTCTGCCCATAATTATAGAAAATCTGGGTTCCATCCCCAGTACCTGGAGTTACATACATGATAGCTTACCAATGTCTAAAGCTCCAGACTTAAGAGCATCTGACACTCTCTTCTGGATACCCAGGCACATATATGAAACACAAATATACATGAAGGCAAAAAACCAATGCACAGAAAAATAAAGAAACCAACCAAACAAATGACTTAGTGATAACTCTATAATTCCACTTGAAAAAAGGAGAAAACACGTGAGAGACATAGGCCAACATACTACCCCATCTACAAAAAACACAGAGAAACACTCAGCAGTGAACTCTATTTCTGGCTGTGCTGCTCTGGCAGTTTTAGAGGATGCTGCAAATGTTAACAAGATGCAGAAAATAAACAGGCTTATTCTTCAGTGCAATTTCTATAGTACTTATACTAAAAATATTTTTACCTAGGGAATAAATATATATGTTACATGGGTAAGCATTTAAGCAAAGAAATGATTTTGCAAAAAAACTCCAAAGTATAAGAAGACATATTTTAGTCATATATAAGTAAAGTTCTAGAGTATAGAGTATGTTTGAATGTCAATACTAGTAAGTGTTCACATATCTCCAATACTATGCTATCTTCTTTCAGGTATTTTAAGACTTGGTAAAGATTGTTTAATTTTTGTTAGAGAAGCAAGTGAAAGAGATCAATTGGGCTTCCATTTTAAGGCTATTGCCAAAAAATTAAATAGACTGAACTTGCAGCTTTTGAGAAGGTGGCCTTCTCAATAATACTCCAGGATTTCAACAAATGAGAACATTTATTGATATGATTCTTTCCCAGCTCTCAGCCACTCTAGATAACAATTTCACACTTGCTAAATTTAGTCACTAGTTTTGACTAATTTAGACTAGTTGGCAAATTATATGATTTTATTCCTGTTTTCCATTGAATACGTTTCCACATTTTCTATAGATCATATTTTCCTTAATTATCTACTGATGGGCATCTAGGCTAGTTCTATTTCCTGGTTACTGAAAATAGTCCTAAAACACAACATAGACATACAAGTATTTCTGCAGCATGATGACGGACTCTTTTGGGAATCTAGGAGTGTGGTAACTAGATCAGATGGTAGCTATATTTTTAGTTTTTGAGAATATTCCATAATGATTTCTATAGAACTTACTTGTATTTTGAAAATTAAATACAAGTTGGTTTTATTGAGTCAGAATCAGTAAGTACAAAGTGAATTAAACAACTCACATGAAGTATCAGAAGGCAAATTCTTTGAACAGCTATTACCACTTAAAATTTCAACCATTTTTCACTTATTGATGCTGCTTTCCTATTTGTGTAATATTTAATGTATTTTAGCTATTTACCTATCCAATGAGTAGTTAGTGTCTAACTAAGTAGTATGTGTTAAGATACACTGGTGCAAAATACAAATGTTTAACCTCAGAAGGGCAACTCTGTGACAAAGAGATCATGCATTTAAAAAGTTAAAAATAAAATGTTATTTACAGCATCATGGAACCTTAATATTCAACTATGCTATCATAGAAACAGGTATAATTTAAAGTCATCACATTGACTGAAGCAGAGAATGCAATGATTTTAAATATTGCCACTTAAAGTTACACAGGTTCAAAGCTCACCTAATAACATGCCACTTAGGTTGGTTTTTTAGAAAGTAAACATCTGTATGTGCAACATTTCTAGAAGTGAAGTTTGAAAAGAAACACTACCCCCTCCAAGGAAATATGTATATAATTTTTTCCACTATTCCTAAAATATCTTTCTGCTTTTTCTAATACTCTCAGGTAAAACAAAGAATAGTGGGAAGACAGTTCCAAGTAAATATAAGATTCCCCCTCATCAAGATTGTCTCCAGCTTTCTTCAATGCAGAATAAAGTACCATTTCAAATAAAAACTGCTTCTACAGCATGTTTATGTACATTACTGTTTATGTGTGGAAGGGAGGTATGAGGATTTCTGAATTATAGTCTTACGTACAGGTTTGTTACAAATAAAATCACCTCTATATTTTGAGACAGACTCACTGAGATGTAACTTGTATACCATAAAATACACCCACTAAATTATACAATCAATGTTTAGTAAATTTATAGGCTGATAAAATTATCACTATAATTCAGTCTTAATCATTTCTACTAACCCACAATTCTTTTGTACCTGCCTGTAGTCTAACTGTTCTCACTTTAGTCCTACAAACTACTAATTCAATCAATCAATCTCTATGGGCAATCTACTAGGGAGTGCATCTCTGAAGAAAATTGACTCTTCCTCCCCTATAACCATCAACTGTCAATAGCTTCTCAGTTATGGGTATGACTTTGTGAACCCCTCTCAGACTCACGCTGAAAATTTTGGATGGCTTAATCTTGTGTTTTAGGCCAGAGTCTCATTCTGTAGCCCAGACTGATCTCAAACTCATGGCAACCCTCTCGCATTGTGGTACATACTTGTAATTCCAGCACTCATGAGGCAGGAAGATCATGAGTTCAAGGTCACTCTTGGCTGCATAGCAAGTCCTAAACTAGTCTATAAGAGACTACATCTCCAAAAACAAAAACAAAAAAGTTTAACTTTGCAAGAAACAGCCAAATTACTTCCCCAAATAACAATAACATTCCTATGGGTAATGTATAAGTAATGATGTACATTATGGTATTATCATATTTGGATTTTTTCATTTAACAGCCATTCTGTGGCTTTGGAGCAGTATTTAATTATGATTGGTTTGTACTTCCCTAGTAATCACTAGGGATAATGATGTAATGATAATAAGCACTTTTCTGGGATTATTAACCATTTACCTATAGTTTGTTTGGTGAAACATCTATTTAAGTCTTTTGCAGATTTTAAAACTTGTTGTGTTAATTATTTAAAATCGGCCACTTGTTAATGTGACTATCTAAGCTGCAGTGGCTCTGCCTAGCCCAGCCTCCATGTTTCTCGGCCTGAGGCCATGTGCGCGCTGCAGCTAGAACCAGCCTGCCAAAAACACCAGCCCTGCCACCCACTAGATGCCAGTGTGAGAGATGGCTCTGCCAATCTTCCACACTGTCTCCGCAAGGCAGGGCATTGCCCAGACCATTCCACTATCCATGCGAGCCCAGTAAGAGAATGAGACTCTAATTCTTATAGATTAATCAAAGGCTTTATATGTTTGATAATGATTAATAAAAAGATGTCCATACAAAGAGAGTTGTATCCCAATTAGCTAACCTAATTATAAGTTTATAAGTTGTTCCCCACGAGTGCTCTCCATACCAGTGTGGTTCTCCATCCTCCTACATCTCTGCTCTCTAGCTCCTCCTCTTCCTTTTTTCTCTTCCTCTCCCAACTCCTCCTCTTCCTCTTACTCCTCCCACCTTAGCTCCTCCTATAAAAACTTGTTGTGCAATTATTAGATTACATTGATTTATTATTCTACTTTTATTATGTCTATTGTTTACATTTATTTATTTTGTTTGTATAAGTTTGTGGGAGTGTGTATGTCATGGCCTGAGAGTGGAAGTCAAAGGACAATTTTTTTTTCACAGTTAGTTCTTTCCTTCCGCCATGTAAGTACCAGGGATCAAGGACAGGCTGTCATGCTTGGCAGCATGCACTTTCCTTCATCCACCAATCCATACTGCCAGCCCATAACTAAAATTTTAATGACAGGTGTACTGGCTGGTTTTGTGTGTTAACTTGATACAAGCTGGAGTTATCACAGAGAAAGGAGCCTCCCTTGAGGAAATGCCTCCATGAGATCCAGCTGTAAGGCATTTTTCTCAATTAGTGATCAAGGGTGGAGGGCCCACTGTGCGTGATGCCATTCCTGGGCTGGTGGTCCTGGGTTCTATAAGAAAGCAAACTGAGCAAGCAAGGGGGAAGCAAGCCAGAAAGTAACATCCCTCCATGGCCTCTGCATCAGCTCCTGGTTCCTGACCTGCTCGAGTTCCAGTCCTGACTTCCTTTGGTGAAGAACAGCAATGTAGAAGTGTAAGCTGAATAAATCCTTTCCTCCTCAACTTGCTTCTTGGTCACCATGTGCAGGAGTAGAAACTCTGACTATGACAACAGGTAAGAACCTTGGGTCATCTGCTTGAGAATGACTTTAGAATTTTGAAATTTATTGTAATAATCAGAACCATAGGTTTTGAAGTCATACAAACCCAAGCCAGCCTTGACTTTGCCTTTTACATCTAACATTGGTATGACTCAGTATGCTGGCTAGTTTTATGTCAACTTGACATAAGCTATAGGCATCTGAGAGGAGAAAATGCCTCCATAATATCAAGCTGTAGGCAAGCCTGTGGAGCATTCTCTCAGTGAGTGACTGATGTGGGAGGGCTCAACCAATTGTGGGCAGTAGTACCCAGGGGTGGGGTGGTCTTGGGTTCTATATGACAGCAGAGTGAGCAAGCCAGGAGGAGCAAGCTGGTAAGCAGGACTCCTCCATAGCCTCTGCATCAGCGCCTGCCTCCAGGTTTCTGGTTACTTTGAATTCCTTCCTTGGCTTCCCTCAGTGAACTGTGACTCCAGAAATGTAAGCCAAATAAATCACTTTTTCCCCAAGATGCTTTTGGCCATGGTATTTAATCTCAGCAATGTAGTAACCCTAACTAAGATGCCATGAGAACAATTATTTTTCAATTTCACTTTCCTAAGATTATGAAAAATTTTCAATCTTTATTATAGAAGAGTACAAAGTTGTTTTACAGCCAGACTGAGGCAGTCTATGCTTCTCTCCACAGATATTTGGAAACTTGGTACTGGCTACTGACCAAGACAAAGTCAGTTAAGTGGAATAAGTAAGATGTTGCTTAAAGTTTGAAACTTCCTTCGGTGAACCCAGGACTAGCTGTTTACTGATAGCTTAGACAATGTGATTTGGCTATTTTGCCAAAGGGCATCACTAATTTCAATGGAAAATTCTGGAGCTCTCCTTGACCACAAGATTTTCGGTACAAATCTTGGTGGTTTATGCTCAGGTCAGAGCACATGTGATTAAGGAATAGCTTTATCTAGAAGGCCTTAGGTTCCTTTGTGCATGTTTACCCCCTCTTTTGCTCTCCAGTACCTTTAAGGAAGTTTTTAAAGTATTTTCTGACAAATGTATGTGTCCTTTCAATGATCTGATCCTATTAGCACTTCATAGCTTTCTTAAAGGATCATAACACACTGTAAGGATTCAATGATTGTGTCTGGACCACAGTTTCTGCATAGCAAGTGGTTATTAACCATATCAGGTTAATTATACAACAAAAATGCCATTTGGTTTTTTAAATCATTAGGTGAACAAAGTGTCCAGACTGTTTTTAAAAAACACACTATACAATATGAATTTGGCCAATGGCTACCTAAGATCTTCTAATGATAAGTATTATAGGCAGACAGTTTGGAGAGATGATGGAGATGAGAGTACAGGACTAGCAAAGTTAGTAGTGTGTCTGCATATTTCTGGAAACAAATGTGTAAGAATAACTTATTCTTATGTAAACGATGCTTTTATTTCTACAGATGAAGGGATGAGATGAGAGCTGTATCCAAGCTATGCAAACACATGGCTTGGGATGAGCCCAGAGCATTTCCTTCTCTTTTCTAACTTTCCCTAGGCCTAGGCCTGGAAACTTCTAGATTCATGAAATCTTTTGGCCTCTGTCTGCTAACTTAGGCCTAGAATGTTTTAATTTCTGAGACTTGGCTGGTTCAACTTAGTTAGCTGTTCTGGCTCAAACTCTTCTCCAAGCTGACTGATTCTAACTGGATTCTCTTGGCTTCTCACTAAATTGCTCTGCTTGGCCTCAAACCAACTCTGGCAATTTCTAATCTTCTGGCTCCTTCTTATTCTCTGGCTTCACAGAATTGAATTCAACTCCATTGTACTGATTCAACCTAATTGTACTACTGCACTCACTGAACTGATTCTTGACTTTCATTCTGACTTTCCTTGCACTCTCTTAAGTTACCTCTCTTCCCTGTCTGTTCTCATGTAAGTTGGGTGTATCCTATCTCTGACTCACTCTGTCACTTTGTCTGCCCCTCAATTAGATGTCATTTTCAAGCATGGCTGCTCCCTTCTACAATCTAACTTCACCTCCACTGATAAGGATTAAAGGTGTGTACTCAGGGCATGTCTGTATTCCAGCCATATCTTACTGTATTCCAGAGCATCTCTACATTCTAGCCAGATCACGAAGATCTTTGGATGTGATCCCTTGCCAGAGCAGCCATGTTTCTGGATTAAAATTCTTCTGCACAAGTGAGAAAGGCACAAAAAATCTAATCCAAAATATCTAGCACTCAGCAAATGACTCACAGGGCAACTTGGATGAACCAATGAGCAACATTCTGCTGGAACAAATATTACTCAAGGAACAAAAGAGAAGGTGTAAATTTTGCTTTTTTGGCTACAAAAGTGAAACATAATCACTGAATAGTGGACATGACCACAGATACTTAATCTTTATAAGCATTCAATGATGTAAGGCTATTGGATATAAAATCAAATTTAAAAAAAACCCTCAAGAAAAAAAATTGAGAGAAAAAAATTCTAAGATTTGACTAAAGGGGGACTCAAGATTTAAACTCTTCTGGAGGGAACTGTGATTTCTAGGTAAATAAAAGTCAAGAAACCAAAACAGATTCACAATTCAGTTCATTCTTTGATACACATACATTCCAAAAGGACCTAATCAAAGCTAGATATGAGAAAGGAATGCTAGAAATCATATACATCACAAATGTTTATCTAAAAAACTGGAGATAGCAAAATTATTGCTTTAAGTAATGCAACAGTGATAGACTATAATTAGTAGTATAGTTAGGCACAGAATTTTATACTAATCAAAGTATATAAATAAAAATTAAAAATATAAAATTTCCTGCAAGTATTTGACAAATCACCACCTCAGACTTGAGGGGCATTGTGACTTTGAGAAGGAAGTTATGAGGCCATCGAGAATGCTTTCTGTGGTAGATACTATCATATTTGAGGTGATTCAAGACCACATAAGATCAAAATACCTAGTTATTTGAAAGTTTTCAGGACTCCAGAGATGACATTTTTATATTTATAATATTTAAAATTGAGGCATTTCTAGTTTCCTTTTTGTCATAAATAGGATTTTAAAATATTTCGGCATGTTTGTCAGAGATGATGTTGGGGGGTCTCACTTAGTTGCTTTTCATTTTATTTTTTGAGACAGGATCTCTCACTGCTGTGTGGCTTACCAATCAGGTTAGACTGACTGGCCAGCAATTGCTAGAGATCCTTCTGTCTCAGTCTCCCCAGTTCAGGGGTCAAAGGAGAACATCACCATCTTCTTACACGAGTACTAGGGTGGAACTTATGTTCTCATGCTTGCATGGAAAGTATTTTGTCAAGGAGCTATCTTCCCAGGGCTCCTTTATAATTTTTGATATTTTTGGACCTATTTCCTTAATTTTGTTTTTAGATTTTTAATTATTAGAATACAGAAATGGAATTTATTTTTATGTTAATATTATAAAACTTTGTTATATGCATTTTATTTACTCAATATCTATTTTAAATAAATGAATCCATGTATATTATATATATTCATATTGTACATAGCAAATATATACCCATTGCCATCGCATTCATATTGGCTACAACAAATACAAAGACTTTGATTTGGTAATCTCTAAAAGAAAACCAATACAGAAAAATATTTTGTTAAATTGCCCTCATATTTAATGTCTTGAAGTTTGAGTTTTTGTTATTTTTTTACAAGACTGTACTCATTCCTTCCCCAACAGTTTTGTCTTCTCTGGCTTTGGGGTACTACACTGCTCCAGCTTTGCTATTTAGCCATTACTTGTTTTTGCTCCTAGTGCTTCATTTTGTACCTACCTCCAATCATTGCTGCTCTCTTTGTGCTCAAAGATTTTGTTCTTAGCTTTTAATTTTGCACATAATGGGAAATAGATGAAATGAAAATTAAAAACAGACACAGTTTTATAACCATCAGACTTACTAAAAATTAAGTCAAATAACCTAAGTCTATAACTTCATATATGTAACTCTGAATCAGTTGTGTTCTAGAATAAAGAAAAGTTCTAATTTCAGAAAGGCTAAAATGTACATATAAAATTATATACATGATTGGGGAGCATCATCTTGAGATAAACCACAGTAACATTTTTATAATAAAATATATACATACAATATATGCAGGAAAGGACTATAAATAACCTCTCAGTTCAGATGAGATCTTATAGTTAAATATATTTCATATGAATTTATCTTAAAATACTCATAGTTTGGGGTTTTGGGAATTATGGTAGAAAGACATGAGAAAAAAAGAAAAGATGCTTTATACACTGCTGGAAACACTCTGGCCATATTTTATAAATTTATTTTATAATCACAAACCACATGACCCAGAAATTTGAGTTTCAGTTATAAATTGAGGACAGTTCTGTCTATACTAGAGGCAGTGGGGGTAAGCTAAGTGTTAATAAGTGAAATGTGAGGAATCACTAAGTGTATATGAGGTAGCCAGGTAAAATGGGTATTACATAGTTCTTAAAACAGGCTTATAGAACCACCCTGTTGCCACAAGGCCTGGGCAGAGAGCAAGCCAGAGTTGACCTCTGCCTGGTGCCACACAGGATGGGCGGGGCATAGCATACTTGAGACCACTCCTGAGATTACCCTAGATTCTCAGATACCCTGGGCACCACTAAGATGAACAAGTAAGTAGGGAGACATGGAAGAAAAGAGAAGCAGAACTGGAGACTTAAGAGTAGAGAGGAACAGCTCACTATGAGTAGCTATGCCATCTAAGGCCCTGACGAAACCCTAGTCTATGTTGCCACTGAGGGCCATGTCTGGGTTCTTGCCCCTGAAGCAGTGGGGGTTTGTTACTACCAAAGGCCTGGTGGATGTCCTAGGTCTGGGTTGATGCCTGGGCCATGCTGATATCGAAACTGACTCCACCCCTCCCCTGGGCACTAGAGGCTTGACAGCAGGCAGGAAAGCGGGTCCTACCCCTCACCAGCTGCAGTACTCAAGTGGGCCCTGCATGCTCCCCTGGGCAGCTGGCCCTATTGTCCTGGGTGTGGGTGAGCCAACCCTGAGGATATGAGAATAGGAGAGGAAGCTAAATCCTTGTTGGCTGCAGCATTAGATGAGGTAGCTAGGACAGTGCTGGACAGCTGGCCCTAGTGGTGTGGGTGTGGGAGAGCTGGTGGGCTGACAAACTTAGATACCACCAGGCCCAAATCCAGAACTTTGAGTTGGCCCACTTCAATATCTACCCCATCAATAAACTGCTGGAGAGCATGAAGGGGCCAGAATCCAGTAGTGAGAGTGCAGCAGAAGCCTGAGGCCTTGAACCAGACCTGTTGCGGATGGTTTCCTGTTGCTGCTGCAAATTTACAATAAGCACGTTGATTGGGGAGGAGCTAATGTGGGAGGAGCGAAGAGGGACAGGAACGGAAGAGGAGGAGCTAGGAGGAGAGAGGAGAGATGTACCAGCCATGGAGGACTATGGATGCATCAAGAACAGTCCTGGGTAACAATTCATACCCGGGTTAACAATTCTAATTGTGTGGGCATCTTGTTAATTGAGCATTTCCAAATATATAAATATCGGATGATCCTTAAGCATAAGAGTGTTCATTCTACTGGGTACCGCGGGCATGGTGGGTATTCTGGGGGTCAGCCAAGTTTTGTGGAGGCAGCATGGGAGATTGGCAGAGCCATTTCTCACGCTGGCACCTCGTGGGTGCCAGGGCCGGTGTTTCTGGCTGGCCAGAGCTGCGGTCTCGCTGGTCTAGTTGTGGTGCACGTAGTCTACGGCCGCTTCCAGCTGTGGAGTGCTTGGCTCTGGCTGCGAACTTGGCGGCCTGCGCTAAGCAGAGTGCTGCCGCTTAGTCGGCCGCACCAGCAGCTTTTTAAATATTACCCGCAACACAGACCAATGACTCACTGCAGCGAACATTGGCAAACAAAGAAGTGTGGACAAAAGGTATACTGAGGGACACACTATGACACACTATGGCTTCCACAATGAGATGTTTTTTCCTTTTGTGGAGAAGGTTGCAAGGACAAAGGCTGAGTATGAGGGGACTGGAGATGAGTGGCATTGAGGTGCATGATGTGAAATTCACAAAGAATCAATGAAAGTTAAATAAAAAATAAACAAAAAAGATCTTAAATTAACACGTCATTTTATATATCTTACACACACACACACACACACACACACTCCACCCAGCAGCCATATACTTTCAAAAGATACATTAAAATCTAAGATGCTATATAAACCTATTAGAATATCTACAATGGGAAAAGACTAATAAAGGAAAATTAATAAAATGAAAAAAGCTTTATACTGACTAATCTGCATAGACAGAGGAGCATTACTAATTAAACTTTGCTCTTGCAGCCCAGGACAAGAAAGACACATGATTTCTAAGGATAGACGAGAATCTGTATACACAATACTGCAGGATAATATTCTAGGCTTGTATGATAGAAAACATTCATTTCCTTTATTTTTTTATTTTTCCATTTTTTAAATCTCAAGGGCTAATTAGGGTTGGTTAACAGCCAAACTTTCTGGAGTCTAGAGAGAAATCTAGCAGTTGACAACTAAAAATAATTTTACTGAAAAAGGGAGGGCAACATGGCTCACTAGGTAAAAGGCATCTGTGTACAAGCTTGGTGGCCTGAGTTCAATCCCTGGAATCCACATAACGGTGGACGTAGAAAACTGATTTCACAAATGTTCTCTGACTTTCACATGTGCACTATGACATCACATTCTGCCCCCAATCACACATGTATACACATAGAAATATGAATAACTAAACATTTAAAGTTTAAAAACTTTAAGATTATTTATAGTCTGCATAACTTTTAATTTTTCTTCATTCCCCCAGCCTCCTTGCAACAGTCTTGCTGTGCAGCCCTTGCTGGCCTGGACCTTGCAATCTTTCTGCCTCACCCTTCTGAATGCTGGGATTTTTAGACATTTAGTGCTTGTTTACTTTTTTTCCTATAAAAGTTTATTATCAATATTTGGACAAAAATATATAAAAAGTTGCCTATAGTACAAGTATTTTGTTTTACATGCTGCTAAAATTTTTCTCCTTTTACTTATATTTAAATTATAATTCTCATTTTCATACATCTGTAGAACCCTGAGTTCCTAAAGCACACTCCTAAGAACCAATCCTACTGTAATCAGCAGCAGTCTTCATCTTGAGGATGATCTGCAGCATCCTTTCATCTGGTTTTGACAGATGCACCCCCAACTCAGTTCTGACAGACTAAAAGGAATGTTTACTGGTGCTCAAAGGAATCAATTCTGAAGCAATTACTCTATCTTCTGACTTAATCATATTTTTAAAGAAATTCTCATTTTTCTTTTTCCCCTCACACACTCAAAAAAAAAAAAGAGTGAGAGACGATATAGAAATTTAAATCTTTTCTTAAAATAGGATGTACTGGAACACGACACAGGGACATATTATGTATTGTAAATGTGCAAATGTCTTCTTGAATATTGCAAAATATGTAGCTTCCAGCTCTGCTTTCATTTCTGTGAATTCTTTCTCTGTCAGTTACTGTTTTCTAAGCTTTTGCATCAGAATCAGGTCTTGGTGGTGCTGCAGGACACTGCAATCTGCAGTCTGCACTATCAGTGAAGGAATCGTGAAAGCACATTACTCAATAGAAAACTCACTTCATTTAAAATTTGGCAATGACCTCTTAGTGTGAACCTGCAGAGACATAGCTCTTTGAAGATTCCCATTGGTTGTTCTAAGTCTGGAGTCTTGCAGGGGCTGTTGTCCGGGCCTTTGTGCATCATGGCTGCTCCAAGGTGATGTCTCTCTTATTGTCTGTATTTTTTTTTTGGATATTTTATTTATTTACATTTTAGATGTCATCCCCTTTCCTCATTTCCCTCCACCAGAAACCCCCTATCCCATCCCCCCTCCTCCTGCTTCTATGAGGGTGTGCCCCCACCTCCCCACCAACTCCCACCTCCCCACCCTAGAATTCCCCCACACTGGGACATCCAGCCTTCACAGGAGCAAGGACCTCCTCTCCCACCTGTGCCCAACAAGGCTGTCCTCCACTACATATCCAGCTAGAGTCATTGATCCCTCCATGTGTGTTCCCAGGCTGGTGGTTTAGACACTGGCAGCTCTGGTTGGTTGGTATTGTCACTCTCCCCATGGGGCCAAAAGCCCCTTCAGCTCCTTCAGTCTTCTCTCTACCTCCTCCATTGGGGACCCTGTGTTCAGTTCAATGGTTAGCTGCGAGCATCCACCTCTGTTATTGTCTGTATTTTATATTTTCTCTTTATTCTATGTAATGCTGGCTCCAGACTGCGACACTTTCATTGTTTGGTCGTCAGGCAAAAAAGAAATACACAGAAACCCACTTACATTTAGGAATAAAGCCCAACATTCTTTAGTAAGTAGACACTATCTTTTCAGAATAAACAGCTTTACATTATGTTCTTATCAGAACAGAACACATTTCAGAGTATTTGTTAAAATATTCTTAATAACCCAATTATTAAAGAAAATGCATTTCAAAAACCACAGCTCACCATACTTTCTTCCTTTTCTTGTCCTCCATGTCTTCTCCCAATGGGCCTCTTTCTGCTTCTTAGGCAGTCTTCACTCTAACTTCATGGTTTGGGGATTTTGTTTTGCTTTGTGTTTTTGAGACAGGGTTTCTCTGTGTAGCTCTGGCTGTCCTGGAACTCACCATGTTAAGCATGCTATCCTTGAACTTACAGGTCTGACTGCCTCCTGAGTACTAGAATTAAAGACCTGCATCACCATGTCCAGTAATTTCATGTATTCTTGAAACAAAAATCTAGATTTAATATTTGAGAAAAATATTAGTCTTAGTGTATTTCATTTAATATGCTAATCTCTAAATCCTTATTTTACTGTAAATGACAGCATTTCATTTTTCTGTATAGCTGTGTAAAACTCTGGTGTATACAGGCACCATCTTTTCTTTATTCATCTGTTGCTAGTCACTGACTCGCAGCCTCACTTGGCTACTGTGACTAGTATAGGATATGGAGAATCTCTGTTGTATGCTGACTGAGACTTGTTTAGTTGTATATCCGCGAGAGATACAGAAGACATATAACAGGTGTTTTTTGGAGGTGGATCTTTATGTATATTCATAGTGGTTACACTACACTTACATACATTCTCAATCTATTTTCCTCATGTTTTTTTCTAATTAGTTCCAAAATTTCAGGCCTCATATTAAGGGCACTGATCTTTGATTTATGGTGTGAGAAAAAGGAATCAAGTTTTATTCTTATTTTTTTGAGGTACATTCTCTTACTGAATGTGGAATTCCCACTTCATCTAAATTGGCTTGCTAGCAAGTCCTTGGGATCTCCCACTTTGGTCAGAGCTGGATTATTTATGTGTACTGGTGCTAGAGACCTGGTACTTTACCCATCTTCTCAGCCATAACTTTTGTGTGTGAGGGATGGAGATAGGTCTCTTATTGGCCTGGAAATTACCAAGTAGGCTAGGCTGGCAAGCCAAGGAAATACCAGGGATCCCATCATCTCTGCTTTCCCAGCATTGAGATTACATGCACATGACATCAAGCCTGCTTTTGTTTGTAAAATGTGAATTCTCTTAACCAAACACAGGTGATCCTTGTAAGCACTTTGCTAACTGAGCCATCTCTTCAGTCCTATTTGACTTACTGAATTTTATTTCCAACATTCTGATTTGTTGTTTATTTTTCCACTCTCCCTTCAAAATCTTTTTGCTAATATTTCCACTTAGCGAGTCTGTTGTCCTAGTCTTCAGTTGACTTTATTTCATTTCTTTGTTTCTTTTTTTTTTAATGTGTTAAATTTTTTATTAATTATTTTATTTATTTATATTTCAAATACTGTCCCCCTTCCCAGTCTCTCCTCCACGAGCTACCAACCCCATCCCCATTCCCCTTTGCCTCTACGAGTGTGTTCCCCCACCCATCCACCCACTCCCACCTCACTAGTTTTTAATATCCTTTCTCTGGGACATCAAGCCTACACAGGACCAAGTGCATTTGCTACAACTGAGGCCAGACCAGGCAGTCTTCAGTTACATATGTGGGGTGTAGGGGGTGGGCAGGATTTAGCTATGTACACTCCTTGGTTGGTAGCTTAGTTCCTGGGAGCTCTGAGAGGTCCGGTTAGTTGATACTGTTCTTCCTACGGGGTTGCAATCCTCTTTAGTTTCTCAGTCCTTCCCTTAACGCTTCCATATGGGTTTCTGGGCTCAATCCGAGATGGTTGGCTGCAAGTATCTGCATCTGTCTCAGTCAGGTGCTCATAGAGTCTCTCAGAGGATAGCCATGCCAAGCTCCTATCTGCATGGCTTCCCATCTTCCTACCCATTTCTTTGTTTCTTTTAATCTTCTTTGAGGTTATTATTTTTAAAATGAGACTTCTTACTTTGGCATTTTAACCGCTGAAATATCCTTAGATTCCATTTTTAAAGGGTTACAAACTTCAGGAGTGAGGTTGCCTTTCCTTTTCAGATTTCTCTGTTTTTTGTTTCCCCGATTTGCATAAATATTCTTTTGATCTTGGTCTGGGGTCTTCTTAGTGAGCATCTTTTGCTTGAGGACCCAAAACCACTAAGAGGGCAAAACAGACTGCTACAATGCAGCACCATCCAAACAAATCAGAGATGGAAAAAAAATTTAAAAAATAAATTAAAGACAACTACTATACCATGAATGACCATAAATAATGTAGCATAAATTATGAATTAAAAATGTAATAAAACAAAATAATAATATAAAAGAGGAGGCAAGAAGAAAAAAGAAAGGAGCTTAAAGAAAGGAGGATTAATGCAAGAAATAAAAATGTACTTACAAAAATAAAAGTAAAATAAAGATAAAAAAGATTTTAAAATATAAAGCAAAAATAGTATTTAAATATGTTAATAAGAAAAACAAAGGTCAAAGACTTGGCAGGGCATCTTCCTGGGCGCTCCACTACAGTAATTCTCTGGGTATGTGCTGAGTTATAGCTGCAGCCTGCTAGAGTTCCTCTCAGTTCCCACTGTCTGTAAACCACCCTGTCGGTGCAACTCAGTGACTACTGGACCTAGGCTAAGCTCCACATCTTCACAGTAATACACAGCACATGGGATTCTTTTCTTGTCACAAGAACACACTGGTCTACAGTTCCAGAATTATAAGCAACATTAAAAACTTATTCTACTTTATTAAGGGCAGAAAGCAGGATATCTTGTTGATAAGAAAAACCAGGTCAGAAGGGGCTTCCAAACCTCATCACACGACTGATGGACACTTGAACCAAGCAGATCCCAAGTCAACTCACATTATAGATCTTCAGCCATTCAATCTTAATCTCTGTTCTCTGTTTCACAATAATCTACTATACTAATAAAGAATTAACTTTTCTGGACAACCACTGTTGGTAGGGATGAAATATAGGAACTTGCAGAAACCAGTGTATAGGATGTTTTATATCTTCTCAAGTAAGGCCTGAAAAAATGTGATTAAATAGAAACAAATGTTTCTCATTTTGTTGACCGTTATCACTTTAGCATTTTAAAAATGGACATATATATCTCAAAATATAACTCTGAAAATCTTACATTTGTATAATTATTTTAAAAAGGAATAAAATATACAAGATGATTATTATAAAAAGAAGCTTACCAATGATGCCGCTGTCTCTGCTTTCTAGGGTGGAGGTTGGGCTGGTGACAGCCCCATAGCTACAGTCCTTGGCAGCTGCATTTGCACTGACTGGTGGGAGTGTAGAGCAGGGGCTGCTGGCTGGTGGAGAGGCAGTGCTGCTAGTCAAGGTGGAACAGGGACTTATTCGCTGGGTGATTGCTGAAGTCTAAAAATAAAGTCAGTACAAAATAAGATAAACTGATCACTGTTAAATGTATTTCAAGGCCAAATAGTAATTTGATTTAAAAAAAAAATCAACAAATAATCACTATGTGGCCTTCACAACTGTTACACTGGCTTTGTTTTGCTTTCCAGGATTCAAGGCCCCATATTCTACACTGAAGTTAAAACTTAACAAGAATGAGACCTGTGGCTACATTTTCTGCTTAAAAAATTACCAGTGACTTTACATTTCCCATCACTAACAAAATTTTGTTTTAAGCAAAAAGTGTTATTTCCAATTAATGAAACTCTTCGGAAGACTTGGAACTTTGTCTTGTTAAAAGCCTTTGGCTAGAAAAAAGAATACCTTTGCAGTTGAGAAGAAATAAAAAAGTTCTTAATGAAAAAAAGGCCTTTTTGATACATAGACCATGAATGTAGATCAAAATACCTATTCTATAGGTTCTTCTAAATGACATAGTAAACAATGTTTATTTAGCTCAAAAAGAATATCTTATAAAAAGTGATTATATGTAAAGATAAACTTATATCTTGAATAATTCTTATGCCCGAGATGACCACCTTTCTAAGTTTCCTATTAGATAGGGATTGAACTCCACCTATAAAGGAAGATGACCCTGAACTGCTGTCCTCTTGCCTCTGCCTTGGCCTCCCTGATTCTTCTATTACATGAGTGCACTGTTATACCCAGCTTTTCCTGGTAAAGTTTTTAAATAAGGAAAAAAATTACCAAAAAGGGTTGGTGATAATATATTCTGGTTTGTCTAACTAATCAGAGATCTATTTTTTTTCTTCAGCTCTTTCTGCCCAAATTAATTACTGATATAGTGAGTAAAGGTACTTTTTTGTCAGTTACTAAAGTAATTTTATCAAACACAAAAATTACTTGAAGAAGCACTAATGATAAATTTAGCATGTTTAAATATTAAATTTTAAAAAATTTATTTACAATTCAGGCCTCCTCCTGGTCCCCCTCACACAGTTATTCATCCCATTCTTCCTCCCCTTCCCACCCCTGTCTCTGAGAGGATGACTTTCAATTTCGTTACTTATAGTCTCCTTCAATAGTCTCTCTGCTGAAACAGAGATTCTACATTTAATAACTTGAGAATGTGTTGATTATTAGCTAAGAATATTAACAGTCTTCAACTAATTCGATAAGGATTTCTGGATAAAATCCCTTATGTTTAATTATCTATGCTCAATCTGTGTTGGATTTTAATTTCTGTACTATACATGGTTGTAAAAGATACATCTGACTTAAAAGTAACAGTCTGATTTCGTTGTAACTGAATAAATCCTTTTAATCATGTTAGTAATACAAAGAATTGATTTTTCCTTACAATGAAGTAAGCCCTCAAAATTTATGAGACAAAATTCTTCTACTATATAGTATTTCTCCAGAGAAAAAAGGAGTTTCAATTTCTTTGTAACTTTTGACTTTTATAAAATACTAGTGATGACTGGAGTAATGGCTTTTAAGTGGGCATGCATCAGAGTCACTTATAGGACACATGAAAACACAGACAAGCGCCAAGAAAAACCAACAAGTATTGAGCCCTATCCCACCTCAACTTAAATTTTCAACATACTTTTTTTTTAAGAGCCAGGTATTTAATTTCCTTACATGTAGGATGGTTCACAAACACAACACTAAGGGCTATGGCACAGTGGAAGAAAGGAACATTCCCAGCCACTTAGGGTAAGAGGATCTTGGCCTTGGTACAAACTGAGAAGTGAAAGGAAGGAGATTTCACTCTTCTGCCCCTGCTACCTTCCATCTTTCAGCCAGGAAGCCTCCTTGGTGACATAGTTCACTCTAACCACTGTAGTAAGTGGTAAGGGAACTGGCCTGGCCCCAACCATAATAAGGATACTTTTACCCTTCCTGTACTCAGTTTGTGTAGCTTGTGGGCTAATGAAATTAAGTGCACTTGGGTGCTTTGTATTAGATATATCTATACCTGTCATGCACTGAAAGTTTTATTTGGGGATGAATCCATGGTTAACAACCTATTTCTCTTTGTAGACAAGATTTCCATTCTGGGCGTTGTCAACAGACAGTACATCATATACATAACATAATCTATGTGAATGTTAACCCCAAACAAATGATTATTACAATATTTTCTGCAAAATAAAGCAAGTGTCATAGAAAACATGCTTTTTCAAGGTCTTGAATGTAAAAGCAAAAGCCATAAGGTGTTTAGAAACTCAAAAACTGTTCAAGGCTTAGGAATTCAAAGACAGCCCTTATATTTATATATGGAGGGTAGTGAACAAGACACAGATATTATTTTCCATTCTGCAGGCCAAAATGGATATCTAATTAAGTTATTCCAATTCTACAAGCTTTTAGCAGTTTTCCAATTGTCCTTAACATTCTCCACTGGGAGAAAAATGAAACTCACAATCTGGATCTTTTAAAAGGTTCCACATAGACACAGTAAGTGGCTGACAAGATGGCACAGTGGATTAAAGCCCATGCTATGCAAGCCTGACACCCTTACTCTGATCCCTGGAACCTACATGAGAAAGTTGTCCTCTGACTTTCCTATACATTCACCACTGCACATGGCTCCTTTACAATGTGCTTTTACATATATGAATAGCATGTATACTCATACATTTGCACACTCATAATAGTTAAAAATGCAGGCAAACTGAAGATGGAACTCCTAAGATTCATCCTAATACCTTAGGAGCTGCTGAGATAAGAAAAAAGTTATTAGATAAATATTCTTTCAGTAATTGTTCTTTTACAGAAAAAGGGTCTACACTAACTTCTGTTACATTCTGTCACCATAGTACTAGTCTGGGACATCTTCACTATAGGGTCTTCCTGAATATAACCGTCCATCTTTATTATGCATTTAGTGAAGATGAAAGTTATCAAACATCATGTCCTCTTAGTTCTTAATAATCTTCCTAGACTACAAATTCCAGTGGTCAATAGAGTCACTTTTTGTGTGGTTCCCAGACGTTAAAAATGTTATATTCCAAGAAGCTATGATTGTCATCATTATTTTTTATATTTTTATGTATATTTATGCATTTTCATTTATTTCTTACATGTAGCTAAACCATCCATATGCACTTACTAAGAAAAGAAAGAAATGTGAAAACAGGCAGTTAGTCGGCAAGTAAAGCCTCTTGCTGCCAAGACTGATAACCAGAGTTTGTTCCCGGAACCCATATACAAAAAGGAAACACTGACTCCCACAAGCTGTCCTCTGACCTCCACACACATGCCATGGTATACTGCCATACATCCACAAATAAATAAATGTAATAATAATAAATATAAAAATGAAATTATCAAAATATGAAGGCAATGAAATAATTTCCCTAAACCATAGTATTGCATATTTTACATACTAATTATCTCGCATGTATACTTTTTACTTCTATGGCACTTTCAGGTTACAAAGTATTATCATCAGAATAAGCCTGTTATTTTGTATCCTTTTCTTTCTTTCTTTCTTTCTTTCTTTCTTGGTGGGGGAGATAAAAAATTAACCTAGGCTCCTTTATTTGCTGAGCAAGCACTCTACCACAAGCTATTCCCCAGCCTCACGCTTTACAGTTTTATTTAGAGACATTGTCTTACAAGTATATTTAAAAGTAAGGCACAGTCTACATATTTGTGAGTTGATTTGAAGTCACAGTGACATAAAGAATCTCAAAAGCAAGATGAGTAATTTTATCATCTTTGAAGAAATGTAATTTTGTACACAAAAAAGTACTTGAGTATAAGAAGGGGGAGGGGTATCATGACAGTGGTCATTATTAGGACAGTCACTTGCTAACTCGACATAAATATCAAAAAATGATGAGTATTTAGAAGTTAGCTCAGTGGTAAAGCACTTGTCTAGCAAGCACAATGTTTTATAACATTCCCAGGTTTGGTTCCCAACACAGGAGTAGTAGGTCAAGCCATCTCTCTAGGCCATAGTACAATATTTCACTATAAGGCACTAAGTTATTTATGTTTCTTTCTATTACTGATAAAGACCATGACTAAAAGCAACTTGGGAAAGAAAGTGTTCATTTCAGCCTACAGTTACCTTGAGCTATATCCTATAACTTAATTAGTTTTCATTGTAACAATTTAATTTTTTTTTTTATTTCCCAGATTCAAAGGCTGTTGAGAAGCATATTATTTAATAATTTAGAATTGGGTATGTTTAACTTTTAGCTGTCATTTTATAAGTTATTTTAAAATCAATTCTACTGTAGTAAAAATAATTGGTAATTTTTGAAACTGGCTAAGATCTGTTCTAGGCTCAGCAGTTCATTAGTCTGTCAATAATCCACACATACTTGGAATTGTGTATACTCTAATTTTTTCAGTGCAGTGTTAATCCCTCAGTTCTGTCATCTAGGTAGCTTGTTATTTAATCATTTTTTTTTGTTTTTTTACACATATAAAATACAAACAAAAAACAGTGAGTATGAAAAATTAAATTATATTCTAGGCCTCAAAATGAATTCTAACAATTAATTTTATTCCTTTCAGAATGAGTACATACCCACACACAATACCATCTTTCTTTCCTGCTATAAAATGATGATTCCCATTGTATCACCAAGTTGATACTGCATAGCTTACCTGATTTTCATCCTGTACCTCCATGCTGTATTGGTCACCTGGTTGTACTTCTGTTACTTTCTCTCCAAGGAGGAAACCCAGACGAGTCATGAGTGTGTTTGCTGCCTCATCTACAGATGGAGGTGGTCCAAGTTCTTGTTCAACATCACCTGGAGCAAGAAGATAGCAAACATGAATATTAAAAACAAAATGGTTTAGTTCTATTACTGTTCTTACATTCAGTTTGTTTTTTCTTTAGTTTTCACATTCTAAACTCAAAATTATAACATTCCAGTCTATCAACTGAGTTTTTAAACTTCTGTGTGGGTGCATGTATGCTTGTGTGTGTAGAAGCCAGAGTTAAACCGTGTTTTTCCTCAGGAGCCTTTTACCTTGTTTTTGAGATGGGGTCTCTCACTGGTACTTGGAACTGTTGACTAGGCAGAGTTGGGGAGTTAGATCTACCTGTCTCCACCTCCCTGGTACTGGGATTACAATCAATCATGTACCGCCATGCCAGGTTTTTATGTGGGTATGAAATTGAACTTGGGTTCTCCTGAGTACAGGGCAAGTATTTTAATAACTGTGTCATCTCCCCAGCCCTTGATTTTTCCCACTGTTAAAGATTTTAATTTTCATACACAATCTACTGAGATTATTCTCTACTTATAGGAAATACTTGAATTTAAATGTTTCTGTAACATGCTCAACAGGAAAAGGTTCCTGTTTTCTGGCCAGTAGCTTTCATGCACAGCCTCGCTCTTGGGATCCACAGTTTAGCCACAACAGATACTTTATTGTAGTTTCCTATATTGTTTTGCTTTTTAAACAGTTGTTTAAGTCCTTTTACATTCTGAAGTAATTTCAACCTTTGATGAAGTTTCAAAATAGTACACATGTTTCTTTTTAACCATATGAAACTTACAGGTTTCTTCTCATCCTCCAAGGCTATTCATTTCCTATAAACACATTCTCTTGATAAGTCACAGTCCAGCTCAGAAATCAGAATCCTAACCCTTCACATTACTCTGACCTTTACCCCAGGCTGAACCCACGCTTGAGTCCTGGCTTGGTGGCATGCTCTAGAGCAGAAGGAGCCATTTAAGGGTTACATAACTCAATTATCAGCTCATTTTTAAGAATCTGAAGCAGTTCTTTAATGTTAGTAGTCATGATCTTGACTCTTATAAGGTGTACAGTCTAGTTTTAGTACAATGTTTCTCAATTTACCTCTGATTCAATCCAGGTTATGTATTTTGGGGCAGGAATATCAAAAAAAAAGTATTGCTGTGTTGCTTGGATCACTTGATTATGCCAGTGTCTAACCAGGTTTTTCTATTTTAAAGTTATACTCTCCCCCTTTGCATTTAATAAGTATTCTGATGGAAAGACTGAATTTACATAAAATGTTCCATTTCTTATTATATTTTTGTGGTGAAAAATACGGAATTTCCTTTAGACTCTAGGTGGTTTATAGTTCAGTGTCTTTACACACACACACAATGTTGTGTTGCCACAGTCACTCTTCACTTTTAGAACTTTTCATTGTCCCCATAAAATACAGTTACACTAAACAGTGATGTTCTCCATCCTCTCCCTTTCCCAGCCCCCAGTGACTTCCATTCTACCTACTTCCTTGGTGTAGTTGCCAATCCTAGGCACTTGTTTAAACAAAATCATACAGCAGTTTGTTCTTTAGGGTCTGGCTTATACAATTAGCATAATTAGTTCAGGGTTCTTTATGTGGTAACATGTATCTGAATATCATCCCTTTTTAATGGAATAGTATTCATTCATTCATCTGTTGCTGGCATCTGGACAGTTGTTTCCAGCTTTTTGCTAAAGTGAATAATTCCTATGAACAGTGGTATATAAATAAATGTCTAACTCTTATTCAATGATTTTTTGCTATTTTGAGTATTAATGTTTCCTGGTTAAATTAATTACTGTCATTTTTCTCAAATAGTGACTTTTCTCCACTCATCTATCCATTTCACTGATTCCTATCTTACACAATGAGTTATAATTTGTTGTTGTCAGTATTTATCTAGTTCAAATTGTTTTAGATTTTGCTAGGGTAAACAATGGCTCTTATAGCCTTTTAACATACTCTTGCCATGTTTTGAGCAGTTCTATGGCACACAACTTTTCAGATTCATTTGGTATTCTCACAGTCCCAGCTATGGAGTTAGACAATCTCTTCAGAAGCCTTTGTTTTTCTTAGAGATAAAAGGCATTTACATCAAGAGCTATATACTAGGTATGCCAATTGCTTCTGGGTTATCACTCCTTCCATGACATGCTCAGTGAACAGTTAGCAGGATCTGCAAAGCAGTATTTGTATATACATATATCAACACACACTTCTCAGTGAGTTCTCGAAGTCCTAGGGTTTGCCCAAAAGAAAAATTCTCTTCCTAGCATATTAAGAAAGTAGGCCTCTATTCCTAGTCTGTTCTTCCTACATGTAACACATTTCACTGCTACTGTGGTGAACCTGTTCACAAATGTTCTCCTATTGGTTGTCTTCCTACTCCAAGTTAAGGAGCCTTACCACCACTTCCTCCTCCACCCAAAATTGAGACAGAATTCATATACTATAAATTTTACCTCTTTGAATATATACTTCAGTGGCTTTCAGTTTATTCATAAAGTTATGCAACCATCACCACAACCTAATTTTAGAATATCTTTACCACTTCAAAAGGAAACCCTGGCTCATTTTCCCCCTGAAATTTAGTTCCTTAAATTTCCTGATCTCTGGCATTCCTTTTACTCTCTTGCTTAAAGAATGTCACATTCTTTCCATATGATTAGCTTTCTGGCATTTCAATGGCTGCCAACTATAAAAACTGATCTTTTCCAAACTCTTCCGAGAGATGTTGAATAGAATTAGTGTTTCCCCCCTAAGACTACTCACTTTTAAGATTTTTTTTTTTAATCATTGAAAAATGAGCCAGGGAGCTCACAATGATCCACTGTAAATGAGATATAGAAAATCTTTGTTTGTTTTTCTAGACAGAGTTTCTCTGTGTAGCCCTGGCTGTCCTGGAACTCTCACTCTGTAGACCAGGCTGGCCTCAAACTCAGAAATCTGCCTGTCTCTGCCTCCCAAGTGCTGGGATTAAAGGCATGCGCTACCACTGCCCAGCTAGAAAGAAAATCTTTTAATGAGATGTTTACATCAATCAGTTTTTTCAAGTTTTAAGTCCAGGTACACTTAATCTCACTTTGTAAGAAGTCATACTCAGACAGATCCCATAGAGTATTTTAGAATGCATTTTATATCTTTTTAACACAGAAATCATTAGCTATAGTGTCACGTAGTTTGTCACCAAGCTTTTTACAATTAATGATACTCAATATTACACATTTAAACACTTCAAATGCTAAGAAAAAAAAGACTTTGATTTTTACCATTCAGTTTCCCATCCTTTACCTTGACTTCCCTCCTAAGGTCACAGGCTAGAACATCAGATCAGGAATGCACGTATATTTTTGTATACTAGTATTAAACGCAAAGTTCCACCCATGGAAAACTACGTAGAACACTCACTGAATTTATACCAGAAATTCTATTTTCCTTTCATTGGGCACCATAAATAAACTTCTTTGCAACAGAAAAAAATAGGTAGATTTATTCTTATACTATAAATATGTGTTTATGTAGTATTATATTTGCCAAATGACTGAAAGCTTGTAAATAAAATTATTATAAAACTGCTCTCCTTCAGCTCACAAACAATCCCTTTTCTCTGTTATACATTATACTAATTCCCATTTTTATATCATAAATTCTAGGTCTCTAGATATTTAAGAGCCCCATTTCATTTTCTCCTAAAAAGCTGTAATTAGCAAATACCAAACATTTTCTATAGATACATTTTAATGCTAGGTTTTACCAGAATTTACAAAACATGTAAGAGATGTGGAAACTAAAGGATCACTATATGATGTTTATTTGCTACATTTACTATACTATATACAAGTTGGTATTCAAAACACTTTACAAATCTTAACTTATTTAATCATTAAAAATTACTTTTAGCCAGTATTTTCTAACACAACCCAAATTGACTTCATATCTTCCTTCTGCCTTGACCCCCTGGATTAATTGACATGTGATTTCATGAAGAATGACACTCTTTTTTGATAGCTGCACTCTTGCCTTATCTTCCTCTTCTACTTAGAGTTCTTATCAAACAAATAATGCTATAATTTCAGTGGCTTAAAAAAATAGAGCAGATTGTTTCCCTCATTATGGGTACAGGAAGTTCTGTTTGTTGTGTTTTGAGACAGGGTCTTACACAGCCGAGGCTGACCCAAAAGTCATGATTCCTGCCTCATCAGAGAGTGCTGGAGCTACTGCCATGTACATCCACACTCAGCTCGCCTTGCTTTGTCTTGATAACTTTATGAAGTAGGTATTTTTATTACCATTTCATTTTACAGAAGACAATACTGAGGCATATGAAGTATAATTAACTCACAGTCACATTAGCAATGCACAGTGAAACTAGGATTAGAACTCAGACTGCCTGACCCCAAAATCCAGGTTTCCAATTACCGTGATGTAGTGCCTCAGTGGAAGGGAAATGATGTAATCAGTGAATGTTGAAATATGAAATGCTGAGGGTGTACTTGATAAAAGGGCATTTGCCAACCATGATCAAGGCTTGTGTTTGTGTGTGACAGCACTGCAAGACAAGCAACTTAGTAGCAGGCATATTAGTTATAATATTTTAATTTCAGCAACTATAATAATGTATAGTGTAAATGCTAAGGCATGCTATGAAAGTGTCTTTTTTTAAAAAAAATTATTGGATATTTTATTTACATTTCAGATGTTATCCCCCTCCCCCCTCCCC
>NW_021604790.1:5643580-5692937 GCF_004785775.1 Grammomys surdaster | reverse complement strand
CCTCCTCCTGCTTCTATGAGGATGTGCCCCCACTACACCCCCCTACTCCCACCTCCCCACCCTCAAATTCCCCCACACTTGGCATCCAGCCTTCATGGGACAAAGGATTTCCTTTCCCACCTATGCTGACAAGGCTATCCTCCCATACATATACAGCTGGAGCCATGGGTCCCTCCCTATGTGCTCCCAGGCTGGTGGTTTAGACCCTGGGAGCTCTGGTTGGTTGGTATTGTTGCTCTCCCCATGGGGCTGTAAATCCTTTCAGCTCCTTCAGTCTTCTAACTCCTCCATTGGGAACCTCTTGATCAGTTCAATGGTTAGCTGTGAGCATCTGCCTCTGAATATGTCAGACTCTTGCAGACCTCTAAGGAGACAGCTATATCAGGCTCCTGTCAGCATGCACTTCCTGACATCCACATCAGTGTCTACCTTTGGTGACTGCACATGGGATGGTGGAATGGTCTCCAGACGGCCCCTCCTTCAGTTTATAGCCCACGCTTTGTCTCCATATTTGCTCCCTTCTAAGAAGGACCAAAGTGCCCCCACTTGGTCTTCCTTCTTCATGAGCTTCATGTGGTCTGTGAGTTGAATCTTGGGTATTCCAAGCTTCTGGGCTAATTAATATCTAATTATCAGTGAGTGAATACCATGTGTGTTCTTTTGTGATTGAGTTACCTCACTCAGGATGATATTTTCTAGTTCCATCCATTTACCTAAGAATTTCTTGAATTCATTGTTTTTAATAGCTGAGTAATATTCCATTGTCTAAATGTACCACAGTTTTTGTATCCATTCCTCTGTTGAAGGACATCTGGGTTCTTTCCAGCTTCTGGCTATTATAAATAAGGCTGCTATGAACATAGTGGAGCATATGTCCTTGTTGTATGTTGGAGCATCTTCTGGGTATATGCCCAGAAGTGGTATAGCTGGGTCCTCAGGTACTGCTATGTTCAATTTTCTGAGAAACCGCCAGACTGATTTCCAAAGTGGTTGTACCATCTTGAAATCCCACCAACAATGGAGGAGTGTTCCTCTTTCTCCATATCCTCACCAGCATCTACTATTACTTGAGTTTTTGATCTTAGCCATTCTTACTGATGTGAGGTAGAATCTCAGGGTTGTTTTGATTTGCATTTCCCTGATGACTAAGGATGCTGAACATTTCTTTAGGTGCTTCTTTGCCATTCGAGTTTCCTCAGTTGAGAATTCTTTGTTTAGTTCTATATTCTTTGTTTATTTTTTAATAGGGTTATTTGGTTGTCTGGAGTCTAATTTCTTGAGTTTTTTGTATATATTGAATATTAACACTCTATCAGATGTAGGATTGGTAAAGATCTTTTCCCAATCTGTTGGTTGCCGTTTTGTCCTATTGACAGTACCCTTTGCTTTACAGAAACTTTGCAATTTTATGAAGTCCCATTTGTCAATTCTTGATCTTAGAGCATAAGTCATTGGTGTTATGTTCAGGAACTTTCCCTCTGTGCCCAAGTATTCAAGGTTCTGCCTCACCTTCTCAACATGTAGAAGAATGCAAATCAACCCATTCTTATCTCCTTGTACAAAGCTCAAGTCCAAGTGGATTATGGACCTTCACATAAAACCAGATACACTGAAACTAATGAAAGTGTCTAAGAAACAGATATTCACAATCCTTCTTACATTCATACTTTTGGTACTTTCAAGTACTAATGTGGAAAGAAGATAAAGAATTTACCCATGAATGTTTATACCAGTATTACTTATGATAGTAATTAAGCTTAAACAACCAAAATATCCATCAACTAGTTAATGGGTAAATAAAATATGGTGTACCCATAATGGGATACTATTTAGCCATAAAAAAGAACAAGTAGAGTAACAAATAAAGTACCCCAAAATTAATCAAACTTGAAAATAAACACACAAATTCAAAAAGCATTTCATATTTTTAGATAACATTCAAATTAAAAAAAAAAAGCAACTGCAATCCATATAACCAACAGAGGACTGTATCCAGAAAATAAATCTCTGGGCCCCAAATCAATGAGAAAAATCCAACAAAAATAAAAAAAATAGTTTTCAAATGCCTGCTATACATGCACCTCCCATTACACAAATAAATATAATTTAAAACTTGTAACATTCTAGAACACCTGTACTTTAGTATTAGCGAAAATTTCAAAAACTGATGTGTAACAGGCAGTCACAGAATTGTTCATATAGACAAAATCCGAAACCAACTATCAACAAAGGATAATGAAATAAGACAGTAATAGAAACCTGTTATATCGCATTAAGAATACATATTTATACAAAGCCAAAAAGACAGTGAAATAAAAGATGTTGGAGTGGTAAGGCCACGGAGAACCATGAGCAAAGTGT
Organism: Grammomys surdaster; assembly: GCF_004785775.1. Lineage (NCBI taxonomy): Eukaryota > Metazoa > Chordata > Mammalia > Rodentia > Muridae > Grammomys > Grammomys surdaster. The sequence goes on along the minus strand of NW_021604790.1, from coordinate 5,690,576 downwards.
CTGAATACAAGCATACAAAATGAATAGAGTTCTGTATCTCAAGTCTTGTGTTCCCCACCAAAAAAGAAAAACATGTTAAATCCAGGTCTAACTCTAAAACCTGAGTTCTTACTCACTAACACATATGGCCCAAGAACAGGACACTAAAGTGTCATGTGATCCTCAGTCAGATTTAAGATCTGCTAGCATTAGCACCATCTCACCAATTATACCATTCTGAATAATCTTATCTTTCTTGTGGGTTAGCAATATTATAGTTTGGTGTTTTATCCTGGATATTTTCTCTATATACTCATATATGTATATGAATACATAATTTTAAAATTATAGAAATGTCATGTTATAGCTAATGTTGCTATCACAGGAACCTGAGACACAGATATTTTACTCAATGTGTTCTTGAGCTTATGACTAGGGAGGGAGAGATTAGAATTAGAATACATTGACACTTGTTCAACTAAAAATGACTATAACACATTTGTCTCCTCAAACCTTAACGATTTCTGATTATTTAGAAAATACTTTAAAGTTGTATACTACGTTTGAGAGTTATCACTATAAGATATTAACATTTTAGAGCATTCAGTGTGAGCCAACCATTCTGGTAAATGCTTTGTGCATATTGATCTGTTTTAAAACTATTATCTCTGTTTTTTTTTTAAGGTTTTTGAGACCAAGTTTCTTTGTGTAGCCCTGGCTGGCCTCGAACTCAGAAATCTGCCTGCCTCTGCCTCCCAAGTGCTGGGATTAAAGGTATGCGCCACCACTGCCCAGCTTATCTCTATTTTTATAGATGAAAAAACTGACACTTAGAGAAAGGTTAAGAGACTTGCTCAAAAACCAGAGATAACCCATAAACAGAGAAGCAATAAAGTCTGCTTTCTTACTTGGAGAATTGTGCTATTGAAAAGATTGACATAGGTTTCAGAAAAATAAATTACAACTCTGTAACATATTAAAATAAAAATTTTAAGCCAGGAGGGGGTGGTGCATTCCTTTGATCCCAGGACTTTGGAGGCAGAGGTTGGCAGATCTGAGTCCAAGGCCAGTCTGATCTGCGAGTGAGTTCCAGGATGGCCAGGGTTACAAATGGAATACTATTCAGCTATTAAAAACAAAGGCATCATGAATTTTGCAGGCAAATGAATGGGACTTTAATATCATCCTGAGTGAGGTAATCCAGTTCCAAAAGGACATGCGTGGTACGTACTCACTTATAAGTGAATATTAGCCATAAAATACAGGATAACTACGTTACACTCCAGAGACCCAAAGAAGCTAAACAAGAAGGAAGGCCCAAGTGAGGATGCTTGAATCTCACTTAGAAAGGGGAATAAAACAGTAATAAGAGCAGATGGAGGGAGGGAACTGGATGGGAGAGGCGATGGGAAGGGGAATGGGGGGGGGTTGGTTCAGGGTCAGGTGTGTGGAGGGACAGGGGAGATGGCCAGATGACCATGAGAATGAATGGAAATCTGCAACTGATGGGGGTGGGGAGGTGGAGAGCATCTCCAGGACATGACAGAGACCTGGGATAATAGAGGCACCCAAGAATCAATGGGGGTGGCCTTAGATGTGACTCACAGTATTGAGGATATGCAGCCTGAAGAGGCCACCTCCTGTAATCAGGCAGGGATCCCAAAGGAGCGCTAGGGACACCAACCCACCCATAAAACTTTTGACCCAAAATTTATCCTATCTACAAAAAATGCAAGGATGAGGATAGAACAAAGACTGAGTTAATGGCCAGCCAATAACCAGCCCACTTGAGACCCATCCTATGGACAAGCACCAATCTCTGACACTATTAATGACACTCTGTTATCCTTGGAGACAGGCTTCTAGCATGGCTGTCCTCTGAGAAGCTCCACCCAGCAGCTGATTCAGACAGATGCAGACACCCACAGCCAAACAGTAGATAGAACTTGCGATCTCTTATGGAAGAGTAAGGGGAAGGGTTGTGGGCCCCAAAGGGAATAGAAATTCTACAGGAAGACCAAGAATCAACTAACCTGGACCCTTAAGGCTCTCAGAGACTGAACCACCAACCAAAGAGCATACATGAGCTGGAACTATACCTCCCTGCACATATGTAACAGATGTACAGCTTGGTCTTCATTGTGAGTCCCGAATGACTGGAGCAGGGACTATTCCAAAAACTGATGTCTGTCCATCGGATTCTAGCTGGATTGCCTTGTCTGGCCTCAGTGAGAGAGAATATGCCTAGTCTTACAGAGACTTGAAGTACCAGGATGGGGGAATATCCAGAGGGGGAGTGGCTCACCCTCTCAGAGGAGAAGAATGAGGAATGTCGGGAAGGACTGTGGGAAGGGTTGACCAGGAGGGGGTCAGTGAGCAGGATGTAAAGTGAATAAATAAATAAATAAATAAATAAATAAATAAAACCAATAAAAGAAAAATTCTAATGTATGAATAATACAGTATGCTTACAGGATGCATATGATAACTGGATTAGAGGGCAATGTGTTTCTGGACTATATGATGTCTACTTCAAGAACTAAGCAATAAATCCTGCTATGGACACTATACAAATCACTCACACTCCCTAGGTCTTAGTTTGCCAACCATGAAGCAATTATCTAACATAGTTCTCTGAGCATTCTTCACTCTAGCAGTTTAGTTACAGGAATACTATAAACTATGTCCATGGCTGCAAAGGCAGAATGTATACTATTTACTTACATATTCCCATATTTTGTGCATATGACAAATGTAATTTGAGAAACTGTAAAACTTAAGATACTCAAGACTCGAAGGCTATCTAGATTGAAGCATTCAATTTATTAGACAGATATACTGGATCAACAGCTATACCATAAAATAGCTTCCTTAGACTGTAAACTGAACATTGATGACTTAGTCTGGCTTGATTTAAAATTTCCTTTCACATACAGAAAACAGAAAAAAACACAAGTATAGAGATATCAGGTACAGATGAAAAAAAAGTGTATGTCCTTATTTCAGACACAAAGGATCTATTCCTCTGGCTTAAAATGTATACAAACAATACTTGATACAATACTTGATACAATACTTCAGTATTTTCAGCATTCACCACAGACTTTCAGCACTGTTTACTGTACCATTTGTAAGCAGCCTACAACAGACTTTATACCAACTAGTTCTTAAAGTATGACCCATCTACCAACAGCTTTGCCATCGATTTGTTAAGAATTTGTAAAGAAATACAAATATTCAATCTACCTCAGACACACTGAATCAGGAATTATAGGGATGGGCCCAAGCAATCTGCATTTGGGCAAGGTCTGGTAATTCTGAAATCTGTCAGGATATAAGAAAAAGTGTTCTAACCTTTAGTTTCAACTGTTGCTTCCATGAGACACAGTTCCCTAAATTTGCACTGATGGGTAAAACAGACAAGAACATCAGCCTTAACTGTATTATTAATATCAATATAAAATAGTATGTATTCCTTGTTCTGATAGCATATATTACATTAAAAATTACAAAACCCATGGATTTGTTACTTATTTTGTAGAAGTAGAAAAAATCCTTTTATCTTCAAAAGTTCTGTTAATTGAGTTTATGAAATAGGCCAACAGACATGCCAATAAGATAAAAGCCAGGGAAATGTACTACATGCATGCTAGGAGGAAAAACAAGCACCAAATTCCCAGTGACATCACTATGCTTACAGACCCTCTTCACAGAGAGAGGAGAAATGATGTGGGCAATTTAGGTCAGTAAATTATTTTTTTTAAAGATAAATCTTCTTTCAGAAGAATAAATGGAATCCTGTGACAGTCTGTCTAGGCATGGAATCAACCTTTATTGTACTTTCCTGTGACATAGTCACTCTTTCTGGTTGGTGAAGTTCCCTGGGAGAGGACTACTGAAAACTGAGTTCCTTTTGTCAGACAATCTATCTTTAGGCAGATAATGCAACTTCAGAGAAAGCTTGTCCGTGTGCTGCTTCAGGGGAGAAAGACGGGAAGACAGAAGGGCAGTAAGGATGAGAGATCTCAGATCTGAGGCTGCCTTTGAAACCTTCCAATCAATGGAATGGCATGACAAAGCACTGTACTCTGGGGAAGCCTTCTGTACGTCTCAAGCTTGTTTAATATGTACTCCACTCCTTAATTCATTTTGTTTATTGCTTATTTTTGATACTACCTAGAAATAAAACTATCTTCAATCTCAGGTTACACTCTTATCTTAACAGAAACTTATTTTTAGGAGATTTTATTATAAAAGGACAAATCAATACAAAGCTATAAATCTGTTTCAGATTTTAAAAGTGAAGCCTACAAAGCATGGTAATAAACATTCTGGCATTGTGTTTTGATTCTTCCTGGTGTTCTAAAAACCTTAGCTGAAGTTTGGTTCTACTAACAAAGAATTCATACTTGTGGAAAATATGCATAAATAATCACATTACTAAGACTGCCCTGAGTGATTTAACACAGACATTCCCAAGTTACAACTACTTTGCTTCATAACCAGAACAACAGTTACATTAGATCAGTGATATAATTAATATGGTGCTAAGGAGATTAGGCTCCTGACAGTCATTCTGACTTGTGAATCTAGAACAGGAAAAGCCTCATTCAGGCTGGAAGCATAGTTCAGTGTAGGAGGGTTTGCCTAGCTTGTATGAGTCTGTGTTAGAGCCCAGATTCAGAGGAGTAGAGCAAAAGGGAGGGAAGGAGGGTAAAAAAGAGATAAGGAGAGGGAAAGAAAAAAGAGGTTACTGAGTGGTAAGAGGAGGCACTTAGAAAAACAGTAAAAGATTCAGCATTTATTTTATAATACTGAATTTACAAATGAATGCAAAGTACGATATTCCATTTGCTGTGAAGGGATTAATGCAATGTTACCAGAAGAGCTTTTGTGCTTTGGGAAAAAGAGAAGCCCACATCTAATATAAACTATTACTGACTTTAGAAAGATGAGAATAAAACCCTCAAGGTCTTTTAATATTCAAAATGGATTCATAAGGTCAATTATATTTTATTTATCAGAATGTGGCTCAAGTTCTCCTTCACTGTCTTGTGTTACATAAATGTGCCCTCTCTGGCTGCAGAGAGATAAAACCCTGACATTTCAGATCGGAAAATGATAAATTTTCAGAAGTAGGAATTTAGAAGTAGGAATCACTCTGTCTTGTTCACTCCAAGTGGAGAGAATAGTGTTGTTGCTGTTTTTCCACACTGGTTTAACATCATTTTTAATGAGCAAGAATAAACAAAAGACCTAAGCCAAGTATCTCAATGTTCTTTGCTACTGTTCTGAACTGTATTTTCAACCAGAGCTACAAATGTTTCTGACACAATTCTATGGACTCACTCTAGGAAAGAGTGTAAAGGATGTTGCCAGGCAACTCATTGAAGTCTGAAAGAATCTAAGCACTGATAATGAGCCTGTCTCAGTTTGGCTCTCACACAATGATTGGGTGCAGTCCACATGTGTTTACAAGCCATTCACAAGAAGAGGTTATCTGTAAAAGTGAGTGTTCCAGAGGAGTCAAGCTCAGTATCTAATTCAAGTTTAATATTTCTAATATTCAAAGTATTTTCTGCAACTATCCAGAATTCTAACAACAATTATGCACAATTCACACTCAAAAGGTCCAGTACTGAATGAGCATTCTTATACACATCTTTGATGTTCCCTGTCCACACGGGGCCACTATAATGTCTTTAATTATTTCAAATCATAAAAAATAATCCTGAAAACTTCATCTGCCAGAATTACTTTGAAATTTATCTTTGAAACTGTTTGCAATACTCGCATCAGTAACTAAAACAACATGTACAGTAAAAAAGCCTATGCTCTTTTAGGAGAATAGATACTAAGATGTAAGAATAAATGTGTTTTTATGAGTAGTATACATGCAAGGCTGCTCTGCTGGGTGGGCCTGATGCAATCCTCCCCTTTTCAAAGCAGACGCTGCATGCATGCTTACCAGGGCAGTATGCATCCACGTCCAGTTTCTGAGCTGAAGTGAGGGTTGGGGAGCCAAGCTCGGACTCTGGAATTCGTGGGCTCTCAACAAACTTTGCCTTCCTCAGAGGGGCTAAGGACAAAAAGAAAGAGAGAGAGAAGGAAAGAGAGAGGAAAGCAGAAAAGGGGTGAGAAAAAGGAAAGAGGAACAGAGGGAAAGGGAAGGGGAAAGGGAAAGAGAGAAACACAGAGGGGTCATGAGTAAGGGGAACAGCAGGCAACAGATGGAAGCACTTAAATGAACGACACACTCTGTCAGACTCAGATCAGGTTACCCTAGTTTTTGTGCCAGAAAAAAAAAATTAACTGCATTCCTTATACAGGAGATGGTCTTGTTTAAAAGTCATTGAAAATGGGAAAAGCTAAAGTCTAATATCCAAAACTTTAAATATAAATTGTAATTGTCTACCACCTCTGGTTACTTCCTCTCTTTATTAAGAAAGGACTTTCTTCTCTTGGCTTTCTGTGCTTTCAAATACAAGTACAAACTAAGGAAAGTACTGAAAAAAGTTTTAAGGTTTAATTACAACAGCTATAATAAAGATTCCTTTATTTAAAAAAACTACTCATGATAAATACTGAAAGTGTGATAAAATATTGATGCAATTTAATAAGGAAATCAATAACTTTGCTGTTCAGCCACTAATGTAAGAAGCCAACAATGCTAGGATACTAAAATACAAAGTAGGCCATGACAAGTAAACACTAATGCTAAAAAGATATGTCTTAGTTACAAAGTTAATCATGAAACCTATGCAATAGTAACACTCCATACCATAAAAATCATTCAGTATTTTAGTGTATTCGTAAACTCGGTGTTTGTACTTAATGAAAGTCACATTCACAGTAGGCAGTTTAGTATATAACCCATACTCGCCTTGAAATCAGATCCCAAGTGGTTGGGTTTTAGACGTGTGACTTTGCCTAACTAGGTATATGAGTGGGGTGGGTGTGGGTTAAGGTGCATTATTGACTTACATTCAAATACTCAGTTAAACATCTTTTTTTTAAAAAAAAATCAGTTAAATATCTTAAAAGTTAAAATTAGATTGATCACTTTGACATTTTTCAAACTGAATTATAATAAACTCTAAGGCATGTCTGGTTCTCATGACTACAGAATAAACTCTTCTCATTGCTGAGCCATCTCTTCAGCCCTAATAATTTAATTGTTCAAACTCTTCAGTCCTTCTCTAGGCTGGTATTAAATCACAGTCCTAGCTTTAGGATAATTACCGTACCTGCTGAGTTCTGACAAAGACAGCACTGGTCCCTGATAAAGGGGCTTTCTTTATATGTATAAAATTTAAGAATATTTTTATGATACAGTTTTTGAGCAATGAACAGGAACCAGCAAAAGGGCAGAGATGTAGGAAGGCAACCGAGGACAGTAGGAGAACTTAAGGGAAGACTCAAGTATGTTTGAGCATTATGAGATGGAGTCAAGAGTCCTAGAGAATATAGAAAATGTCAATACCTGAAGACTACAAAGGCAATGTGGACACTGGTACAAACCAGAATTTGCATTAATTATGGAAGAGAAAAATAACCCTATTTCTAAAATATATGTAGTTTTCCAGCAAGCAGAGTTATCAAGTCTGTGGAGCTCAATGCCATTCTGACTTGGTTTCCTTTTCAGGGAACTGAAATTGAGTTAAAAAAATCATTAAAGTTCACAATGGATACTTCACTGCTTTTTCTTTGTACTTTCACTCAGTAGATATTTAATTAATTCTACTATCTACCTTGTCACTAGTTCATTTATCTAATAATGAGGTTAAATTACTTGTTTGAGTCAGGGTCTTATTCTGTAGTCCTTAGTAGGCCTAGAACCTGCCATGTAGATTAGGATGACTTTGGATTTGCAGCAATCCTCCTGCCTCTGTCAACAAAGCTCTGGAGTGGCAGGTATGTGCTGCTCTATCTGGCTAAATTATTTTGTAAGATAATAATGATGATTACATCCAAGTAATTAATGCCTAATGTTATCTGTAAGTCAATGACACACAGTAAGTACCATCACAGCAGACAAGACGCCCAACAGTCCTAAGACTGCCAGATTAAAGGACATAAAAGGACAAGTCAAAGACACAACATGATACTTTTTTTTGAAAGCCCTATATTTACATAAATCTCTTTACCAAAAAAAAAATGCTACCTAACATGATTCTAATGTTAAGAGGACTGGACACCAAAAGTGTTTACCTAATCCAAATGAAATACTCTAATGAAAGCAATGATTGGACTGGGTGAATAAATATAACCCAAAACTCAAATCAGGCATTTTGTTATGATGTAAGCAGTGACAGGAGACTGCTGCTCTGAGAAGTATTTTAATTGACCCTGGGAACTTGATTCTTATGCTATTAAAAAATCTAATTTTGGAGGTGTTGGCTGAAGAAAGTGCTTATGGATTTAAGGGACATAATCATTTCAAAGATCTAAGTCTTATTTCTAGAACCTACTAGTAAGAAACATGTTATTTACAAAGCCTTGCTTTTCTCAGTCAAAGAATTGTTATGTCTCAACAAATTCTAATCATGAAAGATATTTAGTATGGTGCTTAGATATGATGACAACTCACAGTGTAATTTACTGAGACATGGAACAGTGAAGGTTCCAAATATGGAAAAGAAGCAAGATTTCAGCATGTAGAGGAAGAATAACACAGTAGAGGAACAGTGAAGAGACAGACACTGAAGGAGTTTCATTCTTTTCCTTTCCTAGTGCTAAAAACCCTGTGCACAGGTTGCCTTTAGATGCTCTGAGTTTACAACAGTACCTAAATCCTGGATGAGTTGTCATGATTATGGTAACTGAATGAGTATAAGGTAAAACAACACAACTTTAAGACATTTTCAGAAAACTAAGGAAGAAGTTGGGACAGTAACAACTGATGAAGAACACAGAAGCACATGTGGCTAAATGACAATGCATAGGAAACTGATGCTGGTGCCACACTCTGCAACTTAAAAGACTTGCAGAGTAAAATGGTTTTCCATTCTTTTGTAACAGTTTTGTTGTACTGTGAATCAAACCTATAGAACACTGTTACCACTGAGCTACAGCCGTGGACTCTAAAGTTAAAAAATTATTGTTTTCCACCATTACACCTATTGATGACACTTTTCTTACAGAAATGTATCAGGTATGGTAGTACACACCTATAATCCCAGCAACTAGAAGATAAGGAGCTTCAGGCCATCTTTGGCTACACAAAGGATCTCAGGGTTAGCCTTAGCTTTAGGAAACTCTGTTTTAGATAGGAAAATAAAAGAATACTTCAGTGGTAGAAAAACTGCTTAAGCTGTAAATTTTGTTCCAGGAAGACCAGGAGAAGTGCGTGGATCAGTGGTAGAGTACTTCCCTAATAAGCAAGAAGCCATGGGTTTTAGCCCAATGTTTATTTTTACTTCAAATATTATTTCATTCATAATATTGCTCCCCAATATTATGGGACTCAGTTTGAATTATGAAAAAATTTTAACTAGTTCAGAAAGGATGTGAATCTCATAGAAGAGTTGAGCATGACAAGTCAACATACAAATCAAATGCCAGTAAGAAGGAATTCACTCAGTTTGGGACTCACATATAGTTTCTTAGTGATACGAAACTTCTTTTATAGCTTAATTCTAATTGCAGATAAAGTTAGGCAACAACAATACATGACAACTAAGACTTATATAACTACTTTATACATTTATCTACATTTACCTAAATCCGTTCAACCTTCATAAAATTTTTTTATGAAGAACACACTTAACCCTATTTTGAAAATGTGAAGTCAGAATCACAAGGCTTCTTATGAAGGACCACAGTAATTAAGTGGTAGAAAACAGAATCTACAGGTATTTTCCTTTCAAATATTATTCACTCATAGCATCGCTCTCCATATATTATGGGGCTCACTTTGAATTATGAGAAAATTTTCACTTGTCTAGAAAGGATGTGAGTCTCATAGAAGTATACAGCATGGCAGACATCACTGACACTTACCAATATCCAGTCTCCATTCAGTCCTAAGCATAAGAGCAATTAGGACTTTTAGCTCTTGTGCAATTTAGGAAGGACTATGTGACTACTGTAGGCAACAGACAACACAGTCTCTGCTAAGTCTACCATCTGCCTCTTCCTTATGCATAAACATCATGAAGGAAATCGTGTATGGAGATGGTGGAGCAAGATGACTAACTGAGCTGCCCAAGCTGGCTGGATAAACTAGAAATGGCCATTGTTGAACAAAATCATATTTTTAAGACTGTTATGGTATCTGGCCTATTATAGCTAATAAAATAGCTATAAAGCAGTTCTCTTTTTAATTATGTGTCAATCTTTATATGTCAAGGAGAACATTTTAATGTAACACTAATATCAACTAACTCTTATTTTTATCCAAGAGTTACAGTTTAGCTTTACAGCTTTTTGAAATTTTATGAATCTATCTAGAATGTTCTCTGTGATCTTCTAGTTATATAACATACTGATTTTTCCAGTTTGATTGGAAAAAATTCTTTTCTTATATTAAACTTTTTAAATTTCTTTTTATACATCTGTGTAAGTGCCTTCCCCCTTCTCCCTCTCTGTGTGTGTATTTGGGGGTGTGTGGGGAGGGAGCAGGCCAGCTGAACTCACAGGCAGTTATGAGAAGCCCAACATGCATACTAAGGTTCTCAGAAGAGCAGCAAAAGCTTTCATAAACCAAGTCATCTAACAAGTCATATTTTTTAAAAAAATAAATCTATTTAGGGTCTTGAGAGATGGCTCAGTGGTTAAGAGCACTTACTGCTCTTCTTAAGAGCCTAAATTCGGTTTTCAGCACCATGTGGTAGCTCATAATCATCTATAATTCTAATTCTAGGAATCAGATACTCTCTTTTGGGTTCTGTACCAGTATGCATGTAGTATTTACATGCAAACAAATATTGACATACATAAAATTTAAAAAAATCAATTCTTTAAAAACTACTTGAATAAAAGTACAGGATTCCAGAAAACATAAACAAGATGGTTGTAATCAGGCTTAGTTAAAAAGTTGTTAAGATGGTAGGCCAAATGAGTTTACTGTACCAAACTGTACATCAATAGGGAAACTCAATTTAATTATCTACTTTATGCCCATTCTGTGTTAGGTTGCTGTGGTGGTTTGAATGAAAATGGCCTCCATAGGCACATAGGGTGTGGCATTATTTGAAAGGATTAAGATGGATGGGTTTGTTGGAGTAGCTGTAGCCTTGTTGGAGACTGTGTCTCTGAGGGTGGGCTTTGAGGTTTTATTTTATTGTTTTTCTCAGTCAAACAGGGATGATTTATTGAACACCACACCCCAAGACTGATGGATCAGGGCCATAGGTCAGACTTGGGAGCAGACTGTGACACTGAGTCAAGATCCTATAGGGCTTTTAAGCCTGAGATCTACAAATATCTGTGCTAAGTTATTCTACCAATCAAGATTCAGTAATATGGGGATTTCCTTAGGAACATGTCTTTGTTGTATATTTATGCTGTTCCCATTGGTTGGGGTATTCAACTGTGGCAGGAGACTTGCCTTGTTTCACATTCATGTCTACTTGTCAACCAGGATGGGACTTGTCTAACACTCATGTATTCACTTGCCAACACAGATGTCAGTTCCTATGGAGGTCTTGGGAACTTAAACTTTACTTGACCCCAACTCAAAATGGAAGTTTTAATCTAAATGGATGCAGGTATCTCTCTTATGTTGGGATCCATTACAGGAGCAGCTTATAAAAGCAAATACTATAAAAGCTTATACACAGGTTCAGGAAGTACTGCTGGGTGGTTGGATCAGCTACAAGCTTATTGTGGGTAATTATACAAAGCAGTTCCATTGACTTGTATCGTTATTGGTTTCCAATGGCACAAAACATAAAAGAATATGTAATCAACTTGGACATGAGAAAGTTTCCTAGCAACAGCAGAAGCAACATATGAAAAAGTTTCCTTAGAATATTAGCAACAGCACAAAAAATGACAAGCTAGCCAGATAGCAGTTACCTAGCCTTTACCTAGGCTTTAACATTCCATCTAGGCCTTGATATTTTGCTTAGGTCTAAACAGTTGAAATCCTGCTACTAAGGAATATAGAGATAAGGGTGGGGGTGGAGTGAGGTGGTGGCTCAACCAGCAAAAGCCTTTGCTATTCAAGTCTTGAAACCTGAGTTTGATTCCTAGAACCTACGTAAAGGTGTGTGGGGGGGAACCCAGATTCTACAAAGCTGACCTCTGACTTCCACATCTCCCTATAACACTAAACAAAATTTAAAAAAGAGGGATTGGAGAGATGACTCAGTGGTTAAGAGCACTGGCTATTCCTGCAGAAGACCAAGGTTTGGTTCCTAGAACCCAAATGGCAGCTCACAATTATCTGTAACTTCTGTTTGAGGGGATCCAATGTCCTTTCTATGGCCTCTGAGAGCAAGGCACAAACATGGTACATATGCATCCATGCAGACAAACACTTACAGACATAAAAATTTTATTTTAAAGAAAAGAATATTAGGAGCCAGAGTGTTGGCTTAGTTGGCAAAGTGTTTGCTACATAAGCTCCTTAGAATCCTTGTGGAAAAGCTGGGGATAGTGTGTCCTGTGAAACTCCTTCCTTGAGTGAATATCCAGCTCATAAAGGCTTTACAACCGACCACCTTGTGTGCCACCCTCTATGGACCAAGTGCCTATATGGACACATATATCTATGGGAACATTTTGAATTCTAGTAACAACACCTAGCAATGTGTGGCATGATGAGCATCCCTGTAAGGAGGCTCTGAGAGACTCTTGTGTGAATCTGTGAAAGTGAATCCTAAGTTTTAATGAAGACCTCAGGATATTGGTGGTACTGGGACCACCAAAAAAAAAAATAGCCACAGATGTGGAATGGAGCCAACTCAAGAGTGATGGTGTGTGCTTCAGGTAACAGAGTGGAGGTCTGAGGCCATCTAAGGTTTTTATACTTTAGATGATCCCAAGGTAAGTCCCAGATGTCAGATGTGAGGTGTCAGGATTTGGTGTTTACTTGCTGGGTTTGTTTCAAAATTTCTTTGTTATGCTCTGATACTCCCTTTTGGAATGGGATTATATACTTTGTGTCAGTATGTTGGTAGTATGTACTGTGCTTTTGATTTTATAGGAACTTACAGGAAAGAGATGTCCTTACACCTCAGATGAGATGTGGACTTCTGACTTTTGAACAGTGCTAAACTGCTGCCTTGTCTGGCCTCAGTGGGATAGGATGTGCCTAATCCTGTAGACTTGATGCTCCAGGGAAGGGGCAAGAGGGTGTGTGTGTGTGTGTGTGTGTGTGTGTGTGTGTGTGTGTGTATGTGTTGAGGTTGGGGGGTACACCCTCTCAGAGGCAAAGGGGGGATGGTGTGAAGAATTCTTGGAGGGGGAACCAGGAAGAAGGGCAACATTTGGAATGTAAATAAATGAAACAATTAATAAAAAGAAAAAGAAAAAAAGAAAGCAGACAGTGATCAAGACATGGGGCTAGGCTATGGAGCCTCAAGATTTGGCCTCAAAGACGACTTCATCCATATCCTTCTCAAATATCACCAGCTAGGAACCAAGTATTTAAGTATGTGAACCTAAGAGGTACATTTCATGTTCAAACCACAATAGTCTACTCAGGGTACCAATAGGCTAGTGGCCATTTCATGATGTAAAATGTACTCAGTCCAGCTTCAAAAGCCCCTATAGTCTTCAACAGTCCAGCACCAATCAAAAGGCTTTAAGAGCTTAAACCATGCTTAGCAGCTCATTTTCTCTTCTTGCTGCCTGCTGATCCAGATGTAGAACTCTCAGCTATTCTCCATCACCATGTCTGCCCACACACTGCCATGCTTCCCACCACAATAACAGAATAAACCTCTGAAATGTAACCCAGTCCAAATTCAATGTTTTCCTTTATAGGAGTTGCCTTGGTCATGGTATCTCTTCACAGCAATAAAACTTCGAGACAGTTATGATCAAAACATTTATTGGCAATTACATTTAAACGGGCACCCCAGTCCCCAATAGTGACTAGAAATCTAGGTATGTAGATTTGACAAAGTGGTACAGTGACTGTCTAACATGTACAATGTCCTAGTTTGATTCATGATGCCAGAAACAATAGCAACAAAATTTGGTGCCTAATATGAAAGATACAACTGATGAAATATTCTTAGATACTAAGAATAACATATTAGAGTCATGATTGGTATTTGAGTAAGAAAATTAGGAAATACGAGGTATAAATGGGAGATATAAATTATCAAGTTAAACATTCTTTCACACAGACAAACTCAAGTAATTTGAGCAAGGTAGTCTTTTATTTAATAAGAGCAGTCCACTTTGATAATTTTCCTTGATATCTCGAAGGAAGGCCACCCCAGTTCTACATATCTTTAATAGCCTTTATTTCCACTGATGGCAGGGTAAGAAGTCAAAAGTGAGGCCAGAAAGCAGAGATTGAATGTGTTTACATGTGTCAACACAGAAAAGCTAAAGTTACTTTGTTAAGTTGAGAGTAAATCATTAGGTCATTATTGAAAGCATTAGATTTATTAGTGGGCTCTCAAATTCAGTTTCTAAAATGTGCTAGACTAGAAATGTCTGAAAATATGTGGAAAAGTGTTATTATGGTCACTCACCAAACCTCACATAGAAAGAAAATCTGAAAAACGTGCTTCCTTTAACAATGAGAGAGAAAATAAAGGATAAGAAGTGTTTAATTTCAGAGGATGAAAGGAAGAATAAATCGACAAAGAGCTAGGGATGGGAATGGAAGTACATGAATCAAAGCAGTCCTTTCAAAGCCCAGGAGGAACAAGAGCTAACACCAGATTCACATGCAAGTAGCAATGTTTCGTCTCAATGAAATGTATATTCAGGTTATCTGAGAAAGACTGAAGCCTGTCAAGCTCACTTTTGCCCTTTATATTTATATAAGTATACTTCTAGTCCAAAGACCTATGAACACAGTTACAGTACAATCATGTTTCTCCTTGTCTTGCCTGGGTAGGTGAGGAGGGAAGTAACATGACCATCACATCACCACGGTGACTTAATACAACAGAATACATTTTCCACTTGATAAAAATGGTTAGCACAAAGCTCCTTTTTTAATTCTTCTATACAGAGACAAGTTATTACTATACAATCCAGCCTGGCCTGGAACTTGTAATTCTCTCACTTCAGCCTTCTAAGTGCTGGGATTACAGTGCATGGCAACATGCCCAGCTTGAATGCTACTTCTCTGTGCAGTATCCTCTCCACTATTACTTCAGAGCCTTGATGTATTCTCTGTGACACTCTTCTCTGGTCTTTGTTTCCTCAGCTCAGCAGAACTGTCATTCTCAGATTCTCCATAGGGTATATTCAGGCAAGAATTCAAGGTTTGCTTCGTTCTTGACCCCTGCCCTATCCTTTCACTCAGTGATTACACAGCCATGCTGTCATCAGTGCAGTATCCAAAAACAGTTGTTTCCTGTGGGAAGGCGAGTCTAATAATGGTTAAATTATCACAGTGGGAAGAGCCTCTTGTGATGTTCCAACTCACATTTACTGTTTATTATTCAAGAATGTATCTGATGAGAGATAGGTTGATCTGTCTGGGATTTCAGGCATGCACTGCAATGCTCAGTTTTATGCAGGTATTGAAGATTGAAACCAGGTTTTTACTTTATCAGTTGAGCCATTTCCCTGCCCTGAAGCAATTGACTTTTAAAAGGAATGGCAGATTCTAAAAATAACAAGTAAATTCACTTGGTGGTGAGACTTATGTTACATGACCTGTTATTATGTTGTCTTCAATAAATTACTAAACTTTTCAAGTTTGAATTCCTCATCTTAAAAATGTGAGGCATAAAGTCTCTTTCCATTATAAGAATCAAATTTGATGGTATGTAAATTAAGGGGTAGATATGGCTAAAAATATATTAATATTTATTATTTAGACCATTAAACAGAATTCAAAGCTATATTAAACCACCCAAGGCCACAGAATGAACTATCCCTGGGACAGAAACTGAAATGCAGATGTGGGACTCGTTACTTCGCAATGGCATATAAAACAGACACCACGTCTCAAGGTCATCACAAAGATTTAAATGAATTAATCTCTATAAAATCAGCATAATGCCTTATACCATGATATGCTCAACACTAGACATTTTATAGTGTATAATGGCGATGACAGTGGTAGTAGTGGAGTGTTGACAAACAATGGAAGAACACAGAAAGAAAGACACACATGGTAACTTTTAAGGTGCTGGTCAGAGTAGTTGGCCTTAGTGAAGATGACTTATAACAACTAACTGCAAGAAGTAATCTGCTCACAGTTCTTGGCTCAGTTCTTTCTGCCTCTCTATCTTTGCCTCTAAATAGAAAACTGATATTTAATGAATAAAAATTATTTTCAGAAGAATATATACTGTACTAAGTGTACTGGTACAAACTGTCTTCTATGGTACAGAATGTTAGAGGAAATTTGTTTATAGTACAAGAAAGCTAAAATCAAATTCATTGCTGAACACGTTACCAGTGATTTAAAAGTTGTTATGTTATATATTAGATCCTGAGATTATAAACCTAAAGTATAAACTCTACCTATTCTATTACTGAATATGAGCAGTCAAACTTCATTCGTGTATATGCTTTTAAAAAGTACTACCATCAGATAATCTCAGTGCAGAACGCAGAATCATATAGAATCCAGTCATACTGTTGTTTGCCCTTTTGCACTGGAAACTAATAGTGCCTCACAATATTCTGATTAAAATTACTCAAAATTCCTTAAAGAAATAGTTTTCCCTAGACTTGAGAGACATATACAGATTTGAACAATAACAATGTACATGATGGGCAGTTGTCATTTACTGGCTGTTTGAAACCGTTGTTTTTTTTCTCCAAAGCGTTAAGTCAGTAACCTGAAGATCTTAATTATTCAGTGTGAATGTAGAAGCTGCTACAATTTGCATAAGCATGAGCATTGTGCCAGTACTAGAATAAAATTGGCTAAAAATAAGTTAAAAAGAGGGAGCAAGGAGAGGGCTTGGGGGTAAAGTGCTTGCTGCAAGCAAGAGGTTGAGTTTGGACTCTCAGTACCAAACTCTGGGCATGGTAGTCTATACCTCAAATCCTAGCTCTAGAAACAGAGATAGATGGATTCCTGGGGCTCTCGCTAGCCACTCTAGCTACAATGATGACCTCCAGGATCAGTTAGTGACCCTATCTTTAAAAATAAGGAGAAGAAATGTCAACGTCTGGCCTCCACACATGCTTGCACAAGGACGTATACATGCACACATGTGCACACTTACATACACTCACACACAAGCATGCACACACACACGCACAGCTAGGATAAAAGGATAACTGGCTACAACTATGTATTTCCAAAGCAGTAGGATTTTGAATGTTCACAACAGTAGGTAATGATGAGTGAATCCAATCACCCTGATTTGATCATTACATACTCTGTGAGAAGTCAACTACTGCAGTGTATTCTACAAATATGTACAAATATGTGTCAATGAAAACTTTTCAAAATAATAGATTAAAAGAAGACACTAGCCTGTCCTGTGGGAAGAAGTGACTATGGAGACATTTCTAAGGATTAAGTGTGAATGCCAGTAACTTTATGGCTTGTTTTTGGAATGTACAGTTGTTACTAGTCTTACAATAGGAAATTCACACCAAAGAACACTCAGTAATTTTAAGCCTGGGTCAAGAATCACATTTCTTTGACCTTAGAATGTTGGTCAGAAATTACCAGTCGTGTAAAAGGGTAAGCTGCTTTTAGTCTCTGAAGCTATGATATCATCTTGGCAGAGAAGAGGAAAAAGGATAAGAACATGATTAGTTCCCGAGAAACACAGGGTCTGAACCTGAACTGCTTTCTCTGCTAGAAAAGCAAACTGTGGGAGGAAGGTAGCCAGAGGAACTAGATGAGCACTATGCCAGGGAAGACTGGCTTAGGTAGGAGTCTTCCATTTCATAATAGCGTGGAGGACTGGCAGTGTGACCAGCGAGAGGAGACATGCTGCTTGGACACACTACCTAGGCTTGGATTTAGTTTCTGGGGTTTTCACAAATCTCCTGCATTTTGAACTGAATAAACACACTCTTCTGTTCACTGCTCCATCTTTACGATATGAAGGGAAAATCTAGAAGGGTGGAGATAAAGTCATGATGTGACAGAAAGAGAATGAGGCTAAAAAGCCAATCTCAAATCTCTAACTTCAGACACAGTCTCATAAATTGTTCTTTCACTAATGTATCTCACTGGATGTATGGGAAACGTTATGCAAAAGTATGGGGCAACAAAAGCTAAAGAGATGAACAATAAAATCAGTTTTCATAAAGCTGGCTCCAGAACTGGGCATAGGTGAGACATGCACAACACTCAGGAGGCTGAGGCAGGAGGACAGTTTGAGGCCAGTCAGGGCTACAAAGCAAATTTGAAACCATCCATAAAATAATCATTTAAGTTTTTTTTGTCTAACTTTGGTCATATACTAAACACAGGTTATAGTCAGGGTTCACTCTATACTACACAATGCTAAACACCCGGTACATAATTTGTTTAAACTATTCTTAAGAGACAGTTACTCTTATGCACATTTTATAAAATACAATACAAAAACCTGACTGTGAATAACTTGTGAACAATTACACAGCACAGAGGTACAGATGCTGGAACCTGCCCCATGATGTCTGATTAGAGTCCAGGTGGTCAGCTTCTGCAATCTTCCTTTAAGACACAATTCATTTGCACAATCAGACATACATCTGATTCTGTCCCCTATTGACAGGGGATTTAGACTCTTGTGTATTGAAATGGCATTTTTAAACACAAGTCTCCATTTTTGACTAAACTTAACCCAAGTCATGTATGAACAAGACCACACTTACATGACTAGCCCACATTAATGTCGCTTTTCTCAGGATCCACCTGAAAAGTCGGGAATCCTAAACAGCATAAAGACAATATATAAATGAGGTTCTCTTACTGTCTTGATAGAGACGAGCTCATCGTGAAAAATGTTGAAGATAATAAGGAAAATATTTGTTATACATATATTAAAGAATTTAACTTAAAATATAAGTATAAATCTATTAACTACATGTTTGAAGCAAAATCTGGGCCATTTTTGTCAGAATATGAGTTCCAATTCTTTCTTGAATAAACAGCACAAATATGCATATATTTATATATCAATATCTTTAAAATAAAAAAAAATGGGACTGGAGAGAGAGAGAGCTCAGCAGTTCAGAACGCTGGTTGCCCTTTCAGAGAGCCTTGGTTCAGTTCCCAATACTCACTTGGTGGCTTGCAACCACTTGTGATTCTAGAGCGAAAGAATCTGTTACTCTCTTGTGGCCTCTTTGGACGCTACACACACTTGTAGTATACATATATACATAGAGGCAAAATATTAATGCACAAAATAAAAACAAATTTGTTTTAAAAATAAAAATACACAGAAGCTAAATGTAAATGGATTTATGAAATTTGAAACTCTGATCTGTTAATATTAATTAACAATTTACCTTTACTGAGATTTTAAGTTTTTCTGGAACTTCTAATGTAATTTTTCTAGAAACAATTTATTCTTTTTATATTTCATTTATTAGTTAATGCATACACAATTTAATTATATTATTAGAATGATATACACAATGAAGATTAAAAGTACAAGGCAAGACATAGAAGCACCTTGGCGTATTAAAAGTGACCTACAGTCTGACCTACTAGTCCTGGTAACAGTCAGTGGATACCACAAAGGAAACAGAAAATATTAATTCTGGAAGTAGGAAGGTAAAAGTCAGTAAAGAGAGGGCTGGTAAATGGCTCAGTGGTTACAGAGCACTGACTGCTCTTCTAGAGGTCATGAGTTCAAATCCCAGCAACCACATGGTGGCTCACAACCATCTGCAATGAGATCTGATACCCTCATATGGGTGTCTGAAGACAGCTACAGTGTACTTACATATAATAAATAATAAATAAATAAATAAATAAATCAAAAGAAAAGTCGGTAAAGAAAGCTTCTAAACTGGAAGCTCTAAGTCTCAGTGTCTAGGACAAGGTTATTCACAGTGTAAAGTTAGACTCAGAAGCACAACTGAAGGTCTTCAGAAGTTACTAGGTGTGATGGTTAATTTTTACAGCCAAAATGGCCAGATTTAGAATCACATAGAAAACAAACTTCTGGGTATGTGTGTAAGGGCATTTCTAGAGATAGTTAACTAATGAAGGAAGACCCATCCTGAATATGTGTACCATTATCTCATGAGCTGGGGTCCCAGGTGGAATAAAAAAATGAAAAAAGAGAAGCTTAGACATTTCCTTCTCCTTGCTTCCTGACTACCTACATGCTATGCCTAGCTGCCTCACACTCCTGCTGCCCTGGACTGTGCCGCCAAATCATGCAAATAAATCCTCGTTCCTTATCTTGCTTCTGTTGGCTATTTTGTCACAGGAATGAGAAGAATAACTAATATATCCATTCTCAAAGTTTAGATTTAGAGAAGTATACAATAAACAGTTCTGCTGAGGTTGGGCACATGACTCAGAGTGTGTAAAGCAGGCGCACAGTGTGCACAAAGCTCTGGGTCCACCGCACCACATGTCTATCTCAAAACTATTTAATCCCTGTGGCATTCTATGACTATTTTCTCAACAATACACTATTTCAAAAGTATCAAAAACAAAAATAGAAATGTGAAGCAAAACCATTGCAGACAGATAGGCCATGGCACTGTTTTTCAAAATCTAAGATACAGCCTAGGAAAAATATAACTACACTTAAAATCAAAAATGTAAAAGCTAGAAATACAAGAGGTACCATAGTTCAATGTCACATTGTACAAACAAACGAAGAATTGTAATCTAAGTTAGTAGACTAAGCATTGCCATATCTACCCTGCTCTTTTTTTTTTCTTTCTTTTTTTTTGAGACAGGGTTTCTCTGTGTAGCCCTGGCTGTCCTGGAACTCACTCTGTAGACCAGGCTGGCCTCCAACTCAGAAATCCACCTGCCTCTGCCTCCTAAGTGCTGGGATTAAAGGCGTGCGCCACTACTGCTCGGCTTACACTGCTCATTAAAGCTTATCTCCAAAGTGAGGGGGGAGTTGAAATTACTAGACATTTGGTTCAATGTCAAGAATTCCACTACACAACAGACAATACCTATCTAATGATAAAGACAAGAAAAATAACAGCAAATTTTATTTTTCTTTGTTGACAAATTAATTTTGTCCTTTTGGGGTACTTAATCATGAGGAAGTCATGAAGTCATGTACCCCCACCTCAGCTTAGGTAAGCTCTATCTTAAATACCAGAGCAACACATTTTGAGAGCAGGTCAAACTTGACATAAAATGAATTCTCTCTTTTCTAGGCACTATAATATGGTCAGTGAGTCCTAAGAATTGGGATGAGGGGTGACTCATATGGTATACCTCCATCTAGCCTTTAAAAGAATTTACCATCACAAATCAGATCAAGCTGTAATAAAGTGGTGAGTCAAGCAGCCTCACGCTCAAACTTTAATAAAACCTTAGTGAGAAAATGTTCTTTCCATTACAATAAGATTATCTACTTTGGCCTGCTCAGATGAAAGAACTGAAACAGACTTATTACTGAAGTCCCAAGCAATCTCCATATGTTTTATTGATCTATTCACCAGTGTCCATGAAAGATCTGTGAATGTCTACAACATGCCAGGCATGGGACTACAAACTGAAGATAGAAAAATAGATGATGAACACTGTTTCTGGGGTAGAGGGAAACAAAACATAGATTACACATTTTTTTTTATGATTCAAACTGTTGAATAATGTATTGTCGTAGTCCTAATAATGGCTTAATGAAGAGCTACTGATATTACCTGTCTCTTGAAGATAAGGAAGAAAACTGAGGCACAGAGGGGTTAAGTTACAGCTTCCAAACAGAACTGATTTGTGTTAGTCAAGAAGCAAATCCAAGCATTCTCAATCCAGAGTAATACACAACACAGTATTATATAGCCTTAAGAACCTTATAATGCTAAGTAATTTAAAACTTAGATTTCTAGAGGGCTGGAGAGATGGCTGAGCACTTACGTAGACCCAGGTTTAGTTCCCAACACCCACATGGCAGCTCAAAATTGGCTGTAACTGGTTACAGGAGATGCAGTTCTTCTGGCCTCTGCAGTAATCAGGTGGACACTCACATATATGAACATACACACACACACACACACACACACACACACACACACAAACACACTACTCATATACATAAACTAAAAATAACTAAAAAACAAAACAAAAAGATTTAACATTTCTACTAAATGCTAAAATTTGGAAAAGCCCGTTCTGTATTGAATATGTAATTTTACAATTTTATACTCTTTTTAAATTTTTTCTAGTTCAGGATTCTTTTAAATTACAAAAAGAAATTAAAATGAGTTTTAATTACTTTCTGTTCACTTTGAAAACATAACAAGTAAAAGTGAAAATGGCTTGCTTTCTTAACAAAAGAAATAGTAGAGAGGAAAGAAAAGTAAAGAAAGATCAGAAAGATAGCTGACCTTGTACTTGCTCTGTGATAACCCGTCTGTCAGCCTAGGCAGTAAGTCTTACAGCATGCTGTCAGCATTTATTTATCCTGACAAACTCTATGGGTATTATTTCTCCATTTACTGAATAAGGAAACTAAAACTTAGACATGTTATCTAGAACGTGCCCAATGTCATACAGCCAGCAAGTGGCAGAATCTAAACTACTGTTATCATATTGCAGGAGTGAAAGAAAGACAGCCATCTACTCTAGGGATAGCCTCACCTGTCTTAATATAGAAATGGGAAACTCGTGGGGATGAGAATGTTAAGTGGGGAAAGACAAACATTTTTACCTCCAAAGTTGACGAGTCCTATATACAACCACATAACATAAACAACTTCAAACAATCAGAACGTTGAAAAGCGTGTTTGGCTGTGAATTTCTTAGATGCTTCCTTACTCACACCATAGCCCCCTTTTGTCTGTTAAATGAACAGAATATAAATATCTGTAAAAGTTGAACATCATTGCTAAGGGTTTGGACTACAGCTCAGGAAAGCAACAGCAAATCTTTATAATAGATTCTTGGTACTTTATGAATCTATATTCCTCACCCCTATTAAATTTGAAACCAGTGCTCCAAGAATCTATAAAATTTCCCAGACTTCAGCTTTTATAAAGATAACACCAACCTGGTTCCCCAGCATCTTTCATATTAATCATTAGCCATCTTCTCTGCCTTTTAACATATACTTCATTAGGGTTTATTTAAATATTTGGGGAAAGATATTTTGATGATAAAATAAAAATAAATGCAGACTCTTTTAGGAGAGGAAAATGCAAGACTTTCTAGGAATGTGCAGGTTTCCCTTTGTGTCTCCCCGCCCCCGCCCCCTTTTGCTGTTGTTTTTGTTTTTTATAACAAAGGCTAAAGTAACCCAGGCTGGCCTTCTATCTGCTATGTTAGCTGAAGGATGACCTGATCTGCCTATCTCCACATTCTGAGTGGTGAGATCACAGCTGTGTGCTACCATCTGAAGTTTTTGTGTGGTGTTGAGGATTAAATCCAGGACCAGTTGCATTTTAAGCCACTATGGTACTGAGCCACATCTCCAACTCTGGGCTTCTTTTAAAGTAGACATTATAGTCCATTTGGTAAATGTTCAAATTTCTCTGTCCTGAAGGATTTCCTAAGGGAAAGCCCATGCAGCAGCACTGTGGCCCAGAGAGTGAAGAGAGAAGGGGAAGCAGCACAAAGAGAGTGACCTTCTGTGCCTAATACGCTTGACACGTTACACAAGCTATCTTACTTGTTTTTGTTTTTTAATTTTATTTTTATTTTCTTTGCTTTTTGAGACAAGGTCTCCCTATGTAGCCTAGAATAGACTTGAACTCATGATCCTTCTACCTCTAATACCTAAGTGCTAGGATTATAGGCATATTTCACTACATCTCGTTCATTATTCTTTGTTTTATTTTGGCACTGGGTCAAACTGGCTTCAAACTCAAACTTAAACTTGCTATCTAAGTGAGGCTGATCCTCCTCCTCTCTTCATCCCTCTAAGTAATAAGGCTTCAGATGTGTATCTCCAGCAACCCATATATAATACCTACACAACGACTACTAACACCATCACCACTGCTAAAACATTACTGCACTAACTTTATACTAGAGTAACCAGAAAAACTAGCCTGCCCTAACTTAAAGTGTAAGTATAAAAATATAGTAATGTAATTTGGGGGGAAGTAAAAATCACATTTATCACTTAAATGTTAGTATTTATTTCCATGAGAAAAAAATAAACATTGTAACTAGAACTCACTCTTTTGTTTTAATCATCAACTTTTAGTTTTAATATTTTTTTTAGTTTTAGTATTTCTTACTGAAAGTTTATTATTGGTATTACCATACTCTTGGGTATTCAGAAGTATTATTAGCTTGTCAGCTATGAAGGTTTTAGTCAATGAAACTGAAGGAACGAACTTGGCCTTTTTATCTAGGTTCTTTACATGTTACTTACTCGATATATCTATTACATTCACCCTAACTAAAAGTCATACCTACTATTGATGGAGACTTTATTTATATGTCACATGAATAATATATACTCAGAAAGTAAACTGCAATCCAAAGTCAAACCACTGTAAAACTGAGGCTTAATTTTTTTTATAGAACACGGTCACTTAAAATCTGAAGCTTGATGTTCTTCACTTTAGGTAAACCTAATTTATGATATAAACACGTACCAGCCCAAAAGGATAGGGATTATTATAAAAGAACCCCTTGTAACACCTTCTAAAATACGAAAAATTATAGGTAAAATTTAAATTAGCCAACATATATAAAGAAACAATTTATATGCCAAATTGGGTAAAGCTACAATATGAAGATCAAAGGGCATGCCAAGGAATATTTTCTTAAAATAAATAAATAAAACAATAAAACCCCTAACCTTATTAAAGAAATACCTAAATCACTCATTGGTACTATTAATAAGAATTATTATTTCAATAATAATTTAATATAAAATTGCATATATACATATGCACAGTTGTGAGTTCAAACTAACTGCAAAGGAGCATCAACTTATAGTATAATACTAGTTCAGTATATGTAAAGATTTAAATGTATTTTAACTTGAAAACAATACTTAAAATACAGATATTCTATTAATATGTTAATCATAAATGAGAGGCAAAATTATTTCAGTAAAGCCACATATAATTGTGAAGGTGAATAACATTGTTTACTATCTTTTAATATAGTAATTCTTCACATTTAAAGGTTTGTTAAACAATGAATAGACTCATATACAGATTTATAAGTGAAAGTCTCAAATATGAAAAGAATAGAAAGCAAAAGTACAAAATATGTTTTCATCTAACTCTGTCAGTCAAAAGTACCCAGTTATGTCTAATTTATATTTATTGAGTAAGATGCATTAAGAAGAGCAACTCAAGAAGCAAACAACAGAAGAAAGAAGTCCAGATCAAATGCTTTTTTTCTGTTTTGAGGTGGCTGATAATCAGTCTAAATATTCTAATTTTAAAAATTCAGTTCCCAATTTTAGATCATTTCTAACTTACCATGGTTAGCCAAACAGCTAAAAAGAAAACATTAAAAAGCAGAAAGCAAGCAGTCTAAAAAAATACAACTATAAAAACAATTAATCTAGAACTGGTAATTATCAAATGATCTGAAAATGCAAGCAAAAAGGGGTAGAAATTTAACAGCTTAAATTCAACGGACAAAGTGGAGCCAAATTGACATAACTAGCAAACAATGCCAGTTTAAAAAAAAATCTCCCTATCCTCAAGATGCAGAAATATTCATTTATTTCTAAACATTCCAGTTAATAACAGGACAGGTGTGATGTTCTAAGGAAGCCTGCTTACCATATCTAGAATTCTATAATTTCTCAAAAGGGAATTTACCGATAAGGCTACTGCAATGGAAAGCAGAGATCTATTCTGGAATAATGTTGAAAAAAAAACAAAAAACAACCAAAACCTGACCTCCACATTCACATAAAAAAAAAATAACAGTTTAAAATTGATTTCTTTACAATAAACATTCTTTTAAGAAATAAAGAGATTTTTAAAGGTTCACAAAATAATACATAAAAAACAAAATTAAAAATGAAATAAACATATTTGATGCTAATTTCTTAATGGGTTCTCTGCTGTGAATCTTTTAAGCCACATTTCTTTTCCTACAAATCTCAAAGTAGGCCTTAAAGCTCAGAAACCATGGAAAACACAAATATTCTGCTTATAATACTCACAGCCTTTCCTCTTCCTTCCTCATCTGTCAATTCTCTGCAGTTTGCTTCCCATTTCCAGGCTTATTCACTGGCCATGTCGTTGGTGCTGACACATTAGCAATGATCCACACTTTAATCTTCTCCAGCCAGCTCTTCTCACTGCCAAGAACTTACTATGCCTTACAGGTGACACTTCTACCAGATGTTGATTACGGTCCCAATGCACAAGAGATACTCCCAAGGGGCATAGAGCCCCTAACAACATCACCTGCTTCTTTTTGTATCCACACAAGCAAGCACTGCTATACTTGTTTTGAACATCTAATGACTTCAAAAAATATACAGATGAGCTCCTTTCATTAGGCAGCTTGACATGAAGTTATTTTTTCAGAATACTGCAGCAAATACAGATTGTACAATCCCATTTGAGATAAATATTTTTATACGGGTTTTCTCTGTGGCGCAGTTTAGTTTACTCTTCTGCTAGAGAAAATTGCTGAAGAACTGGTTCTGAGGTTTCTAATGGCGCAGCTTTAACCAGAGTGAATGATTCACGGATGTTCTTAACATTCAGGAGTAACACGGAAGGCTAACAGTGCAGCCTAGGTCCAGAGCTGATGAATGGCGCAGTGCTGTCGTTGTCATAGCAACCGAAAGAAAGAGAAAAAAAAGCAGCACCATAGAAGGAGCTGTGACATGGATTCTGGGAACAATTTATATTAAAACGCTTTAAGCATCTCGTGTTTTAAAGCTACAAGCTCCTCTGATTCCTCTTTAGGTTTTACTCTTGAATTTCTGACTCTGAGCTGTGTAGATGCATATTGTAAAATACAGCAACTATGTAAACAGTGGCAAAAGAAAAAGTCTAATAAGGCAATTTAAAGGATCAATACAGATAGTACTTTGGCAAGCTAATATATAAATCTTCAGCATCTTCATAATATATGAGATAGATTTTAAATTAGACACTGATATATTGCTACAATATAAGAATTATCTAGAATCTAAAGACAGCAAAAAAGTTGTTTTTAAATACTCAGATATATTCAGATTAAATTCTTTCATTTAGATGGTATACATCAGGTACACCAAAACTGCAGCATCATCAACAGACTGGCTCATAAAATAGCAATGACACAAGTTTTAAAGAGAGGTATGCTACTGTATTCCTTTTACATACTGGAAGGTTCAAAGATACCGACTTCACTAAACATGCTTACTGCCTTCATTCACAAAGAAATTTCGCATCATTTTGATGTGATATGGTTAATGTTCTATCCCATACATCTGAAGGCCTCACTCTTTATTTAGCCTGGAAAAACTTTTTCTGTGTAGTTTTTCCTCGCCTCTCAAAAATCCAGAATTGCTTCCTCTTCAGTACGATAGTTTCCGAAAGGACTTATGGAAGAAAGACTTAAGAATGGTGTTGACGTATGGATTGCTAAAATGTATTCTCCTCTGCAGTACTCTAGGTATGACCCTGAACTAAGCTGTAGGGGGATAAATCTCATTAGATTCCAGAGGCAGAGCCCATTGGTGCCAATCTATTTCATCTATATAGATAGGATGATTGCATATTAAGTCATTCTTTTTTCAAAATAATGTCTTTTCCATCATCACTCATTTAATGAAAGGTTCAGGTACAATGTAGAGCAAAATAATTATGGAAATTAATGCATTATTGTTTTCTTTTACAGACAGCACTATGATAAAAATTCTAGTATAAATTATATATTGCTGTCAAAAATTCCTGATGCATTAATTTCTAGAAATTATGGCCACCACATTAAATATGACCAAAAGGACTGCAATGCAGTACAAACCATATGCACTTGACTAGTCTGCTGACTAATTGTAATATTAATTTCGTTACTTATCAGACATCACCATGGGCAACTCAACTACTCCCATCCTTAAATTCATCATCAGTAAAGTATGGGTAATAACATTTTCCATCTTCTTCCTAAAGTTACCGTGGTAACAGAATAAAAGATATAAACAGAATGAAGCAATGCAATGCCAAGACTTGACAAACAAGTGTTTTTATCTAAAAATACCTAGTTAAAAAAATAATAAAGCTAAAAAAGGAGAAGTAAGTTTTAGTAGACTTCAACCAACAGTTAAACACCTTCCAGAATAGATATTTTTGGTGTTTTGAGGTATGGCGGGGGAATGGAAGAAGAGGGACAGGGAGGAAAGAGGGGGAGAGAAGGAAGGGGAGGAAGGGAGAAGGATAGAGAGGTTGGGGAGAGGGAGAAAGAGAGGGATGGAGACAAACTGAAAGACATTTACTGTCACTACATTTCCCAGGCTGGTCTTCAACTTATAGATAATTTTGTCTTACCCTCTTAAGTACCCACAGTTAGGGTTATACCATAGTACTTGGATTTCTAGGCTAGTTTTCATATCTGACTGGATATTCATTTTTGATCATATTGTATATAATTGTCACAGTGGCAATTTATATATTATAGTAGATGGAGAGGCCTTAGAATATAGTTAAAAGAGTATTTAAGGCAAGTACAAAAATATAATTCTATAATCTGGCATGACATGCATATCTTAGAAAATGGTAACAGTGAGAAAAAAAGCAGATTCCACAGAATGATAGTACCAATAAACATGCAAAATAAGGGACTTGCTTCAGATAATCTTCAACTACTTTTTAGTTTACCTAACTAGAAACTGTAAGGTCAAATGAAAAGTTTAGTGTTCGTGTTTGACTTGAAATTTTTGCAATGCAATTACTTGGTTCTGTGTCTCTGCTGTAGTCTAATCTCTTCTATTTAGCAAGCTTTTAAAATCAAGCATTAACATGCCCCCCCTTAGGAAAATTCTCTTTAGTTGTAACTTTACTTGTCTCTTTAGTTGTCAACAATTTACTTGGTGTCAAGGAACAAGTTTTTCCTCACAAAATGTCACTCTCCAAACCAAGCTGAGGTGATCCATGCATTAGCTAGATTTCAGAAACAGCTCTGAAACAAAAACTGTGGATGCCAAAATAATTTTCCACCATGTTTGTGCTCAGTAGGAGCCAAAGGATGAGGATATGGTAGAGATACATAAAAAGACAAATTGTAGGTTTGGTTTGCTTAAAATAATTCATCTAACTAAAAGCAGAAAGTGATTTAAGGAGTAGTCCCTTAACTACTAATTTCTAACTCCCTTGTGACTAAATGAATCTAAAATTTTCATGAAATTCTTTCTTCTTTTCATGCCTATTCTCTTCACAGTCTTCCCCATTTTAAGCTTTCTCCCAAGGCAAGGCAAGTACTGAGATCAGATGAATGTATGATCTCTCCACTCTCATATCAGTTCTACTTGAATTGTTACAGTAATTCAAGTTTTGATCAGATTTCTATGTGGGCCTACACCTTTCCTATGAATAGCTGCAGCTCCAGACAGGACTTCAACTCACAACAGAGATGACAGATAAAGAAGAGAAAAAAGTATGCTCAGAAGTAGGGAGTATTCCTAGCAAGTGTAAGGCTTTGGTTTCAATCTCCAACAACCTCATACATAGAAGTCTATATTACTTAAAAATCATAGAACATGATTACCTACACATTGGAGTATTTTTGAAGATTACTTTCATCTCTGAAGAATAAGCTTTCTGGGCTGCACATTCTGAGAAGTAATGCTTTTGTTAATGAGCATCATGAATAATATTTAAAGGGTTTCTGAAGACTCACTGTGCTCCGCTTTCACTTTATATGAATAAAACGTTTCCAAATGTGTGATGCTAACTTTACATTATAATTACAACACTTACAAAAGATCACTAGCTCATAAGGGCTCTTCTTGAATGTTTTTATCAGTAACTTCTAATACATTATCCAATCCCAAGTGGTCAGCCATGAATATATGTACATAAGAACCCTAAATAAGCTCAGTACGTTGTATACATACCCATCTATATATTAACAGTTATAATTATTGAAGAGGCCAAAATTTGCGAGAGAATGGGAGATAAGAACCCAGAGGAGTTGGAGGGAGAGTGGGAGGTGTATGTGAAAATACAGTACTCATGAAATTCTCAAAAAAAAAAAATCAACTTAAAACAAGTGCATACTGAAAAAAAGAAAAAAAAACAGAAAAAAGAAAAAAGAAAAAAGAGAAAAAAGTGCATACTGATGTACACATATCAAATATACATTTTCTCATTTTACTTGCTTCATTAAACAAATCTGTATTTGGAAATACCAAATAATATGGATGCATTTTAAAAAAATAATCACTTTCAGAAACCAGAAACAGACTTTTGCCAAAAACAAGGAAAACACTGTTGTCCAACTAACTCCATTATAATTCAAAACACTGCTCACTAGGTTATTTAAACAAAACAATCATCCACACGTTTGCAGAGAATGTGCTAATGGCAATGTCTTGTGATTTTTAAAATTCATCTAACAACATGGAAGAATGGCTGACATTTGGGGCAAGAATGGTATATTTATAATAAAGAGCAGCTGAATGAAAGCTTTTGAAACTCTGCTCTCTGGTATCTAAACTTCTTATCAGAGGGACACATTTTTATGAGATGTGTTTATTGTTCTTAGAGATGCTGAGTCTGCTGATTTGATTTAGTACTATAAAATATCTATTATAAACCAAGTATATAATTGTTGCTAAGCCTTACACCATCCCACACTATAACTTACTGCTTCTTTAGAAACCACTAAGGATTTCTTCTAAATTATGGATATTTGTTTGTCCTCTGTGATATTGATAGTGTATGAATGAGAAGAATTCCCAATGGTGGACATCACTTAGTTCTTATGTTCTATATTTGGCATTTTGAAGCTCACACTCTACAGCAGGTGAACATAAACCAAGTAGGAAAGGACAGGGTTAATGAAGTGTAAGGACAGATTTCTAGTAACCATCACAGAAAACTGTAGTGAAATCTATGAGGAAGATCACAGAGGAATGAGGGAATTCCAGTTTCCTGTACTCTTCCTGGTATTTGCCATGTTACAAAATTTTATCTGCCTCTTATGACAGTCACAATGATAAAGAATGAATACAAGGAATTCTGTGACTGAGTGATAGACAACTTTTTTATCTGGTCAGATTTCTTTTATTGTATCTCCCTCTCCTTACACATTTACATTTTTAAAGAGTTTAGCTTGCAAATCTACCTATTAATTTAAGTGAATTAAAATTTCAAATAAAAATGAATTTATCAGAGTTAAGGTAAAAACTTCCCTCAAAACAAATATAGTCATATATATAAAATAGCAAGAAAATACTCTTATTTTAAATAACAAGTTATATCCAGGGTCATTGCACTGAATTTTACAGACCCTCAAGTAGAAAGTATATGTTATTTTACAAATAAGTAACCCCCAAACTTCAGTAAGCGATTGGCATGGAGAGGAACTCTTTACAGATACTACTGTAGTTCTCTCAGCCTAAGGTACTGTCATCTTTTCTTTACATATGCACCAACAGAAGCTCCAAAGAAGCCAATATACCTAGACAGTGAGCTTGGAAATACATGTGTATATAACTCTTTAAAATAAAAAAAATAAAAACCCTTTAAACTTAACTGTAATAATGTTGCAAATTTTAAAAAATCACATTTTATTGTACTTATTTAGGTAGGTGGGAGTAGGGGATGGGGTTTGAGGCAGGGTGGGTACATAATGTTATGGCATGCATGTGGGAGTCGAGATAATTTGTGGAAATTGGTTCTTGAGCCAAGGAAACCCTAAGTGAAAATATGTAAAGAACAGCTGAGCTTCTCAGTGAATGCAAATTGTTTGACATGGGCACAGTATAGAGACATCTCTTACAGAGACTAACTCACTCCTCCCCACTGTGTTGCACCTACTAAACAAGCTCTGTGTGTGTGTGTCTGTGAGTCTATCCTTTTTTAAAAAAATTATTTATTTTATCTACACGAGCGCTCTGTCTGCATATACACCTGCATGCCAGAAGAGGACATCAGATTCTGTTATAGATGGTTGTGAGCAACCATGTGACTGCTGGGAATCGAACTCAGGATCTGAGCCACCTCTTCAGACCCAAGGACTATCCTTTTTTCATTCAATTGCCACACCAGTCAGGTTTCTGCACCTAAGCTGTGCATGTCATAGCACCTTCTACCATATTGGTCTCAAGGGATCAAACTTAGGTCAGGGGGTTCACAGCAACCACTGTTAGCTGTTGAACCATCTCTGCCAGCACAAATATATATAATTCTGATCCATATTTTTGTCTAACAAGTTTCTTAACTATATACAGTTCTTTTGGGTCTGGAGCTCTAAGCCATAACTCTACCTCATTATGGATAACTCATAAAGATCAGTAGCAAACAGATATCAACTCCTAGTGATCATTCTTCTTTTATAAAGACTTTATAGCTATGTTGTAACATCCTTTGGACATATAGCTCTTAGAGAAGTATCTGTATATGTCTGGAGCATGGGGTGTGGTTGGGATGGCCTTTGTGCAAGGCTATCTTTTCTGAGAGTGTGTATCATGTAAACATGCAAAATAATTCTTCATTTTGTTGTTAAACTTGACATAAGGGTCTCAAATTTTATTCTGTCAACTTGATACAAGAGTTGAGTGTTTTCTGTTTGTTGCTTGAAGTAGAATGTTGTTTTTCATGGGAAAACTTTGAAGTCAGATATTCTTGGGGCAAATATCTGACTGGCTCTGCTAATGAGCTATATGAACGTGGTCAAGTCATTTGCTTATTCTGAGAATGTTATCTTCTTGTACTTATTATTTTTGCCTTACAGAGGACTTTATGGATCACAAGATAACATGTATATCAGGAAATAAATAAATAAACATCACATTTAAATAAACAAATAATAGCTAAAAAATGATAAACTTTAATCATTCTGGAGTAAATTTAAAAATTAAATTTACATGGTTTTGCCAAAAAAAAAAAAAAAGGTTGAGTTAAAACCTATCTGTATAATCCTTTCGGCTTGCTGACTGTGGGCATATTTGATTTTGTTATTAGGCTAGTTCTTTTAAGTTTGCTTGTTGTCAATTTTATATCATTCTCTTTCAGTTTTTGATGTTGTGCTCTAAACTTGTATACTTTATTGTCATGAGTATTATTATTAGTGGCTAATTCAAATTTTTTTGCCTTTTTAAAGCTGCATGTTATCTACTTTCTTTCCTGCTTACATTTATACTGTAAATTTAACATTCCTCTTGAAGATTCTATTTTCTTAATCTTGACTAAGAAATAGTATTTTATTAGTAGTCAAGTAATGTTTTTAATTCATTTTATTCACTTCAGCTTTCTATTTGTTGACAACTCTTTTTCTATTTACTCTTCCTTATTTTATGTCCTTATGTTAAGTGCTTAACTAATTTACTTTAACGATTTTCTTATTTGTCAATAAAGTATTCAAGGTTATGACTTGGCCTAATGGGAATACTTTCTAACTTCTAATATACCATACACTAAACTCTTAGGTTTTTAAAAAAGTTTGATATCTATTTTTAACTCAAAACTTATTTTAAAATTTTTTTTTAAAACTTTGCAAGCAGGAAAAAAAATTCCTTATTTTTAGTTGTTAGATTCCACTTTTATTTTCACTTTCACTGAAAAACAGACTTTGCTACAATTAAATATAAGATCAATACTTAGAAACAGTTCAATGTTATTTTAAAAAGGGTATTTTTCCTATATAAAATTCTATACTTAACTGTATGATTAAGTGCATTATATAAATTCTCTATATTTGTTATCCATTGAGTTATTAACTTTGAGGCATGAAATCTATCTTAAATGTAAAATCATCAATTTTCCTTTTTGTCATTAAAAATGTTTGCAATAGATAGTGCTTTTAAAAATATCTTTACAGAGATATAATTCACATACCATGAAATTTATCTCTCTACTGAAAATAGGCTTTGTATATTCACAGGCTTAAGTAACTATCACCATAATCTATACTTATAATATTTTATCACCCAGAATTAAACTCACACCCTCAGAACTAACTTCACATACTTGTCCCTTCAGTTCTAGGAAACTGCTAAATGTTCAGTCTCTATTCATGACACTTCATAAGCTAGAATTTTATAAATTCTCATATCATCTTTTGTGACTAGCTTCTTTTATTCAAGATGAATCTAAATGGTTCATCCATAGCTCTGACTATTCATGGCACTTCATAAATTAGAATTTCACAAATGATTATATCAACTTTGGTGACTGGATTATTTTATTTAGAATGAATTTACAAGGTTCATCCATGTTGCAGCATAGAAAAATAAATAATTTATTTTTATTGTCAAACAATATGGCTTTAATAGATTCTCTTACATTCATCAGCTAATAAACATCCAAGCTCTTTGCCTATGGTGATCATACCTCCTATCTATTTGGTTCTGGTTTGCTTTAATAATGCTGGCTCATGAAAACTGAAATTATTTATAGTGAAGGAGGGAACAATTCACTAACATTCTCTATTTTTAGTATTGAAGGACTAAGTAAATAACCTCTGAAGGTCCAGAAATAGTTCCTGTTTGCTGTTCCTATCACTGAATTAACCTTGGGATTTATAGCAGGTGAACCTTCATATTCCAAAGATCTTAAAAAGTATTCATATATTTATTTCCTCATTTAATGTTATAAAAGTGAGAACTTAACAGTTGTTAGTGATAGAACTTAGACTACTGTGCATGCCTATGACATTTTTAAATTCACTAGGCTGGACTCAGTGAGGCTTATGCCTTTAATCTGAGCAACAGGGAGGTAAGAGCAGAGGATCAGGCATTTAAAGCTAGCCTCGGCTACATAATGAGCTTTAAGTTAGTTTGAGATTATGTAAGTCTCTGCTCTTCTCCCTGACAAAAGAAATCTATAAGACACCTAGAATGCCAACATTGTTTCTAAAATTATGTACTCATATGCTATAGTATGATTACATCTAGTCAGTCAGACTGTAGAGACTAATTACATGTGTAGGCCTTTTATATTTTCAAATTAGGTC
Organism: Grammomys surdaster; assembly: GCF_004785775.1. Taxonomy (NCBI): domain Eukaryota; kingdom Metazoa; phylum Chordata; class Mammalia; order Rodentia; family Muridae; genus Grammomys; species Grammomys surdaster. Next base: position 5,655,307 of record NW_021604790.1, on the reverse strand, counting down.
TTCAGTAATTTTCTTAGAATGTCTATGAGACATAGCTACATTTCCATATTTATCCAACATAAAAAGAGAAAACTACCATTTAATCAATACTTAGTATATGATAGAAGGTATCTCTAACAAATCATATTTAATGTTCACATCAATCCTAATAAATTCACACTCGTATGTCTTGAATTCCAATGTTCCTCAAAACTATAAGGCAAACTGCCAATGAACACATGTCAGATAATGTAGACTAATGTCAAAAGAGCTCTGCAGTGGTTCTTGCAAATGTCTCTAAAATAAGTAAGTGTTTCCATTTGATCAAAGACAAAAATAGTATTTTGTCTATAGCCAGTATTTCAGATGTTGAAGCTTGCCAAAATTAGATTATAACCAACCATCTACATTGCATTGTTTAATCTATTTGGTGATAGTATCTGAAGATTAAGCATCAAGAAAGTGTAAAGGTCATTCAAAGGTGACTTGAAGGTCACATTCTAAAAGTCCAGAATACATAGTTAATACAGACGATAGAAACTCAATTCTCAAACCTCTTCGACACTAACAGTTGTGGCTAGCATTTTATTACCTACTCTAGGCCACATACCAACTCACAAGGCTTACAGGTACTCCTCTATTTCTCCTCTTCTATGCTATTAACAATGCTATCGTCCTTAAAAAAAAAAAAAACAAAGGAACTGAAGTACAACAATTTTTAAATGAATTTAAGATTACATGGCAAATCTGTTAAACAAACTCAAAGGTTTTCAATTTCCCAGAGGGTAAAAATTATAAACATATAAAAAGGGCAAAACTAATCTATGTCATTATTCTCCCACTTTTGAGTAGTGGCTACATGTCTCTACCATAACCCAATGCCTGTCTTTACACTTACATATATATCAATTTATAACACACATGGATTTATATGATTGATAAGTAGATTTTCATTTTGCTATGCACACAGCTCTATATATGTAAGTAAGCATACATTTTCAAACTCATTCAAATTTATTTGTAAAATTCAATATAAAGTTGTTTGTATTGATGTTTATATACACTAGGATAGGTAAGTGACATAAACAAAATGGGAGTGAATCAATGCGCCCTTAACATCTACAGATTAATACAGAGGATGGCCTTGTTGGGTATCAATGGGAGAAGAGGCCCTTGGTCCTGTGAAGGCTCAGTGCCCCAGTGTAAGGGAATGTGAGGGCGGGAAGGCGGGAGTGTGTGGGTGGGAAAACACCCTCATAGAAGCAGGAGGAGGGGATGAGCTAGGGTGTTTCTTGGGGGGGGGGGACCAGGAAAGGGGATAACATTTGAAATGTAAATAAAGAAAATATCCAATAGGGTGAAAAAAAGAAAAATACAAAAAAAAATACCAAGTCTTTGTGATACAACTAAGACATCTAGGAAGGAGTAATAAATAAAGTCTGGCACTAATCAGGGGCAACAGCATGTCTCTGCACACTCTTCCACATCTCTCCCATTACAACTAACTAGTTGCAATACACAACTAACCAACTCAACAGTGGTTCCTATTCAACCTTTAGGTCTTCTAGTTTTCATTTACCATTGAAACCGTTTGACTTCATCTTCTGTCCTTAGAAACAACGATGAAAAAGTAAATAAGATACAAATGTAGAGGGCAAGTATTTAACTTCTCTAATGGTCAATTTTCTTGTTGGTAAAAGAAGACCACTTGCTAGCTGTATTAATTTAGGCAAATTTTCAATTTAGCAATCATGTACTGTAACTTAGTTTACTTATTTGTAAAATAAAGATATATGTGAAATTATAGTAATGAAACATATGCCGCATAGGAGACATTCAAGTGAACATTGCTATCATTTTCCATTATTCACTAAAAATATTATTTCAAAATAAATAAAATTTGTTTGTTAATTGATTGGATCTCTCAATGTAATCCAAGCTGGCCTGGAGCTGACTCTATATAGCCTAGGCTGGCCCTAATTCATGATCCTTCACCAACTTCTTTAGTGCTGGGATTATGTGCATAATTCACTACATTCAGTTCCTCAAAAATATAAAGTTCCAACTGGCATCTAATACTAAAAACAATCTTCAAAAAATTCTCAAAACAATCTTGTTTCAATAATGACAGCTAACACTGAGTACCTAAGATTTACCAAACATGGTTTTAAGTGATAACCAATGTGTTACCATAAGACACAACTACATTTCTGCTGTAAAGAAGAATACAAGAAATGGAATAACTTAATCAGACTTAGAAGACAAACTTAAGCAGTCTTACCACTGAGTCTGTGTCTCAGCTCTTTTGTTGATACTGAATAGAGGAATGCATCTATATGTTTAAAATCTACCTTCAAGCTCTAAGTCATTGAGTCTTTTTAAGTTTTAGTAAACAAGTCAAAATACTGAAAATGCAACAAGTCTTTCTGCAAACAGGTCTTCTTCACATATACATGTGCTAACAGACTAACATAAAAATATGTTGAACACAAAAGCTGCCCCAAAAAGACACGAAAAGGATAATCCTCTGTAGTATCTTACAATAATTTCAAAAGTACTCAACTTGTTTGAAACTGAAGACTATTTAAAGCTTAGAGAAACATGTAAAAGGTTAATGAAGAGGGCTGATGAGACAGCTCAGTGGATAAAGGCACTTGTTGACAAGCCTGATGACCTGAATTCAATCCCTGGGACTCATGTAGAACTGAGAAGGAACCCATTCCTGCAAGGTTGATGAACAGAATGAATGCCACTCTATGCTCTCCACACTTGCCAACAAGATCCAATTAAAAGTTGAAGCAGACTGTATTACTTCCCATCCCACCTCTGCTTATGATCTTACAATCAAAGTAGGCTCCTTACAAGGCAAAACATTTCCAACCTCTGTCTGTTTCTTCAATTCACTTTCTATTCACCTCTCCCCTGACACTATTAAACAATTCTCCCCCTAGACCTTGTTCTTTACTTCTCTTCCTCTTGTATTATTCCATAGGGAAAAAAACCCTCCATTTCCACCCCAATTTCTCTGCACATATTTCCATACTTCATACCTTCATAATGCTTGTTCTACCTAAAATTATTTGCTTTTTGGTTACTGGTTATTCCCCAACCCTGCCCCCAGTTAAACAGGGTCTATGTAGCACTGGCTGTCCTGGAACTGTGTAAACCAGGCTTGCCTGGTATGCACAGAGATCTGCCTGCCTCTGGGTTTGTAAAGCCATATCCAGTGGTTATATATTTCTTATCAATATCCCTCACAACTGAAAATATAAAAACCTTGAAGCAAGACATTGTCTTTTTCACTATGTTTTACTTAGAGTAGTATCTAGCATATAGTTCTAAACAAATTATTTATGAATTTTATGAATTACTGAGCCTTATGATAAAACAGGAAACCAAATATTAGAAATATTAGAAACATTAGTCCTAAAACAGGAAACCAAATATTAGAAAGCCATAAGAGAAATAAAACAAGCTAACACTATTTATTCTGTTTAGTAGGTAGGTACTATGCATAAAAGTAATACTTGGAAGTTTAAATCTATAGAAATATATAGATTAGTTAAGTACAGCCTTAATGGCCTCATTAAATTTGTGCCTTTTGGTTAAGTATCTCTGGCGGGTATTTCCATATTGTCTGTAGTTTCTTCCTTTAAGTTTTTTTTATTTAAACAAAACGTAATTAGGAAAAGGGTTAAAAGCAATCTATGGACCAAGAATGTCTTTTAAATTTTGAAATATTTTCATTTATTTCATTTAAATGGACAAGTTTATCATCTGCCTTACATGGGGGAAATGATCAAAGAAACATTTTTTTTAATTATTTTAAATCAAATCATAATTTTTACTTATTCACACTGGGGTTATAAACACAAAAAGGCAGGGCATGGGGAAGGGGAAGACACCGGAGCATGGGTGTTCAGAGGGGTACAGATATCTTTCAGAACAGGGTATTGGCTGGGTGAAGGTTCAGGAGACAGGTCACTATGACTCTGCCTATGATTCACTTGTCCTCATCTAAGTTGGTATTATCCACCAAGGCTACCTATTTACAAGGTCTATGACTACTCAGGCTGGTAAATTTCCACAAAGGCTGCCTGTTTACAATAGCTTATAGCCATCTGTTTTTCTACAGAGACCCAAGACTTGGTGTTAGTATACATGTATGACAGGCCTATTGCTGATTTTAGGCCTTCAAAGAAACATTTTAAGGATTTTTTTAAAGAAAACTATTTCCTCACTTGGTCTTCCTTCTTTATGGGCTTCATGTGGCCTGTGAGTTGCATCTTGGGCATTTCAAGGTTCTAGGCTAATATCCAATAATCAGTGAGTGAATACCATGTGTCTTCTTTTGTGATTGGCTTACCTCACTCAGGATGATAATTTCTAGTTCCATCCATTTACCTAGGAACCTCTCGAATTCATTGTTTTTAATAGCTGAGTAATACTCCATTGTGTAAATACCACTCCCACCTCCCCACCCTCAAAATTCCCACCCCCTGGGGCATCCAGCCTTCATGAGGTCAAGGTTCTCTTCTTCCACCTATGCCCAGCAGGGCCCTCCACTTTTACATATTCAGCTGAAGCCCTGGATCCCCCCCTAAGTGCTCCCAGGCTGGTGGTTTAGACCCTGGGAGCTGTGGTTGGTTGGTATTGTTGCTCTCCTCATGGTGCCACAAACCCTTTCAGCTCCTTCAGTCTTCACTCTAACTCCTCTATTGAGAACCCCATGATCAGTTCAATGGCTAGTTGTGAGCATCTGCCTCTGAATATGTCTGACTCTTGAAGGCCTCTGAGGAGATATCCATATCAGGCTCTTATCAGCATGCACTTCCTGTCTTCCACATCAGCATCTACCTTTGGTGATTCCGAGGGGGTGGTGGGGGATGGGGTAAGGGGACAACATAGGAAATGTAAATAAATCATCCAATAATAAAAAAAAATAAAAAAAAAAAGAAAACTATTTCCTTCTTTCATAAATTTAAAATTCACTCTTAGTCTTTAATGCTTAGGTTGTTTACATTCTTCAGTAAGTAAAACTTTATGGGAAGTTCCACACATTTAAAATACTGTAAAATTAAAACTCAGTGGTTCATACATGTTGTTAAGTCAACTATACCCCATCTTACTGTACTATGACATCACCTCTGAAATAGTGAGTTACTGACTTTGTTATTAAGTGAATTTATATTTTAACAAAGATAGCTATTTAGACTGATAGTGAAATTGGTATAAGTCAATCAGGTAGGTACCATAAAACCCCATGCTATCTAGCTTACTTCACAGAAATGGGAACTTTTTTGTACTTTCCCCATGGGGTGTGCGAAATGAAACAAACACACAGCAGCTATCAGATTTTGCATTTTGTGTTTTTATTAATGACACCTTTAACTGCAAAAATGAGATGATTTCTAAGCAATCAAAGCTTATTCTTGTCATACCATGTTAAAATTGATTATAATTTTAGACTTTGAACAGGAACCAGTATTTTAGGCTACTGTGTTAAGCTATTTTAAGAATTTTTATCTAATGACCTAAGTCAATACTTTGACTCACTCAAGTTACCTGAAAATGCCTAAAATACAACCAGCAATGTAAAGAAGTCAAACTCTTAAGCTTTATGAAACTACTGAATAATGAAATACTATACTTTGGTGAAAATTACAAACATTAAGTGGTTCATTCTATTTATAAGAGTCAAAAAGTCTCATTTTACCCTCTTCCTTCTTTTCTTTTGAACATGGCATAACAACCAAATCTCCTACTGTGTTCACTATCAGGCACAGAGGAAACAATCAATATGCCCTTAATTTCATCCTTTATGTACTCAATCCATCAACCCCATCCACTGGCAGCTAGCTAGAGGATGCTGCCTAAAATGCCACAGTGAAAGTCATCATTTTGTATAATTAACATATTTTGTTTTAATATACTGATGTCAGAAGAATCTAACCATGTGACCCAGGCTTTCATATCTTCACACGGAAAGATTCTTCAGTAATACCTTACAATTTCTTCCCTGCAAATGTTGAGGTCAAAAGTCCATTCAATAAAGACCTACTTTTAAACCTAACTGAATGAGCAATACAGATTTTGAGATGTATTTAAAGTCAGTGCCATAACAATTTATGAATCACAGTAAATATCCCAAGGAGCTGTAATGGTCTATGAAGAGAAAACATTCAAGTCAGATTTGAACACTAGAGATGAAATCTAGAAATCATGATTTTAAACAAAAACATGGCTAATGTCTATACATTTACTGATCTGTCAAGCTCTAATACAACTAAAATTCCAATGTCTCCATCTGTTAATGTGACAGGAACAAGCTGGTAAGTGAAGTCAAAACAACAGTGTATTCTGGCAAAACTAAGAACTTCCTGAAAATCTAGAAAAACATGTCCACAACAGATGGGTCACTTAGAAATGAATACATCAACCTGCCAAAATGAGTATGGCTCTAATTTGCTAAATTAAAATCAGTAGGAGCTTCACTTTCTAAGAGTCTTATGACAGTGGGAAGGCCAAAGGGGGGTAATCTGAAGATGCACATACACACATCTATGTCACCTAAAGTGTCATACTGTCAGGTTTCCTGTCAAACATACTAAATTCAGGTAAATTCCTTACCAGTTAACTTCTTCACAGGTTGGAGCCGAACACTGATAGACTGATGTGTGAGTAAGGGGGAGGATGGAAGAGAGCGAGACATGCCCTCCATAATCCGAATGTGCTGCATACCTTCACTCACTGGAAGTGGTGGAACAGCGTAGTCTGGCTCAAAAGCACAATCGCTTTCTGTGGAGATGCCACCTGTTAATAGGAAAGGAGAGTACAAGAGATGATAAAGATGATTCAGAACAGTATGTAACACACATGCACATGCATGCATGCATGCAGACACACACATACACACTCATTTGTATATTTATTGGGAAGGAGGTATGGACGGAAGGAAGAAAGGAAAATGAAGGAGGAAGGAAAAAAGAAAGAAAAGAAAAGGAAAGAAAAGAAAAGAAAAAAGACAGAGACAGGCTGCATCTTACAACCATAACTCCCATAAATTAAGATAATAGTAGGTTGCTAGGACCACAAAAACAAGAGCCATCATAATAGGTTTTAAATTATTTACACAAATTTGCTATACACAGAAAAAAATTGCATACACAGTATTTGGCCATTAATTAACAGTAACACATATATATTGAAGATGAATCAGAAAAATCATATAAGCTGGAGCTATAACTCCATGGCCAGACTCCTTGTCTCACATTCTCGAGGCCCTACGTTCAATCTTTAGTATTGAATAAAATAAATAAGTAAATAAATAAGCAATTGTGTGTGTGTGTGACAGGGAGAGAGAGAGGGGGGGGGAAGGCAGAAAAAAGCCAAATAAACCAAATATAACTTGGCAGAAAATACAACGTGTTCATCAACAAGGAACAACATTTAAAGAAGAATGCCTAATATGTTAAGAAACTAAAAGTTTAGAATTTTAGAGTATTAAAATAATTAAAATTTAGATAATTATAAGGCAAATTTATATAGACAAGATAACTAGAAAATATTAGGATGATAACTAGAGAACCAAAAGAACAGAAATATAGGCCGATGAGAAGGCTCAGCAAACACAGGTACTTCCTGCTAAGTCTGACCACCTGAGCTACCCCAGGACCTACATGATGAAAGAACAGAAACAAATCCTGCAAGCTAGCCTCTGACCACCAGATGCACACTGTGGGTGTATAGTTACCCACACATACTTATGCAAAAAAATGCATTTTTTAAAAAAGAGTAATTCTACAAAAATAGAAATGTGTTCTTGAATAAATGGTACCAAAGCATAAGCAAGAGAAAAGTGAATAAACTGTATTTTATTTAAAACCAAACCAACCCCCCGTCAGAAAAAAAACATTTTGGGTATCAAAGAATGCTATTAAAAATGAAAATACAATTCTCAGAATGGAAAAATACTTACAAATATTTTTGGTGAGTCTAGGTTTTATAATATATAAAGAAGTCTTACAACACAACAACAAAAAGACACGCACACAATTAAAAATTGGGCAAAGGACTTGAGTAGGTATTTATACAAGGACTCATAAATGGTCCCTTTGCATTTGAAAATATGCTTGAACAATCTTTCTAGAAAAGTAAATCAAAGTCAAATGAGACCCTACTTTATAGCCACTAAGATAAATACTACTTTTAAGAACAAAGAAAAGAATAAATGGATACTTTTAAGGTTCAGTGGGTATGAATGTTTATTGCCAAACCTGATAACCTAAGTTCAATTACCAGAACCCACATGGTAGAAAGAAAAAAATCACTCCTACAAGTTGTTCTCTGATCTTGACGTGGGTATACATATTGTATGGTATGTGAATTGTATGTGTGTACTATAATATGTGAACTATATGTGTGTGCTATGGTTGTGAACTGTAGTTCAATAAAAAATGACACCTCTTACCATGTATTTTTTAGTTCAGAAGCCTAAAAATCATTGCTAAATTTTTTCTCTAACCAACTCTTTGAACATATACTTCTGAAGATTACCAATCCAAATAACCCAAAACAACTGTTAAATGTATAGAAAAATGAAACTATCATATACTAGCAGAGGTGAGAAATGGTGTAGGTTCTGTGTAAAATAGGTGGCTCATCCAAAAGTTAAACACAGATTCAGAATATGACTCAATTCATTGTTTCATGTATACAACGAAAAGCACTAAACACAGGTTTACAACCAACACTTCAACATGAATATTTGCAGTAGCATTATTCATAATAGCCAAAAAGTAGAAACAACCCAAATGTCATAAATTGATAAATGTGATATATATATATATACATATACATATGTATATATATGTACATATATATACCATATTTCACATAAATTAAATATTTGGCTATCAAAGGGATGATGGTCTGATGTAGCAGGATACTTATCTGTTACATTGTATTTGTAGTGTAGCTCGGTGATTGGGCAGTAGAAGAGGAGGTGGAACCGGGAGAAGGAAAGAGGAAGGGGGGGAGAAAGGGAGAGACAGCTAGCAATCATGAAGGAAGATGGATGTGTTGAAAGCAGTCCAGGTTAACAATCATTCCACCAGGCACCACGAGCATGGCAGATATTAGGAGTGCAGCCGAGTACTGTGGGGGCAGTGTGGTGGGTTGGTAGAGGCAGCCGCCACGCTGGTGTCTTGTGGGTGCCAAGGCCAGCACTTCTAGCTAGCTGGAGCCATGGTCTGAGCGAGAACAGCGGGAACATGGTGGCTGCCCAGGAACAAGCCAGACTGAGTGTGGATTTTTAAATATCTCCCATTACAGTCTGACATATGACATATAGCTGAAAGAGTCTTAAAAGCTAATGCTGAGTGAAAGAAGTCACAAAAAGCCACATAGAATATGATTCGGCTTATATGTAAGATGTTCTGGAGAGATGAATCAAAGAAGACAAAAATTAGACTGTAGTTTCCACATCATCCCAGGAAAGGGAAGGGACAGCTGCTCAACAGGCCAGGTGTTTTCTTTTGGGATGATGGATAATAGAGCAATGATGTTCATATAGCATAGTGAGTATGCTAAGAGCCATTGGAATACTTGGGAATGCTGAGTTTAATGGTTTGTGAATTGTATGTAGTTCAGGAAAGAATGGCACGGGCATTTATCTCTAATCACATATTTTTCAGTTTGAAACCTATAAATCATCTCTAAATTCTTTCTTTTTCAAACTTTGCAACACATGACAATAGTTCTGCAGATTACCAATCTAAAATATATTTCAAAATTCCATGTTCTGTCCACTCTCCTACCACTACCTTAGTCCTGATCATTACTAATGTGTCACCGATATTCAGGAGGCAGAAATATAGAATGTTACTACTTATCCTTGGATTTTAGAACTTCTACCAGCGTATTAAAACTTTATTCTTCTTAGCCGCTGACCACTGTGTTTAGTATGTTCTGTTTTTTTCTCCCTGCCTCTGCCTGATCAGATAAACAATGTTTCTCATAGACCTATCTTTTCAAGCCTGTTTATCTAATCACTGGGCTTTCAAAACATCTGAAATTGATTTATACAAAATTATATTATTTAACAGATTTGCAATCAAAGAGATATTCCATTACGGTAATTTACAAACTAACAAGTCCTTTAGTGATCAAAATCAGCATGGATTTTTTTTTATGAAGGGATGTATTCAAAATGCTGCCTTTCATTTAGTGAAGTACCAGCTCTCACAATGTTCCACTGTTAAAAATGAGCTGATAATTTTAGGATCTGATAATCCTTAAGGAATCATAGTGTAATTAGTCCAGTTTGGCTGTCCTAGTTCATTACTCTGTTTAGAAACATTTTCTTTTTATCTTCTTTGTGCTATAAGATTATACTTGAACTCATTGATGCTGCAAACAAAATCTAAAAATGTATGCTTCAAGTAAAACATTGGTGAATATTAACAGAATTAGGCTGCATAATAGTTTTTCTTAGATAACTAGCAATCTCAAAAATTCAGCAGAAAACAAACTTACTTTATTCTTATGAATCTGCAGTTTGACTGTTGAGCTCTACAGTACTAGGCTAGTAAGCAGATATCAGGTTCAGTATCCCATCAATGTGTCATTAATGGTGAGCCTAGTCACTTAAGGGCAAGTGAAAACATGGCATGCTATGGAACTATACAAAGGCTTTTCTATTAGGGAACTACAGATTGAGCTCTGCAAAGAAGAGTGAGACCAAATAATGTATCACACATGGAGGCTAGGACAGGCAAAGTCTCTTTATCACTTGTGTCACACTGTATCACTTGGTGCCCTACTTTTGTATTCTGTACTAAGGCAGGAGGATAGGGGTGGAAACTGGGAAGAACACACTGCTTTGGTTTGACTCTTTTATGCACACTCTTGGAGCCTAGGGCACATCTGGTTTAAATACAACTACTATTCAGACCTTTCTCACACCCAGGTATCATACTGGCAGAAGGCCTCTGGTACAAGGGAGCAATCAACCAGCTGGTCCACAGGCTTAAAGTGAGAGCAAGCTGAAAGTGGTTCCTATACTGGCTGTGTTGCTGGGCTTGCATATGCACAACAACAGACATTCAACCTATCAGAGGTCTCAGCAACTAACAAGCCCCAACTGGATATGCATGGTGAGGCTCAGTCTACAAACTGCCATTTCTGGTCTAACCTGATGAGAAAGCAGAAACCAAGCCACTATCTTGTACTTCAACCCCTTGGTGAGGTGGCAGAAAAGTATCTCCATTATCCACTTAATATTCACCTATTTGATTTGTTTGGTTTTATCTAGATTATTTTGCTTTGCTCATTAATTGTGTTAATATTTTGTTTCCTTCACCATTATCTCTCATGTTTTTATCCCATAGTCTTCTTTCCTCTTTCTGCCTTTTCTCTCCTTTTTCCTTTCCCTGTCCCTTAGTTTGTATTACTATTATTTGCTAATACGTTTACCTTTGGTAGCTTTTAAATCCTTAAGTTTTCACACAGGTTGGTAGCTTTTAAATCCTTAAGTTTTCACACAAGTGCCAAAGGCCTGCTCAGTCTTTAGGGAATGGTTCTGGGTGGGACACAGCATCAGACAAAGGCCAAAGACTAAGGATCCCTGGCCTTATAATCTTACTATTTGTGCTTCAAAATCAATCTCTCTCTCTCTCTCTCTCTCTCTCTTTCTCTTTCTCTCTCTCTCTCTCTCTCTCTCTCTCTCTCTCTCTCTCTCTCTCTCTC
>NW_021604790.1:5618421-5643570 GCF_004785775.1 Grammomys surdaster | reverse complement strand
CTCTCTCTCTCTCTCTCTCTCTCTCTCTCTCTCTCTCTCTCTCTCTCAGAATTTAAAATGTTTCTGTCTGAAAATGGGTCTCAGCTCTACAAAACTAATACAATACCTAATACTGGACTAATAGTATGAACACCAATGTAGTATCTTGGCACTTTTTTTTCTACCCTTATTGGGAATATAGTTGTTTCCAATTGTTTTTCACTATATTTAAATATCTGGTTTGTTTTTGAGATTTTATAACTGCAATCTGACTTCTCCCCTGACTGAAAGGAACAGATTACTTACCAAGAAGACACTTATGAAAATTGGAGGATACATTCATTCCAAAAGATACAGAAGTAAGAAGAAATACACGAGCTATGCTGAAGCAACAGAATGTCCCTTCTTCAGAAGTTCACTGATTCATAGTAACCAAATCTAAATACATGGAAATGGCTAAAACACCAACAAATTTAAAAGTCTAATTTTTACACAATGCTCTCAGTGACATTAAAGAAGAGATGACTAAACAGATGAATGAAACAAAGAAATCAATCAAGATTCAGATGAGAAATTCACCAAAAAGCTAGAGATTCTAGGGGAAGAAAAATGAAATGAAATGTAAATGAAAGGCTTTTGAGTAGGGGGTTATTTTGAAACTGAGTTTCACTGTGTAGCACTGGATGTCCTGGAACATACTTTGTATATCAAGGTGGCCTCAAGAGAGAACCACGTGGTTCTGACTCCCAAGTGCTTGGATTAAAGACATGTACCATCATGCCTTGCTGGAAACGAAAAGCTTAATGAATCAAATTCTTAAAAATCAATGGAAAATATCACCAATAGAGTATTTAGAGATTGAAGACAAGCTTGAGAAATTATTATATTTAAATGGCAAAAGAAGAAGAAAACATCAACAACAAGGTACATAATAAATGTGACTCAACTTTCAGGAACTCTGGATCAAGAGATCAAACCTAAGGAATAGAGAATGGAGTAGAGGAAGCTGCCAATGAAAGTCAGAGAAAACAAATACAATGAAATCACACCAAAAATTTTCTGAAGTCCAAGAAGATATAAAACTTCAAGTACAGAAGGCATTTAAGACCCAAACAGACATGGCCAGAAAAGAATCTATCTGTGTCACATTGTTAAATGTTAAAATGCCAGCAAGTCAAAACAAAGAAAGAATACTAAAAGCCACAAAAGTAACTCCATATTGCTTACAAAGGCAAACAAATCAGAATTTATCAGCTCTCTCAACAGAAATGCTAAAACCAAGACAGTGTGGAATGTTCTATTTCAAATAGTTAAACACAAACATGATTAATGGTGCTGTCATGTCCCACAAACATTGTTTCACTGCAGACACTCACTATCTCAGGTTCTTATAATCGTTCTGCACCCTCATCTTCAATTATCCCCAAGTCTTGGAGGGCTGGAGTATGACATAGCTGTCTCATTTAAAGGGGAGCAGTCCACAAGGATCAGTTGTGAATCTTTGTATTAGTAACAATCTACTATAAAAGAAGCTTCTTTGATGAGGGTTGAGTTCAAGGCCAGCCTACTCTACATATCAAGTTCCAGTAAAGACAGGACTAAAAAGAAAGACCCTGTCACTCACAAGCAAACAAACAAACAAACAAACAAACAAAACTTAGGAAATGATTTATTAGCAAACGAATACTATTAGGTTTTACCCTAGGACTATGACCTAGCATCAGAAGACAATCTAAACAGATGCAGAAAAAAAATCCCTTTAGGTTTAAACATTCCTTTATGATGAAAGTCCAGATGAAGCTAGCTATAAAACAATAAAGGCTGTTCAAGACAGATATTTATGGACAACATGAAACTGACTGAAGAATAGAAACTATTTTATTTAGAAACACAATAAGATGTCCACTTTCTCCATTCTTACTCATATAGTACTTTATTCTTGGACGGAACAAAGGCAAGATAAGTATAAAGATGATAGAAATTTTAAAAACAGATAAAAATTTTGCTTATTTATAGGCAATGCCATCCTATGAAGACTCATCTAGAAAATTCTTAAATTCAATCTTCAATCTCTTGCTTCTACTATTCTCTCTCTCTCTCTCTCTCCCTCCCTCCCTCCCTCCCTCCCTCCCTCCCTTCCTCCCTCCCTCTCTTTTGCATATTACTACCACTTGGTACCCTTATTGTGTTGTGATGTAAACACACACACACACACACACACACACACACACACACACACACACACCACACTAGATGCATTATTATTTGGACTTTCCAGCATTAGATAAATCAGCAATGTTCTTATATTTGTCTGAGAAGTAAAGTTACAATATAAACTTCTTTGCCCAAAGTTGAAGATAAGAAAACACAGTCACGACAAAGCAGAAACCTCAGCAATGTACTTCAAAATAAGGTACAAGAAATTATAATTAGAAATTGAACTCTCCATGGGGCCAAGCCTGAAGGATCCAGTTTTGGAAGCCTACCCCATTCTGCTGTATTTTATTTAGAGGAGCTTTATGAGACACCCTGTTCTACCTATGAGAAGGAAAAACAAAAACAAACATCAACAACAACAAAGAAAGGCAAGCAAAGAAAAACTGAGTATAGGAGAAGCTTCCAGTGAATGTGCATAAGAGTGCATAAGGTCTAAGGTCACTTCCATTGAGTCCCGAGAGTCTCTCACCTCCCAGATCTCTGGTACTTTCTAGAGGGTGCCCTATCTCCCACCTTCTAGAGCTGTATATTTCCATTCATTCTGCTGGCTCTCTGGGCTTCTATCCTGCCCCACCCCCATCCCATACCTGGTCCTGATCCCCTCTTCCCCTCCCTCTGCCTCCTGTGATTATTTTCTTTCCCCTTCTAAGTGGGACTGAAGCATCCTCACTTGGCCTTTCTGTTTGTTAAACTTCTTAAGTTCTGTGGGTTGTATCCTAGGTATTCTGCACTTTTTTTTGCTAATATCCACTTATTAGTGAATACATACAATGTCCTTTTGGGTCTGGGTTACCTCACTAAGGATGATATTTTCTAGTTCCATCTATTTGCCTGCAAATCTCAGGATGTCCTCATTGTTAATATCTGAGTAGTTTTCCATTGTGTAAATGTACCACATTTTCTGTATCCATTCTTCCGTTGTGGGACATCTGGATTGTTTCCAGCTTCTGCTATTACAAATGAGGCTGCTATCTATGAACACTGTAGAGCACGTATCCCTCTGGTATGGTGGGGCAGTTTTTGGGTATATGCCCAGGTGTGGCACAGCTGGGTCTTCAAGTAGAACTATTTCCAATTTTCTGAGGAACAGCCAGATTGATTTCTAGTGAGAGTGGTTGTACCAGTTTGCAATCCCACCAGCAATGGAGGAGTGTTCCTCTTTCTCCACATCCTAGTAAACATATGCTGTCTCCTGAGTTTTTGATCTTAGCCATTCTAATTGGTGTAAGGTGGAATCTCAGGGTCGCTTTGATTTGCATTTCCCTGATGACTAAGGACTTTGAACATTTCTTTAGGTGCTTCTCAGCCACTTGAGATACCTCTGTTGTGAATTCTATGTTTAGCTCTGTAGCCCATTTTTTAATTTTTAAATTGCATTTTTTGATTTTTTGAGGTTAGCTTCTTGAGTTCTTTATAGTTTTGGATATTAGTCCAATATCAGATGTGGGGTTAGTGAAGAATTTTTTTCAAGAAGAGGGATGATGTTACAACCTACAGGCAAAATTTGTAGCCCAAAACTGTTCCTGTTGAAAAGAACTGCAGGGACAAAAAGGGACAAGAGGCTGAAGAAAAGGCAGTCCCAGTAACTGGTCCAACTGGAGATCTACCTCATGGGGAGACACAAAGGTCTAACACTATTATTGATGCTATGATGTGCTTACAGACAGGAGCCTAGCATGGTTGTCCTCTGAGAGACCCAACCAGCAGCTCACTGAGATAGCTTCAGATACTTAACCCAACCGTTGGACTGAAGTCGGGGACCACTTTGGTTGAATTATGGAAAGATGAAAGAAGCAGAAGAGGAGGGCAATCCCATAGGAAGACTAGCAGTCTCAACTAATTCAGACCTCCCAGACACTGAGGCATCATACATGAGCTGGTCTGAGGTCCCAGATACACATATAGCAGAGGACTGCCTGGTCTAGCCTCAGTGGGAGAAGATGCACCTAATCTTCCAGAGACTTTGAGGCCCCAGGGAGGGTAGAGGCCTGGTGGGGGCAGCATCCTCTCAGCAATAGGGGGAAGAAGGAATAGTATGAGAAACTGTGGGAGGAGGGACTAAGAAAAGGGTTGAATTTTAAATAATTTTTTAAAAAGAGTGCATAAGGTCATCAAAAAACTAAATATAAATAAGAAGACAGACTTTCCTACACTCTTGAACACTGTGTAATTAAAAGTATATTTCAGAAATTCTCCCTCCTCCCCCCACACAGAGTTGATAACTTAGAGCAGTGGTTCTCAACCTTCCTAATACTGCAACCCTTTAGTATAGTTTCTCACGCTGTGGTGACCCCCCCCAACCATAAAATCATTTTTGATGCTACTTCATAACTGTAATTTTGACACTGTTAGTAAATGAAATATAAATATCTATGTTTTCTGATGGTCTTAGGCAATCCCTGTATGAGGGTTTTTCAATGCACAAAGGAGTTGTGACACACAGGTTGAGAAACTACTGGCTTGGACCAACTGGACATAATGGATATAATCTGCTAAAATTCTTACAAAATAAATGGAAAAAATAACAAAGCTTAAAGAAAATCTCTGGCCTCAGGAATAGGAAAAGGTGTTATATTGTTACTTGTACAAAAAGTTTTGGCCCCTGGTTTGGTTTACTACTCTAGTCTCCAAATACAATGGGTCACTTGTAGAGTTTATCTAAATAACTCCATAAATGTTTGAATTAAACAAAGACCCCAAAATGAAAATTATGAGTCTGTGTGTTGAACATAATCTGATTGATTAGACATCAACATAAAAAAATCAACATTCTCCTTAGGGTTTAACCCAAATGGTATAAAACATGTATAGGATCCAATATGAAGATACAGGAAAACCTCAACTTGAAAGGGAAAAGTCATAGATGCAAACTCTAAGATGGTAAATTAATAACAAAGACTTTAAGGCAACTATTTAATAATAATGTTTTCAGAAAGCAAAGGCAACTCTTTCTGATATGACTACAAAGATATACTTAAAATCCAGCATGCATTCTACATAGAAAACACATTCTTTCCACCAGTCGCATTTCAGATGTTACACGTTACCAATGATTACAGACTGCACCATGAAACTTATAGTTCTATCTACCAAACAAGCTTCAGTTGGTCTCCAGAAGATATAACCCAAGTACCATCCAACACCAAGGCTGGAGAGCTGCAAAGGCGATTAACTCTTCTAACAGCCTCACTCAACTCTCCTCATAATGGCTTGTATGGAAAACAGACAAATCTTGGGGAATGGTTATTATTTTTTAAAACTTATTTAGATTGCAACACTTCTGACTTGTTTTAGATGTGATTTTGTTGATGAAGCAGACCAATGTATCCTTGATTCCTAGTTTGCATTTAACCACCTGAAAAACTATTAGAAGAAGTATTTGTTCAGTCGTCTGGGTTGGTGATACCTTTCCACCATTTTACTTCCTATCAATTCTGTGGCTCTAGGTAATAATTTATTTACATGCCTTTCATTCCATGGGGCATTATGTTTGTCTACTACACCAATGGTACCATGCTGACTAGACTTAATGGACAAGAAGCAGGAACCAATTTAGATAGCTTAACAAGGTCCTTATTGTAAAACCTTAGGTTAATCTCAGACCAGACTTTTAATATTTGGAGGGAGAAAATGTCATCCTTTGCAAAAACTATCATTCTTCAAAATGAACAAATGAACAAACATCAATAACAAAACAATTCTAGTTTACCTCTGGTCCTTAGAATCAATGTTTTGTCATTACTATCATGCTACCATGTGCCTAGGGCAACCACCCACGAATTGAGTAGATGTGCAATGCATCACTTCACCAGAAGACCCAGAATCAAAAGTAATTTAGATTACTAAGAGGCAGCTCAAATATGCATGATGTCTACTTCCGCTATACTACTTATTGTAGATATGATTGTCATGATCATTTGGCTAAGGGAGGAAAGAAAAAAAATTAATGATTTTTAACTGACATTTAACTTTAATTTTTTAAACCTTATATTTAATGATGGTTCTTAAACACTTTAATCTCCTTTTTGGCCCGCCATCCACCAGAGGTATTAGGAAAAAAAGGATATGGCAGGTAGGGTGTGAACTTGCTTAGAAAGTTTCTTTGGAGAAACTCCTGTCTGTGTTGTCTGGAAATCTGCAGTTCAGTTTATAGGTTAGCGGTGGCAGCTCGATCTACTGGTAAACACTTCAGCAGTCTAGTTCCACAGAATTGGGATAACAAACAAGAATCAGCAGCGGAGGCACTATTTAACAGACACAGCCAGGCTTCAGCCTGAGTTTGAGTTAACAGGAAGGACCCAGAGGGATGCCAGGAGAAGTCTCTCTCAGCAAATCGAAAATCGGTGAAGATGCGAGACCCACAAGCTAGCTGTGCCAGCAAGCCAAGCTCAGCCTCTGTCACTGTCCATTGAGTGTTTTTTATATTCTCTCCAAACATCATGAGTTCTCCACGGGTTTTCCCTCAACATCAACATTTGCCTTAGCTGACATCACTCTGTCAATCAGCCTAAGTCTTCTGAAATGGCAAGAAACTGCAGCACACCATCAGAAGTTTTTTGGTGCGTATCTCTCTATGGAGTCCTGACAAATATAACTCAACTATGCAGTGTAAGGTGGACGAATACATGTGTGTGGTTAGTGAAGAATCTTTCATCCTTGTGTCCTTTTATGTGTTTTACTAGAACATCCTTTCACCTATGTCTACTTCAGCTAAACGTTCCTTAATGTGTTTGCCTCAGCAAAACAATACCCAACCAACTTTCCAAAGAACCCTTAAGCTTCCACTTCACCTGACATGCAGATAGTAATGGCACAATACTCATACTAGAGAAGAAAGGTCATTGTGAAGGGAAAAACTCATTCCCAATGGCAGAAACCTGAGCTAGGCAGATGGTTGTTCATTTACTTTTTAAGGAAAATTGACAGAGGAATTGTTAGATATTTACTTGTAGACGGTGTTGAATGATTTATGAGGCTATGTGGAACTTGGAAGAATAAACGAGGTGATGACAAAGAGATTTGGAAATTAAAAAATGAAGTCTTTGAAAGAGTATAAACTATCAAAGTAATTCATGCCCCATGTAAATGTCTGCCAAAGAGCAGACTTCAGAGAAGGAACTGCTCAACACAGTAGACAAAACAACCAGATTTGGGGACTCAACCAATCTCTTTTCCCACTCACTACCTCTGTCCAGTGGACTAATAAAGAAGGCAGAATTTAAACACACACTCAGCAATGTGAACTGCAGCAATGCCAAGCTGATAATAGCCATAGCAAAGTGTCCAGCCTGGCAGGGGCTCTACACATGCAGTGAAGAACAGCTACATAATCAAGTTCCATACATGGTAACACTCATGAAATGATCTGTGAGCTACCTCTCTGTTTGTATACATTTTATACTGCTAAGTTTTCAAGTTGTCTTATTCTGCCCCCTTGTGGAAAACAGCTCTTTAATTTTTTACTGTGAACAAAACATTAAATCCAACTTGCTTCTCCAATGAAATAAGTATTAATTATGTAATAGCTTCACTTCAGGCTTTACTAATAGGTTCCTCATCCTTTGCCATCCATTAAGAATTATATAAACTTTAACAATTATAGAGGTTCTTTTTCTTTTCAGGCTTTTATGATTATCTATTGGAAAAACTCAGATAACAACTTAAATCAAAATACTTCTATATATTCAATATGATTTTCAACCTTTTTGGTGGCCATGCTTTTATTCCTTCTCTTTCATAAATATGGACAAGTAAAGCTTGTCCATATTTATTGCTTTATATTACTCTACAGCAATTTTTCTGTTGGTTTGTTTCTTTGTTTTGAGATAAGATCTTCCTCTGTAGCCTGGCTGACCCAAAATTTGCTATCTAGTAGACCAGAATGGCTTTGACTTGCTGTGAGCCATTGGACAAGTGACTTCAACAAGGCTCTATTGCTATTTAGGCAAATTATCATCATGCTAGGTAGTCTGGTATGTTCTGACACAAAATATGCTTGCAACTGCATATTACAATAACTTTTAACAATTATAAATAAATTATTATAAATAATTTTGGAAATGTAAACATAGATGAGGAATTGGTAAGAATACATTATTGGTTTTAAGATGCATCATTTTTAAGAAACCATTTCAGGATATTCTATAGAGATAACCATGCTATACTGCTTAAGAGAGAACAGAAAAAAAACTACACCTCATTTTTAAAAATATTCAAACTAGTTTATGTATGTATGTATCTATATATCCTTCAATATGCCACTATGAACTCAGAGAAACATACAAAATAATGCTGATGAGATATTTTAGGTGAATGAAGGAGCAATTATTTGGTTAAAAGTACTCTTTTAGCTCATGAGATTATAACACTAGAAATACAACTATGGTTAATACTCACACACACATTCTAATGTGACCTCTAACACCCCAAGATCATAAAGAATCCTTGGCTAAAGGGTAAATTTCAAGTTTAGATTTATAAAAAAGTGTTACAGTGAAAAAGATTAGCAAAAATGAATTTCAGACATACAATAAGACTACATATAAAGATATTTCAAGGGGAATTATAAGTTCAGATCCTTCAAACATAACCAATTATAAACAAATTCATACTTTAAATATCAGAATGAAAAGGTTCTAAATACATACTACCAAAAGTACACAGCCAGGCATAGTTGGTGCTTATCTATGAATCCCAGCACTCTAGAGGCAGAGTCCAAGAAGGCTCACAGCAAGTCAAAGCCATTCTGGTCTACTAGATAGCAAATTTTGGGTCAGCCAGGCTACAGAGGAAGATCTTATCTCAAAACAAAGAAACAAACCAACAGAAAAATTGCTGTAGAGTAAAATAAAGACAAAGTATTTTCTTGTGGAGAATAATGTAATGTAGGTATAGTGACAATTTCTAGTGACCATATGGCAGCTCATAACTGTCTAAACTCCAGTTCCAGGGAATACAATAATATCTTCTAGGCTCTGTACAAACTGGGGATATATGTGGTATGGAGACATACATGCAGGCAAACACCCATACCACATAAAATAATAATAAAATAAAGTAGAAAACAGAAAATATATGCAATTAGATGGAGGAAATTATAGCCCAGATCAGAGCATGCATATGAAGATACCAGTATAACTGTAGTCCAGCATATTACCAGGTTTGGTTTAAGCATAGAAGGAAGAAATGTAAGGAGTAACATCCATGGTCAACAATCTGAGTAAATGAAACACAAGCAGTCAGGCTCATCTCCCACCTTCCCACCTGTATGTGGTTCAGAAAACATCAGAGGTCTCTGCCCCTAAACTGGATCAGAGAATATGGGTATGTATGAGAGAGTAGGCTACAGCAGCAGATTAGTATAAGACAGGAAAGACACTCAAGTCAAAAAGATATTGGCACAATGCACCAGATACCTCGCATGTCCTCTATTAAGAAGAAACATGAAACTGAAACTATTTACAGTCAGACAGCAGATTATCACATGGCATGGTGGTGTCTGCTGTTATTTGTTCTGTTTTGGTTGGCTGATATTTGTAGCATACTAATTATTGAGTATTTGAGTGTTATTCATCCAAAGAAGAAAAGAAGATGTCATACTAAACATAGAGGGGTAGCTGGTGAGATGGCTCAGTGGATAAAGGAGCTTGCTGTCAAATCTGAAAATCTGAGTTCTGACCCCAGGGACTCACATGGTGGAAGGAAAGAACCAATTCATGCTAGTTGGATTGAATAAATGAGTGAAATCTACTGCTTCTCCTTTCATCTTTCTCTTCCAGTCCTGCCTCAAGGCAAGCCTGTTTCATAAGTAGCTGTATCTAAGGACGCACATATCTCTGGGAGAAGAAAACTCTGACTAGAGCACTGGTAGTATGAGAACATAACAGAACTTGCAGAAGAAATGGACAAATTCACACTGACTGACTGAGATGTCAATATGCTTCTCTTAATAACAGAACAAGCAGACAAAAAATTAGCATGGATACAGAAGACAAGACTGAACATTATCAATCAAAAAGACCATGCTGTATGGCATTTATAGAACTGTACATTTTTAAATAGAATAAAACATATTCTTTTTGAAGGGTTCAGAAACATTAAGAAAAATAATTTATATCATACACTTTGGTGTATACCTGTAACCTCAGGACTTGATACTCAGGCAGAGATAGTGGATCAGGATTTGGAGGCCTTGATAGCTGACCTTCACTGTCAATGTGATTGAACTTTAAAGTCACCATGGAAACACACCTCTAGAATGCCCATGAGAGTATTTTGACAAAGTTTTAACTGAGCTGGGAAGACCTACCCTGAATGTTTCCAGCACTATTCCATGGGCTAGAATCCAGAATGAATAAAAAGGATAAAATGAGTTGAGTTCCAAATATTCATCCCTCTCTGGTTGCTGAGTACAGAGGCAACATGACGTGACTAGCTCCTTCATAACCTGCCATGGATTATGCCATCCATGCCATGATCCAAATTAGATAACAAAAATATTTGTACCACACACTGACAAAAACTAAGGTTTTTTACTTAAGGCTTAGATGTCAGCTACCATGAGACTAACTCATTCTGACATCTTCCCATACAACACTGTGAAGTGCAAACTTAAGGGTTCTTTGGAAAATCAGTTGGACGGTGTTCTGCTGGAGCAAAAACATGAAGGAACATTTCATTAAAGTGGACATAGGTGTGAAAGGCTAAGGCAGACTTGTGAAGGGATGTTTTGCTGAAGCAGACACATGCTATAGCAAGCATGTGAAAGGACGTGATGAAGTGTTCTTTGCTAACAACATGAATATATTGGCCCACCTTACATTGTGTAGTTGAGCTACATTTGTGGGGACTCCATAGAGAGAAATGCACCAAAAAACTTCTAGTAGTGTGCTGCAGTTTCTTGCCACTTCTGCAGACTCAGAGGACACGTGATATTTGGAGGGTATAAATAGGACTCCACGGAGCGATGGAGTCAGAGTTTAGCTTGCTGGCACAGCTTGCTGTGCAATGCTTGTAGGTCTTGCATCTTTGCTGATCTTTGCTTCCCTGAGAGAGGCACAGCCAAGAACTTCTCCTGGTATCCCTCTAGGTCCCTCCTGCTGACTTGAGCAGAGGCTGAGGCCTGGCTGTCTCTGCTAGGTAGTGCCACACCACTGCTGCTAACCTGACTCTACCAAACTGGAGTGCTGATGTAGCCATGAAGTGTTTGCGAGTCCTAAGTGGGAAACAGGAGCCTCTGATGTTATGTTGGCTGATTAGTTACATTTTAAGAGGACATCCCTGGAACCCAACTCTTCTTCTCCACATGCCTTTAACTAAATCTTCCTTTTGCTCCTTTCTCCACATGCTGTCAGTTAAGCTTTCTGAAACCTCTAGAGGATGAACCGCATAGTTTTATTTATTTCTACTGTGACTGAATTTAGAGGTCAGTTTTCAGTGATGTATGTTATCTCTAGGTCCTAACATTATGTGGAGGCTGTCTCATTGCTAATCCCTGTACTGATCTTTCAGTGGGTTTCTGGGGCAGCTTCACCATCCTCTACTGCTAATAGTACTTCAATTTTTACTGTTTAACATCTGCTTTATACACTAGTTAGTCTAGTCTTCAAATATCTAGTCAGCCTTGGTTGGCCACACATATTTTAGGAAAGGAGCAATAATTACAATTTCTGTACTAATTTTCTTGTTAGGGTTTTCACATATGTGTTCGTTCCTTCCTCCCTCCCTCCCTTCCTTCCTTCCTTCCTTCCTTCCTTCCTTCCTTCCTTCCTTCCTTCCTTCCTCCCTTCTTTTCTGAATATGTTTAGAGAATAAGAGTGAAAGAGTAAATAAATTCCTAACATCTGCAATATTACAGATCACTTAAGAATGATTTAAGTATTGCTGTATAGATTAAAAACTTCAAAAATAGCCATGTCTTTTAGTAACGGGCCCCAGACTTTAGTACAACTGCTACCATGATGGAAGTACTACTCAGATTATAAACTCAGCACACAGATAATACCACCTACAAAAGTGAAAACAAAGGCCAGATCCGTCAAACCCATAGTTTTGGGAAATCTGCAAATGTACTAGTTCTGTTTCTGGATAACTGTTCTAAACTGAATTATGTCAGCCTAGAATATGTTTTTGTGCTTAAAAGCTCACCCTAAGAAAGGTTCAGGGTTACTCTAAGATCCTGAACCCCCAGTGTAGTCACTGGCTTCAAGTATTCTTCTGTAGTGAATACCCTACGTTTCATTAAACATTTTATTCATATATTCATATATATGTACATACACACACATAGATACATACAAATGTGTATATGAGATAATACAAAAGGGTATAGAATTATAGAGTAAATGGCCCTGGCAGCCCTTTTGAGACCAACACACCAACACAGCCACCAGTCTGTAGTTTCAATTCTCATGATCTTGGTGATCACATCACCTATTTAATGAAATTTATTTAGATTTCAGATTTTTTCCCTCTCTCTCTATTTTTCTTTCTTTTCTATTTTTCCCCCTCCCTTACCTAAGACAGGGTTTCTCTGTGTAGACTTGGCTGTCCTGGAACTGGGTAGACCTAACTGGCCTTGAACTCACAGAGATCCTACCTGCTTCTGCCTCTCGAGTGCTGCAATTAAAGGCATGTGCCATCATGGCCCAGTCAGATATACTCTTACCACTAAGAATATAGTATTAACTGAAATAACCAAAAGGATATGTTATTATGAACATTTGTTTTATTTTAAACAAAGAATATCAGCAGAATAAATACAAAGATAAGTACTGAAGAAAAAATAAAGAGTAGAAGATGCTTATGCAATTTTGAATAAATTAGGAAAGATCAGAAATTTCAGTGGATTATTTTTACATGATCACTTCAAAAACTTAATCAAGGCACTGCATTCAACCTACCCATCCAGCCAAATCTCTCATATCCTTCCCCAGGGTCCAGTCTGGGAAGTCTCTGCACCTTCTAGATCTACCCTGGGTCCTATATACAGTGTCCAGGATTTGTCTGGCTACTCCTACAGTGGTGGTTTGAAGAATAGTCCCCATAGGCTCATATATTTAAATGCTTGGTCATAAGAGAATGGTACTACATGAGAGGGATTAGGAGGTATGGCCTTATTGAAGTATGCTATTGGGGGCTATATGTTTCAAAAGCCTAAGTCAGGCCCCGTGGGTGGGTGGGGGGTGGTTTGTTTGCATGAGCGCTCTCTCTCTCGCTCTCTCTCTCTCTCTCTCTCTCTCTCATCTACATATCAAGAACTCTTAGCTACTTCTCTAGCACTATGTCTGCCTATGTGCCACCATGCTTACCTGCCATGATGACAATGAACTAAATCTCAAACTGTAAGCCAGCCCCAATTAAATGTTTCCCTTTGTAAGAGTTGCTATAATCATGGTTGCTCTTCATGGCAGAAGACCAGTGACTAAGACAACTATGGCATAACCAACCTCTATACTTCTTCTAGGACCCTCCTTACACATCTGCAAACCCATAGGTCCCTCTCATGCTATATCATACCAACCTTTCCACCCAGCCAAATTGACCCCCACACTGTAGGCTTAAAGAAGAAGGCACATCCTGTACATGGGCCCAATCTCCTCTGACAATCTGACTTTATTCATCCAAGCCATTTCAAACCTCTAGATTCAACCTATCCGCATATCCTCAATTCTGACTCAACCTGCTCTACTCATGACAGACTTCCAAAAAGAAATCCACATGCCCAAAACTCATTGCAAAAATGCAAGCAACACAGTGGACCAAGTCAGTATCTTCCCTCCAAAACCTACTGCACTTGCAAAAATGCGTGTCAATGATAATTTCCTAGATGAATGCCAGTGTACAGAATTTAAAACAACAATCATAAATTTCATCAAAGATTCAGGGAGTTTAAAGAAACTGATCAATGAAATTAAGGAAAAAGAACTTAAGGAGAATAAATACCTGAATGATGCCCAAGAAAACACTAAGACTGATGGCAAACATGAAAATAACCTATGGCTTGAAAATAGAATTCAACAAGAGAAAGAAACAGAAGAGGACTCACCCTGAAAGGGCCTTAAACTATCTAATAATAACCTCAACATGAAGCAGGAGAAGCCCCCTTTTGCTTTCCCAGTCAAAGTTGCCCAAGAGACTACTAAAATATTATAGACTATTGCTGTTGTCCTTGTTTGACCCCCCAGTAGTAGAAGGTTAAGTCCCTATTCCTGAAGACACCATGCACTTCAGTCAGACAAAGGGTCTAAAGGCCCCTTAGCTGGACCTGACTTAAATGTTTTCTCCCTGAAGCTTTCACACTGCCATAAGGCACCATATAAGCTTCAAAAGGAGGGAAGCAACCAACAGTCTTACCCAGATACGACACCTTTATACAATAACAACCAGTATGGGACAATTACTCTAAGGGCACAGTGGTGGGAAGCATACCATGCTGATAACCAACAGGTCTCTAACTAGACTTAAGTAAGAACCACTCACCAACAGGGCAATTATGCTTGATACTGGAAACCTGCCCAACTGCCCAGAGCTAGTGAAGTAAAAGATCTTGGAAGAGAATCTATAACACACCTACAATTTAGATATAATAGAGGATTTTTTTTAAAGGTAGATAGTTAACAGTATGGTTACTAAACCACAGAATCCCTAAGTACCCTCTAAGTATTTGTCCTTATACCCACACTTAAATGTAGATCTCATCTCTCATTGAAAGAATTTCTTTTTGTAATAGATGGAGACCAATACAGAAAACTACAACCAATCACAATACAGAGTTACGGAGCCCAGTCCTGGTCGATGCATCTACAAAACAACCACTATACCTAAGGCTTAGGGAAAACTTTGGAATAAAGGATGGAAAAAATGTAAGACCCTGAAGATCAGGAAGTTCACTGTGAGACATTGTCTCCTAGGAATGTCAGAAGCTATACTCATAATGCTTTACCAACATGAATGCCTAAACATGAGCCATGCCAAAGTATACTAGAGATAGACCACTCTGCCTCAACCCTACACAAAGAACTATAGGCAACCAAGGAATGCTGAAAGTGGAAGAAATAATCTACCCCAGGAAAGAGCATACCAGTTGGTTAAGTCCTGAAAATATAGATACAAGTAAAATTATTATACAGACTGAATAATGAATATATGTATACATATATATACACATACATACACATACATACATACATACATACGTACATACATACACAGACACATAATGGAAAGGTTTAGAAAAGGAAAGGAAGAAATGATATGATTATATAATAATCTCAAAAATAAAAGAAAAAAAGCTGAATAGTAGCCATATCAGAAAAAAATTAATAAAAGGCCAAAAATTAAATAGAAAAGGGAAATAAGAATCTAAAATAATACAGCAATTTTACTGTTTCTTCTCAGACAACTGTGACAACAAATATTATATTGATGAAAAGTTTAAAATACTCTATGAGGGGCTGGAGTTGTAGCTCAGTTGGGAGACTACTGGCCTAGCATTCATGAAGTCCTGTATCCAAACCCTACCCTGTACCACAGAAACTGGATATGGTAGTGCACACTTATAATCCTAGCACTTATGAAGAGGACAGGGACCAAGTTCAAGGTCAGACTCAGTTACATAGCTGGAGGTAAGTCAGAGATACATGAGACTGTGTCTTTAAAAAAAAAAAGGAAGGAAGAGACAAAGGGAGAAGAAAGGAAGAAAGAAGGGTAAGAAGAGAAGAAGGGGAAAGCTAGTATGGGATTATACGGCAACAAATGATGGTGTTAAAATTTTAATTTGTTACTTTCCAAAAAATAGTACCTAGACATTTATCATTAATGCTAGGGGAAAAATTAAGCCTTAATATCATTTTAAAAAGTGACACAAGGCCCCATTTGATTACATCAATAAACACTAAGTGAAAAATTACAACACCTAAAAGAGACCCAGCAAAGTCCCAATACCCAAATGAAGTTATGGAGAAGGAACAGCTGAAAATGAAAAACTTTTACCTTGCCCAGAGTGGCTTTGGCGAGAATCTACACTCGACTGTCTTCGATCCGATGGTTCCTCGGTTCCTCCATCTGCATTAAATTAAAAACAGCATAAACAGATGATGAGTTTGGCATCATTCCAGTGACCTCTATATCATAAAACTACTATGTTTATCACTTGTTTTATTTCTTATAAGTAGAATCATTAAAAATATCTGAGGATTTCCTTATGTAAATCAATGGCTATTGTCCTTACTCTTTTAAGGAGGGGTTTGCATTCACATCCAAAACCCAATGCTTTTTTCCCCTCCACCATACATACTTATGAAGGAACGACGGGATTTATTGATTCCAAAGTTTATTTAAAGCATTCTAGCTTAGAAGCCCTGACCTTCAAACAATGTCTAAAAGACAGACAATTGCTTGCCTAAAATATGCCAAATAATTTCATGAACTGTATGTTTTACTATAGTAAAATGACATTCACATGTTTCATAAGACGTTTTCTAAAAAAAATTAAAAAATAAGTCTTCTATTGATTAAATTAAAAAAAAACAGTAAACCTGCAAGTGATTCAGTAAGAGATAAAAGCAGACAAATCCTGAAGGTATTTTATTCATGATTTTTTTAAAAGTATGTGGCAATATTCATTTCGCTATCCATATTTTAATTTTTAAGAAGCAAGAATATACCTCTTTATACAATTTTTTTACAACTACAACAAATATAAGTTCATAAATAATTCCATTATACTATGTAGAAACAAAGTGACTCATCACAAATAAAGCACAAAAATGAAATCGATTTAGAATTCCATAAAGCATATGTAAACTTAAAACCAAAAACAAACACAACCAACCAACCAAAAGAGAAAACAATACCAGCCTAAGCTCCAGGCTTGATGGCACATGTCTCTGCTCCCAGGATCCAGGAGCTGCTGCAGAGGGGATGTAGAGATTGACTGCTTCAGGTAAACCTAACTGACACAGACTGCCAGGTCTGCCTGAGCTAACAAAGCTAAAGCATTAACATAGTGATCTAAAGTTACAGATTTCTTTTCACATCCATCATCTTTTCTATTCTCTAAAGACTCAATAATTAACTTTCACTTATTTCTAACTTAACAGAAATAAGAAGCAACAATTACAAGCAGGTTTAAGAAGCACTACTCTTGCTCTGTCATCTGTGTTCTTTTCTTCTGTCCTAGAAAGCTTGTTTTAACATTTACTTCTTTTTAAATGCAGGGCCTATATTTAAATTTATTAAGGAAATGAAGTTTGGTGTTTTTTTTTTTTTTGGTTTTTCAAGGAAATGAAGTTTTTAAGAGTACATTTATCTTATGTAAGACTTAATACTAATTAATATATATCAAATATATTTTTCAATTGTTGTTCTATTGCATAGGACCTATGTAATAGGTGCCATGAGGATCAGCATCAACTAATCGATTTTATAAATATAAAAATTATAAATATAGAAGATAATTGGCAGAAAATATCTATATCTGAGTCCATTATGAACTTGGTAACTTAATATTCTGCTATTAGTAAAATTTTTAAAATAATTCAGAAAACCAAAAGATGTAACACAAAGCCATATTTTTGTCAGAATACAAACATTTTAAAGATAAAACCCAGTTCAAATATTATAAATCTGATAGACATGCTAAGAAAATACAATAGTACTCGAAATACAAGGTTATGAATCTTTAAGTCAAGTGGTACCCTTTAATCCCAGTACTCAAAAAGCAGGATGGTTTGAGGCCCATTATGATATACAGAGTAAATTCTAGGACAGCCAGGGCTAGACAGAGAAACTCTGTCTCAAAAAAAAAAAAAAAGAATCTTTCCTTTAATATAATAAGACAAAAAATTAAAACAAAAAGGTCCCTATACATTATTATTCCAGAATAAGTTATCTACCTTAGTTGAAACTATGATTCAAATTTTCCACAATGCTGGAAGCTTCTATACAGGTAGCAAGGGGATGAAAGTCAACAATCGCACTTTACAGCTTTAGACCTTGCATGCTATAATACCTAAACTTGCTAGGCAAGAGATGCTTACCACTGCAATAATGGCACAAGTTATTATTGGAGTAACCAGCTGATTTCTGATTGAGGGCCACTCTGTAGGAGGAAGTTCATGTGCTAACAAAGTCAAAGGTCCATGGCTGGTAATTCCTAGGTACTAGGGACATTTTACCACTATTATTTTGCTAAATGAGCATATTTGAGAACCTCTTTAATATTTATGTTTATGTCCATTGACTAATGTTATCCTCAGCCTTAATCAAGGAAGTTTCTCTTCAGAGCAAACAGCTGTTAAAGCAAGTCAAAGGGCTAAAAACGAGTGATTGTAGCATGCTCTGCATTGACTATGCACTCATTCAAGGCCTCTCCAAGACCCAGAAAACATAAAAAAAGAGAGGCAGAAAATGTCTAAGAAACAAACCACAGAGAAGAATGCCATAAAACATTAACTTAAGGGCGTGACAGCAAAGGTACTCAACTCCTAACAGCTAGTGCTGCCTGTGTAAGGCTGCATAAGACTGAGTCAGGAAAAAATGTCAGCCATAGAGAGGAGAGGGGCACATGGGTAGGAACCTTATCCAGGACGCTAAAAGCAGTCAAGGGCTGCTGGATGTTAGGAAATCACTGTCTTCAATGACGTGGCCCTTGGTTAGTTATTCATGTTTCAAGGAGATAGCCTCACACTCATGCACACATTGAGTTACCCTGTTTAAAACCAGTATTTCACAAAGCAAAATAAAAACAGAATAAAAAGAAATACAAGCGTGAAAGTATATATGGAAAGAAGCTGAAGTACTGATGGAGGTGTGAGGAAGAAGAGAGACCATGAAAGGATGGGTGTGTTACAGACGTGCAAAACTGTCAAAGGATAAATTAAGAACTAAAGAGACTTTTTAAAAATTCTAATTATTTTTAAGGAATCGTCCATGTTTATATAATTTTAACTCTGCATTCCAAATAAACAATTTTACAGATTCTTTTTATAAGGCTTGATATTTTATATATTTATTTATATTGGTTTTTCAAGACAGGATTTTTTTCTCTGTGTAGCCCTGGCTGTCCTGGAACTCACTTTGCAGACCAAGCTAGCCTTGAATTCAGGGATCTGCTTGCTTCAAAGTGCTAATACCGGAGGTGTGTGCCATCACACCTAGCAACACTTGATATTTTAACTGGACCAACTCAAAGTTAGAATTTGTTGTTATTTTTAACCCTCTAGGAAGTCTTCTACCTCAAACGTTCATGCATTAATATCCAATATGCCCAAAATTCTTAAAGATTTTTGCTTAACTTGTATTTCTCTTAATAGTAAAATGGGCTGGGATGATACTTGCTGCACCAGAACAAAGACCTATTAACTCTAGCACTGATTAGGCACAGAAATGCCAACCCTGAGGGTTCAACTTGCCTGGCTAAACAGTGAGCTTCCAGTTAAAGTAGACACCTCTTTGCAAAAATGTAGGGTGGACAAGCAACTGAGAAGATGTATGTCTTAATTAATGTTTGCTCTCCTTACCTGCATAGGTGAGTCATGTGTGCATGCATGCATACATGCGTGTATGTATGTGTATAAGCTCTTCTAAAAATAACAAACTTAAAAAAGCAAATGAATTTATTCAAAAACTAGTGAAATTAAATATATTCCGCTGGCTCTTTGGTTGTGTTATCCTGTTTCTATCCTATTTCTGCCAGCAGGACCTTGTACATGCTCAGTGAAACACATCGCTTAAGTGACATCATTGTCACATCTTCTAATCTTTGTAATTCTAGAAACTCCTGTTTCATTTTTCTCAGATTGATTTTTTAGATCTTTTTTAAAAAATATTTTAACAGGTTGATTAATCAATAGTAACTGGGTATGAATTTCTTTACATTTTTCTGTTTAAGGTTAAGTGAGTTTCTTTTGATAAATATGACAAATATTCAGCTGTTGTTTAAATAATGTTTCATCATCACATTTCTATTTCTCTTCTTCTGGAACTACAATGGTACAAATGCTGACCTTTTGTTTCTGTTTTATATATCTCCCAGGCTCCCCATTTGTTTGTTTGTTTCTCTTTAGGTTTTGATAATTTGTATTTATATGCTTTCAAAATCATATATTCTTGTGCTCACTGTATTCTGTTAATGACCCTTAAAAGTTCCATTTTTCTTTGGTTATTATATTTTAGTTTTAAATTTTCTATTAGATTCCTTTTTGTGTCTTCTATTTTCTCATTAAAACTTTTGTCTTTCTATTCATTTTGAGGTCATATAATTGCTATTCAAACATTTTTTATAAGTCATCTTTGTCCAGTAATTTCACCAACTCACCTATATATTAACATCTATCATCTTTTCCTTGATAAACTGGTATTTACTAGTTCTCTGTACATCAATTTTATATTGTTAATCTTTGTGTGTAATTTTAGATTAAATCTGAGCGATCTCAATATTTTAAATTATGATTCAAGTCTTTTTTTTCTTTTCTCTTTCTTTCTTTCTTCCTTCCTTCCTTCCTTCCTCCCCCCACCCCTCTTTCTTTCTTTTTTTTTCTTTTGCGGTCCAGTCCTTATCCCTCTCCAGGTCTGCCCTCTGACTATTGCTCATCCCATACCTTCCTCCCCATACCCACTCCATCTAAGTTTCCCCATCCCACCCCACCAGACCTCCCTACTCTCTGGGGCCTCAATCTTCTTTATCTGGGAAATGTGAGCCCTCAAATGTCTCTTGGATCAATCTTAAAACTCTTTGATATGATAATTAGGGTCAGAGCTACTGTAAACATTAAGTGTGAACCTTGGTGTTTATAACGTTCTGGTCTTCTTTTCCTGAGGTCTCCTTCTCTACAGTCTTTTGTATGTTCCAGTTTGCTGGTATTCTTAGAAAATGGGCTGTAATAAACAGCTCTACTATTAGACAAGGTTCTCCCCTCAGAATTTTATCTTCTGTGGGTTCTCACCTTCAATAACAAAGTAGGAGGATAGGGCAAGAAGAAAAGAAAACAGGGAGGTTAGGGAGGACTTCTATATGATCTCTCTGTGTGAGAAATACTCTTTTCCATTCCTCAAATCAGAACTCGAAAGCTCCTACAGAAGATGCCTCTGTCCATACACTGGTGCCATTTAGCTGTAATAAGCTCTAACTAGCAGATATCAGAGAAAATAAAATCCTAAACTCATGAATGGTTCAGACTTTGCACACAATGTTCTCACTACTCCTTCCTTTTCAGTCCTCAAGGAGTTATTTCATGCACTGTATCCAGGATACCTGCACTCACAGTGGGAAAGGCTGTGTGACCCCATCTCGTGTAGAGCTACACTTGACTTCATATTATGAGGCTGCCCCAGACTTTATTTTATGCTCTAAACACAAACCCCTTGTTTATGACCGGGCAAGAATTTGTCTACCTGTCTCTATTATTTGTCCATATTTATCAAATCTCCAGACCATACTAACAACCCATTCAATACAGACTCAAGCTCCAGAACACTTTCACAGACTCAAGCTCTAAGTGAAGCCCTT
The DNA here is from genome assembly GCF_004785775.1 of Grammomys surdaster. Classification (NCBI taxonomy): domain Eukaryota; kingdom Metazoa; phylum Chordata; class Mammalia; order Rodentia; family Muridae; genus Grammomys; species Grammomys surdaster. Next base: position 5,621,864 of record NW_021604790.1, on the reverse strand, counting down.
GTAGACCCAGAAACCTGGCCCACTAACCTGCTGATTCAAATCTAACAGCAACCCTACTTATCCGTAGATACAGCCAGACAGCCTGACTAGAATCTCTGCATGAGCTAAATGGTAAAGAACTCTCTCAGCAAAAGCTAATCTATAAGGGGTAGAATAGGTGCCTATTTCTCCAACCATATATCCAATACAAGGCCATAAGGGTAATGAATGAGGTATGTGACACCATTAAAGGAACAAAACTTAAAAAACATCTTAAATAAACAGACATCTATGAACTACTTGATCAAGACTTTCAAATAATAATCATAAAGAAGTTCAGCAAGCCACCGGAAAACAAAATGAAATCAGGAAAACAATACTTGAACAAAATGAGAAATTAACAAAGAGACAGAAAGAAAAAAAAAAAAGAGTCACACATGAGGCAGGCACAGTATTACATAGCTCTAAACCTACCACTTGGTGGGAGGATGAAGAAGGATCACGAGAGTTTGAAAACAGCCTGGACTACATAGTGAAAAGCTATCTCAAAATAAATGATTAAAACCTGAACTAATCAGCACAATTATTGAACTCTAAATTTTCATAGAGCATATTTAATCAAAGAAAAGAAAGAATCTCACATCTAACCATTGAACTGATCATGGGGTTCTCAATGGAGGAGTTAGAGTGAGGACTGAAGGAGCTGAAAGGGTTTGTGGCACCATGAGGAGAGCAACAATACCAACCAACCAGAGCTCCCAGGGTCTAAACCACCAGCCTGGGAGCACATCGGGAGAGACCCATGCCTCCAGCTGTATAGGTAGGGGAGGATGGCCTTGTAGGGCATAGGTGGGAGAGGAAGTCCTTGGTCCTGTGAAGGCTGGACGCTGAGTGTGGGGGAATTTGAGGGTGGGGAGGTGGGAGTGGGTGGATGGGTGGGGACACATCCTCATAGAAGCAGGAGGAGGGGGGATGGGATGGGAGGTTTCTGGGGAGGGCAATGGCGAAAGGGGATAACATCTGAAATGTAAATAAAATATCCAATAAAATCAAAGAATAGAAAAAAGAAAAAAGAAAGGAAGGAAGGAAGGAAGGAAGGAAGGAAGGAAGGAAGGAAGGGAGAAAGAAAGAAAGAAAGAACCAACCCATGAGTTCACAGGTCAGCCTGACAAACAAAGAGAGACAACACAGGATGCAAGAAGTATTACAAAGCAGACCAATGCACACATGAAGAAAAAGGAGCAAAGAATATTTATTTAAAGAAACAGTAATACAAAAAGTCCATAATCTATAGAAATAAGCATTCAAATCCATGAAACCCAAAACTCCAATATACAGATATCTTTACCAAGACATACTATAATTATATTCTCAAAGCAAAGACAAGAGTTTTTTGTTTGTATTTTGCTTTCATTATTGCTTATTTTGATTCTAGTGTAGGTCACCATGCTTCACTGTATGCTGGTTTTGTTTTAGAGACAGTCTCTATACAGTCCAGGCTGGCCTTGTACCCTCCTCCATCCTCCATAACCAAGAAAATCAGTGGTTGATAAAAATCCCATAGACAGAGATAATAACTATCATGATATGTCTGAAATGCTGAAAGAAAACAAAAGCTAACCAAGAATACTTCAGTCCTTCAGAAACAAAGGAGAGATGAAAAAATTTCCCATATAAACACCACTAAACCTATCTTACAAAAAATAAAGGAAAATCATCAAGTTGAAATGAAGACATGTGAAATAACAGCATAAAAACAAAGGTATAAATCTGCAAAAGTTAGAAGACAGTCAAATTTGGAATACACTGATTCTGCAATGATGATAGATAAGTAACTTTTAATTGTAAACAAAAGTTAAGATATAGGGCTGGAGAGATGGCTTAGCAGTTCAAAGTACTGACTATTCTTCCTGAGGTCCTGAGTTCAATTCCCAGCACCACAAGGTAGCTCACAACCATCTATTTAATCTGATGTCCTCTTCTGTCTAGTTCCCTATTCTGTTATGCAGGCATACATACAAATAGGGTACTCACATACATTAATAAATAAAAAAATTTTTTTTAAAAGTTAAGATAAAAATGTTTTAAAATTATTTAGTTATCATACTTTGAAAATAGCTGCCTGGAGGTCAAAGGCAGCATTTCAGCAATAAGGTCCCTCCAAGGATATATCCATGTTAATATAATTTATACATTATTGGTAAACTGACTGTATAAAAATGAATAATAGTTATAAAAATGTTAGTGGATGCCTTATACATTTGGAAACTGTGGTATTAATAAAATGAGAAATTAAAGTATATATTCTTTATGTGTTTGAAGTTATCAGCTTAAAATAAACTAAAGATACTTCATGGTAATCAAAAAGAAAAAAGTAGTTAAGTAAGCACAGAAGAGAAAGAATATCCTAGTAAAATAATATTAATATATCAAAGGAAATAGCAAGAGAAGAATGAACAAAGGAACTATAAAAGTCAGAAAATTAACAAAATGGCAATAGTAATTCATTATCAATAGCTATGTAAATATTAACTTTCCAATGAATAGATAAAAAGTAGTTAATGGAGGGGAAAAAATTTAACTGTATGCTACCTGAAAAGAGACTCATTTTAGCAGTAAGGACACAAATAAGGTGAAATTGAAGAAATGGAAAACTGTGTATAAACAGTAACCAGAGGAAAGCAGGTTGGCTACTCTATTGTTGGATTTACTTACAGAGAGCTGGTGTAGGTTTACTGATGGGGGTGTTAGTAGCCCAGAGGCAGTCACACTGAAAGTCCTTTACTCAATATGTATGAAAACATTTTGTAGTCAGGATAGACTTGTTTTAAAATTGTCTGGATGTTAGTCTGATACAACTAACAACAACCAGTATCAGACAAAATACAACTTTAGACATTTTGGAAAACAATATTAAGGTTCCTTAAAACTTGAAAACTGACTGGGCAGTGGTGGCGCATGCCTTTAATCCCAGCACTTGGGAGGCAGAAGCAGGGGGATTTCTGAGTTGGAGGCCAGCCTGGTCTACAGAGTGAGTTCCAGGATAGCCAGGGCTACACAGAGAAACCCTGCCTTGAAAAACAAAACAAAACCTTAAAAACTGCACTTCCAAATGAAGTATATCAAAAGAAATAAAATCACTATATGCAAGAGATAGTTTCATGGATGATGGATGGATAAAAAAAGCTTTCAAAGCACTACTACTCAGACTTTACAACAAATAAGGACAATGCTAACTAGAGTAAATCAGGCCCAGAATGAAAAATATCATATTATCTCATTTATATGTAGAAGCTAAAAAATGTTGAACTAACTAAAAGAACAAAACTGTAGTTGCCAGGACGCTAGGAAATAGGGAATTGTTGCTCCAAGGGTTTAAAGTTTCAGTGAGACAGGGGAATATGATACTACAGTGTGTGTGTGTGTGTGTGTGTGTGTGTGTGTGTGTGTGTGTGTGTGTGTGT
>NW_021604790.1:5550569-5618411 GCF_004785775.1 Grammomys surdaster | reverse complement strand
TGTGTGTGTGTGTGTGTGTGTGTGTGTGTGTGTGTGTGTGTGTGTGTTGGTTTTCATCCATAGTTTCTGGCATGTAACTCCTCCCTCTCCAAGGTAGACCACAGAAACAGAATTTCTCTTCTTCAAAATATGCTACAGATACTCTAACTCCTCCCCCCAACATATACACCCAAGTTTCTGATCTACTTTTGTCCTATAGTAGATCGGAAGACTCTCCTCAAAGATCTAGAGCAGCAGTTCTCAACCTGTGGGTCAAAACCTCTTTCACAGTGGTTGCATATCAGATACTTACATTACAATTCAAAATTACAGCTATGAAGTAGCAATGAAAATAATTTTATGGTTGGGGGTCACCACAGCATGAGGAACTGTATTAAAGGGTCACAGCACTAGGAAGGTTGAGAACCACTGGTCTAGAGGAACTCTTCCTCATATTCTGGAGGGAGGGTAACTGCAGAAGAAGACAGGACTTGCTGGATTTCCCATCCCTGCCTACCATCTTTAGAACACATCCCAATCTATTAGCAGAAAATCACATTCTGACATAGTTGTCCATGCTTCTGTGGTGACTATGAAATTTCATAAAGCACACAAATGACAGAGCTTGAACAAAGTCTAGTTGAACACATGACAGTTCCTGAAGCGCAGTATCCAATGAGAGGACAAAGAAGTTCTATACCCTTCTACTCTGTGCATCTATTCATTGCCACCATTTGTAATATCACTTATAATAAATTAGTAAACATAACTATTTCTCCGAGGTCAGTAAACAATAATTCATGCTAATTATTTGAACCCAAAGAGAGTAATTGGAAAATACACATTTATAACAAGTTGAACAAGAGCACAGATAACACAAAGTTTGTGAATAGCAACTAAAGTGCAGACAACAGAAGCAGTCTTGGGGACAGAGCAATTGAGCTACGGGATGATGCCATCTTGAAGTCCATACTCAGAACTGAATTGAATTCCCAAACCTTTGTGTTGAGGGTGGTATGAAAACTGAAGATAATCACTTTGAAAATATATCCTCTTCTCCCCACCTTCACATCTCAAAATATCCTTATGACAGACAAAGGGACAACTCACATCCTAAACCATACAATGAAGAACAATCAGGTGAGATTCATCATGCTCTCCAGACAGGTTTGCAATTTTTTTCATGTCCAGACCACATACAGACATGGGCAACTGAAACAGTGGAATGTAAGCTGTGAATAAGGAAATATTGGTGAATTAGTCTATCTTAATATAAGAAATACTTTTAAAAATTTTTGAATGTCTCCAATGTAAAGGAATAATATGTAAATATTATACACTATTTTTTTATAACGGCTATAAATCCTTTTTTTTTTTTTTTTGGTTTTGTGAGACACAGAAAGGGTTTCTCTGTGTGGCCCTGGCTGCCCTGGAACTTCCTCTATAGGCCAGGCTGGCCTCAAACTCAGAGATCCGCTTGCCTCTGCCTCCTGAGTGCTGGGATTAAAGACATGTGCCATCATCATCAGGCAAAAGCTATAATTCTTACTCTTCCCAAGTTAGAACAAAATTAAAATTTCATTCAATTAGATTTTTTTAAAAATTAAATATGATTGATTCATATAGTTCTATCATAAAACAATCATAAGAACCTGTCCATACATATTGAAGATTATTACCTGGTTTGGTCAAAGTATACCATCTTTTAAAAGCACTAAACATAAATAATATGAGCCTGGAAATGTCTGATACACTAGTTAGACAATATGGTGTAAGGTGTATCCTTTAGAACTTTGGTCACCCCCGACCCCACCCTACCCCCTAAAAAATTATAGAGAACTGTGAGAATGTAAATGCAGTAGAACAATAATTTTGAAGCCTTCAAAAATTTCTACTAGGTAATATTGAAGAAGTTAGATAACAAAACAACTACCTATGGACAAGAATTACAACACTGGTTAACAAGGTATGGATTATAACATGGTTGCCAGCACCAATGTCAAGTGGCTCACAATAAACTAACTCAAGCTCCAGGGGATCTAATGTCTTTTTCTGACCTCCACAGGCAACTGCATTTATCTGCATATATCCCCATGCAGATACACAAATACATATAATTTAAGATGTTTTAAATGTAAGAGGGGAAATGAGACCAGGAAATCTTAAGAGAACAGTTATAATATTTTTAACATCACACACACACACACACACACACACACACACACACACACCAAAGCATAAACCTACTTGGAATTTAAAAAAATCATAAAATGCTTGCTTATATACATAAATTATAGATAATCATAGAATTTGTTAATCAGTATACTAAGTGAAATCCAGTAGTAATCTACATATAATATGAAACAATGCCTTCAATGCTAAGAAACACTATTACTAGGCTTCCTATTCCCATTATTTAATAGAAAAAAATATTAAGAAGAATTAGCTGCATAGGATACAGTTATAGAGAGATGCATAAACACTAAAATGGTTTTAGAAAAATATGAATATCCAATATTTAGTGATTTCTGATGATGATAATCAAGATGTAAAAGACTTGCAATAAGAAAATCACTGGCATAGAGCAATAGCTCAGCAGTAAGAGAGCTGACTGCACGTCCAGAGGACCCAGGTTCAATCCTTAGGAACTACATGGTGGCTCAGTATATCAGAATGTTTTGATTGTGAACCTGAAGATAAGCATCAATGATGATGACTAATAACCTGAAAACAGAGTAGACTTGCTAACTGTAAATGAATCAACCACAATGTCAGTATTTTAAAAGTAGATGACTGCTTACAAGGCACACAGTGAGTATGTAAAATGCCAGGCCTAACACTGAAGTGTGTGAACACAGTGAAGTTTTAAATCAAAGGAGTGAGGGGGGGCGTTACAGAAAAAGCTGCTAAGACAGCACAGGGTGATCCCATAGCCCCACATTCAGTTCCTTGTATAATCATTTGTTATAACTAATGAATCTATATTTTACCTAGATTCCCTTAGTTTTTATTTAATGTCTTTTTTGTGTTCTAGAATAACCCACTGCATTTAGACATCATGTCTCCGTAGGACTCTCAGACTGTTTCTTAGACTTTATTTATGGTGATCTTTATTGTACTGAGAAATATTGATCATTTGAGGAATGTCCCTCAGTTGGAGTTTTCTGATGTCTTCTTCCTCATGTAAAAATGAGGTTATAAGGCTTTGAAAGAAGCCACATGTTAGGTCCAAAGAAACCCAAGACAAATGGCTGAAGAATGCTACACCACTCAATCTTCAGCAAAACCCTGTGAAATATAAATGAATTTTTGCCTTAACAGATTACTATTGCATTTTAAAGTACACAATCCAGAATTTAAAACTATTCTTGATATTTTCTCTCCTACATAAATTCAAATCCATTACTCTACTAGGGGAACCACTATTCATCTATGTATTTATAAATTGGAAAAGCCTGTCTATGTTTTAGAAATAAATTCAGGGTCTCAGCAAACAAGACCACCACTCCAAATAGTGTCTCAACAAGGCAAAAATTCCCTTATCAGAAGACAGTGTTACTCAGCAATGCGAAAGAGTAAGTACACAGGGACAGGAAGTTCATTTGGTTTTTAGTCTAACATAGACTAAAATGTCTTTTCCACATTGGCTGGAACACAACTTCACAGTCTTTTGCAATTGGCTAGTTTTAAAACAATGGTACAAAGGAAATGAAGAAAAGGAGGAAGGTGTCATTAGTGTAAGTCACTTAAGTTCTAAGAACACAGCATGGTCTTTGTGTAAACAAAAAATTTACCAAGTAAAGAGGATTAAAATACTTACATTAATGTAAAGATTTGAGGTCCTTGTTTTAAACAAATGTTTTACTGTGTTTGACAGAACAGAAAAGACTAATATTTAACGTTTCTTACAAATGAAAAGGTCTTTTTCAAATCTCCACTTGGATATATCACTTATTCTTCAAATTCAAAATATCCAAACATGAAACTCTCTCCTGCTCTCTCCTTCAAGCCTAACTCTACCTTAGCTCTTCACTTCAATAAATTCAAAACTGGAATCTTAATGAACAACTTGATTTGATTAAACAGCATCTGTGTAAAGGATATCTCTGAATGCAGCTGGGTGGAAGTTTCTAAAAAGGATTAGCTATTAGGATAAGGGACCATACTTAAATATGAATGTCTCCATGCCATAGCCTAGGGATCTGGATAGAATAAAAAGGGAAGAATAAAAAAAACAGACAGACAGACAGAATGAAAAGAAAGTCCACTAAAGCAGGTTTCCTGGCTGCCATGTCATAAGCTGTTCTGCTCTGCCATGTCAGGCTTGATTCAGACTTAGTTCACCAGATTTATGTGGTATTGAGACTGAATCCAGTGCTCTGTACATGTTAGACAAGCATTCTAAACTAGACCTCCATTACAGCTGTGGTTTAAGTACTTAGCATAATACTATGCACTTCTGGATACCTGAATCTTACTATATTGTTTTGACTATTATAATGGCAAAGAAAATAAAAATCTGAGATCAAAATGTTTAAGGAAAAAACATAAATAAAGCTCACATGACTATATAGGTAATATAGAAAATTCAAAGCACTATTCCTTCCCTTAGATTTGTCCTTGATAAAGCTCCTACTAATATTATATTTTGTATTAATCTCCAAAAAAACAAAGAAAATTAGATATAATAATGACTAAATAGCGGAGTAATAAAAAACATTTAGATCCAACATACAGAGAAATACTTAAATCAAGTAAGAAAAGAAGTAAATAAAAACCCCAGAAAATAGACACAAATGTAAATAAAAGAAATTACCTACCAGAGATATTGGCATTCCAAATCAATAGAGAAAAGAAAGGCCCTTTAACAAATAAGGTAAGAAAAATTACTATCTCTATTTGAAATAAATAAATAAATAAATAAATAAATGATTCCCTTCTCACACAATAATGATTTCGCTATAAAATCTAAAGAAAATAAATCTACATGTATTAAAATTAGAAATACAAATTCTTATATTATAAAAGATATATTTATGATCTCCAAGAGCCCTGAAATAACATGAATGATGAAATGATATGAATGATGAAATAATATAATTGAATAAATTAAAATATTGACTCAACATAAGTTTGAGTATTAAAACAAAAAGCAAAATTTTAAGATAGAGGAAATACCTACAGTAAAAGCCACAGACCAAGAAGCAATCAAGAATATGGACCTAAAAACTCCAGGAGAACAAACATTTTAGAGCTGCAAATCTTATCAAAGTAAGAGAATATTTGGGGAGGGTGTGAGGTCCAAAAGAGCTTTAAGCAAAGCATTATAAAATTACATATGAAAAAGCCAGTTGGCAAAGAAGAATACTAGATCTTCTCTAACCCCCACAATCACCTTCTGGCTCATTATATTACTAAGCCTCACAGCCTTGAGCATAATTTTAAGAGGTTAATAAGATATATGATACATGAACTTGTATGCAGAACTACATGTAACATAACACACCCAAGAAACCCCAACTCTGTATAGAAGGGCTGTTTCAGCTACTACAGGCTCTCTGCTCAGGCCACTTTGTTTCCTCCCTTGGAGGTGTATCCTTCCTTAATAAATTCTCTCACGTTGCTACTGTTCATTCATTTGCTACTGTCCAATTCACTGTTCTGGGACACAAGAACTTAGAACCATTCCAGAGGTGCATACTCAATGCCTGTATCAGCCAGTATCAGTACGTTCTCTATCTTGATTATTCACTTCTGCAATTGTAGCACAAAATAAGCATTAAAAATGTACAAATAAATGTGCATGTATTTTAATAAAACTACTCTTGAGTACTAAAATTTGCATTTCACAAAATTTTTAATTATAATGAAAACATTTAACTTCCATTGATTTTTTTCTAAATCATTTAAAATAAATATAAAAACTATTCTTAACTCATAAGTTGTTAACAAAAAAGGGAGCAAGCTAAATATGTGCTAATAGTTATAGTTTATTGGACCCTCTTTGAGATATACAAAGAATTACTGTAAGTAATAAAAACACAATCTAATAAAAACATGCATGAAAGTTATTAATAGATGAAGAAACTTATAGGCCAATAGACACATGAAAGAATATCCAACCTCACTAGAAATGAGATAAAAAGATTAAATCAGTGAGATGTTACTTTTCACTAATGAGATCTGTAAAAGTTAACTCCTACCATATGAACATTGGCAAGAATATAGCAATACAAGAATTCTCTAAAAAACCATAAATGTGAGCAGTGACAACAACAGAGAAATCATTTAGCAAAGGTGAAAAATATAAAGCATCTTTATCTTGTTGATTCAATTTCTAGGTACGATCCCCCTGTCCGCCGCCACCAAATCTCAGTGTACATACAAGGATACCACTTATAATCTCACACTCACATACCATCACCACCACTACCAAAAAAAAATAAACTCAATTTTCTATTAAGAGAGAAATGAGTTAAAGAATGTTAAAAAGGGGAGAGGGAAGACACTATACATAAAAGAAGGCTAACAAATACCAATGAAGGGAAAAGAAAAGAAAAGCAGGTTATAGAATACAGAAAAAAAACCTTATTGCTCAGTAAGCCTTAAAACAATATTAAACTAAAAACTCCTCACAGATACATTTATAAATGTGCTTTTCATTTCTGAAGAAGACTTAAATATCACTAGGTTGGATTTGGGGGCGGGGTGGGATGTTGTTTGTTTACCAAGTCTCAACTCTATCTTTTACAAAAGTGTTTTCTATGTCTTTCTGTGTTGGTGTACAATTATGGTAATGAAAATTAGTGGGAAAGTCATATCATGTTTTATTTGCAAAGCTACAGAAATCGACATTTTGTTTTGTTGAGAGATGGTTTTACGCAGCCCAGGGTACCTCACCCTCTTTACATAGCTGAAGCTGCCTTGAACTCCTAATCCTTCTGCCTCTACCTCAGGAGTTCTGGGATTATAGACAGACACTATATCCAGCAAAATTAGCATTTTAGAAAACTCAAATTTATGTTCTAGATAGTTCACTGTTACTGAAAATTTGAGTCCTAAAGACTAGAAACAGAAATTTAAGCAAAATAGGCCAAAAATCAATCAAACACAAGAAAACCTGAAGTAAGAATAAAGAGGAAAAGAGAGAACAATGTTGAGAAGTTTCCATCGACTGCTTGGCTACTCATTAGAACTCGGAGCCATCTGCCTGTTCCCATTACTCAACTGATTCCTACACACTATGGGCTTCAAATATGCTATGGGCTTTTAAATAGTTTAGAACTGTGCATCTGCATTTACTAATGATGATGATGACCAATTATTGAAAAGGATTTTAGAAAACAAAATACCAGTTAAAGCAATTTTGAAAGATGTAGCAGAAAGGTTTTCTCTACTCTGCAGTTTGAATGCTAGCACATCTTGATCTTCATTAATTAGAGAAAAGGATTACAGCAGAGATTAGGAATGCACTAGTTCAAATGCTGGGTTCATTATATACTGCCTAGCATTGATGTTCAAGTCTCTGCCTCAGTTTTCTCATCTGCCAAAATAAAATAATGAAATGTATTACATAAATTATACTCTTACAGTGTAAAAATTAAATTGGTATAGATATGCATGTATACGTGTCTGCTTGCTACTATTTATACACATCTTGCTATTGTTATCCATTCATCAAAAACTGAGAACTTCAGATCTTGAGCATCTTCAGAGTTGAAGGCCACCAGGGTCGCCAGAATGAATTCCAGGACAGCCAGGGCAACACAGAGAAATCCTCTTGAAACAAAACACCCTGGAAACTCACTGGGCATTGGGACCTTGTCCTAAATACTAGAGAAGTAGAGGTGACAAATATCTATATTTCCCTTCTTAAAGTACATACCCATTCTATTTACTATGAGTTAGACACATGAGCAATTGTGCAGTCTTCAACTTAAGTAATAAATTCCTGAAACTATTTCCAATCTATGCAAGTTTGTTACTAACTTTAAAGTCATTTAATCTTCGAAGTACTAAAATTCAATGAAAAGGGTTTTATACAGAGAGAAAATAAATATTTCGTAAAATAAAGATCTATGGGCACTGTCCTTTTGAAAACTATGCTAGCAGTCTTATCCCTAAATTTTCCTATTATTTTTTCTTCTATCCTTTGTGTACAGTAATCTAAAATACTAATAAATACATAGAACGCTCAGAAACGTCTCTCCCAACTCCCTTCATTCGGAGACTATAACAAGTTCCTTCTCTTTTGCTATACTTTAACTGTATATCATTTTGAAAAATTTATAAACAATACCCTCAAAAACTACCTAAGCTTTAGAATTATACAATGTCAATGACAGGTAAACAAACTGCAACAAGAGATTTCCTTGCTTAGTTAAATGTTATCTCCTTTTATTTATAGTATAAAGCCTCTTGTTTGTAAGCTGTAGAAAACTACTTATACATTTTCCTTTGATAAAAGTATTCATTTATGGTCAAAAACATCTGAACTCATCATCTTACTTTATAAAACCCTTCTTCAACAAATGCTATCCTACTTTCATCTAGTTCTGTTGCAAATTTACTAATCATTGCCAGCCATTTTGCTTTTGGCTTGTGACACTTGGGAGCCAGCCAGCTGCCATCAGCCCAACTCTATCAGCACATCAGAGAACTCAGAAAATAAGCACAGAATGAAACCTGTATGATAGAGTTGGTGTTTATGGAAATACCTGTATCAGAGAGTCCTTTTAAAATATACTTTCCTTTATGATATTTGGCAATTTCAAAATAATTCGATGTCTTTATTTAGATACTGATCCTGGCTCATAGTAATTGTCCCTCTCCCAGATTCTATAAAGTTAACCTACTACTGCTTAAAGATATGAATTTTTGCTAGACATGGTGGCACATGCCTTTAATCCCAACACTGGGGAAGCAGTGGCAGGCAGATCTCTGTGCTTGAGGCCAGTCTGGCCTACAGAGTGAGTTTCAGGACAGCCAGGGCTACAACAAATAAAACAAAACAAATGTCTTGAAAACAAAAAACAAAACAAAATAATTTTTTCTAAGTAATGTTTTAAATATTTTCTGCTAAAAACAGAGGGTGGCATCTTTGTTACTGTGATTTAAGTACAGCCCAGCAAACGATTTAGCCAGCCAGTAACAAATACATGAAAGCTAACACATTATTCCCCCATCTCAATATTTCTAAAATTGCCAGGAAAGAGCAAGAATTCTCCAACTTCTTTCTGCAGCATCCTATTCTTTGAATAGCAATTATAGTGTGTTCTTACTAAATATCACTGAAATCATAAAAAGACAACTATTTAATGCAATTTTACTATAATGAGGAATGGTGGGGTTGAACAGTTTCTGTTAGTATCCTGTTCTTCAAACTTTTCACCATGTACTCTTCTCTCAACACACTCCACTCATTCATATTTCATGAATGCCCTAAAAATTGTTACTCATTAACCCATTCTATCAGTTGAAGCTATTTTTGGAGAGATTGTTCATTTAATAAATAGTGCTATCTAGAAAGTTTATTAATTGGTTAAGACATAACACTCTCTTACTAACAACAAAGGGAAGGAGTTATTTGCTGACAAGAACAAAGCCTGCAGGATATTCAAAGAAAAGAATTAAGTAGTGGCCTCAGAACCTCAATTTCTACTTCTAATCCCCTCCTCCTCTCCAAGGCATCTGTTGTCACTGTGATGCTAGCTACCCACCCAGGCTGCTGTGGAAGCCTCTGGTTAAAAAGGATTTCAAGGCTGCTGTTTCTTGCAAGGAACCAATCAGGTTCCTTTGTTTCATCTGCAACATTCCATCAGAGTTATATAACATTTGGATACATGAAACATTCTAATAATACAGTACGTTTCACTCTATAGTTAACTATTTACTGTCATAAAATTTGACACATTAAAAAATACCATATTTTTTGTTGTTCATAAAAAAAAACAGAATTATACCACAGATTTTTTAAATGTCTGAGGTAATGAAGCTAATTTATTCTGTCTAAAAGAAACTGTTCTTGAGAGTACATAAGAAGTGCACTCTGTAGACTACTAAGATTAATGCTGATCCCATATTATTTCTGACTACAGTAACGTGGGTGAGGTAATCTAACATAGTGGCAGACAGCCATACAGTTGTTAATTCTAATCACATACAAATGTTTTTACTATGGAATAAAGCATTATAAATAGATTTAAAAATCAATCTGCCTGCATTGCAAGTTTTAATACCACATAAAAATCTAGTCTTTAAAATGTTTCAATAAATATTTGCTCAAATAAGAAACTCTGAACTTGGACTTTCTTATCCACAACACTAAATAACCAAAACAATACACCAGCAGCACTGTTACCTACGTGATCAGAATCCGTGCCATAAATTCATCATGGAATCTCACAAACACCCTTCCTCTCAGCCAGAGAAAATGCTGCACAAGTAAAATACTGATTTTCTGTGCTAGTAAAACAACACAAACATTTAAACCATCTTAAGCTAGAGCTTGTGAATATAGTATATTTCTTCTTTTTAAAACTCAAAAGTCATCCCACAGATGACGGTCACAATTAGCACAAGGATTAAAATAGTAGCCAAAGCATAAAAAAGAAGACTCTGTTGGGTGTGGCTTAAGAAAATGTATCTTGTCTCAACTGGACAGCTCCTCGGTTACAGGCAGCTAAAGAAACCTAAAATACAAACATACAGAAGCAAAGTGCTTTATAGGGGGTGGGAACTAAGCCTCCATGATTTTTAGTGCTCGATGTTAAACTGTTTCTTCAGTGCTTCTAACACATCAGTCTGGGATCAATGCTGAGATAGCTCAGGAAGCCAACGACAGTGAAATTTTACTTGTCCTACTTCCTCTCCTTTATTTTACACTCACTGTCAACATGGCCGTTCTTACAAACATTTTGCTTTCACAGAAGAGGTAAGTAATCATTTAAGTCATGACTATGTGCAATGCGAACTCACTGCATTACAGTCATCAATAAAATATGAAGTGCCAACTCTAGTGCTCATCCTACTGATGTTTTTTCCTATCTCACTGGAGAATGATTTCTTCTATTATAAAATGAACAATATAAGGAAAGAATCATTGGCAAGAACTCAAACAAATATGCAGCAGAGAAAATACAAAACCACTAAGTGTTTACTTAAAAACAAAGCCAAGCTAATACTAGTAAGAAAAGAAAACCTTTCATAACACCTATCTATATATACACCAGCCACATACATTTTATAAAACAAATCTGTTCACAAGCTACCATGCACGCATATACTAATGTTATACATGCAATATATCAGAACCTCTATATATAGAGGGCATGCAGATTTCACAACTGTAACAGTTTCATTCCTAAATGGCTATCATCAAATATTAAAACAGCTACGGAAATCTGACATGCCGATCTCTGCCTAAGACTCTAGACTTGTTAAGCAATCTCTTTTCTGATCAGTGTAGTAGACCCACCTCTAAATCATACTGACGGTTATTTTCCCCCAAGTTCTGAGCATGCTGCACCATTTTGTTTGTCTTCTGGACAGTAGAGAAACCAGCAGAACAGCATCGAGGAGTGCACTGGAGTCAGCAGAGTCAGTGCCAGCCTCCTACTGCAGCCTGTATATTGAACGCACTCAAACCCACAGGTGCCTACGTAAAATCCTCCAGCTGCAGCCTGCAAGTCAGTGTTCCTTCAGCAGTAAATCTGTATGCTACCTCCACTTTGCTTCAACCCAACAAACGACAGAATGTACAACGTGAGACTTTTGAAAAAATGTTTACATAAAATGCTCACATTATCTGTAGTATGTAGGAAAAAAGTATGACTTTTAAAAAATCATGAAGACCAAATGGATCTCGCTTAAATGGAAATACATTTCAAACATTTCTAAATTTCAAATTAAATAAATTAAAAATTAACACATTTACATCTTCTTATGAATAGTGTATAAAATAATTTTATATTCTTTGTCTATTAGATACAATTATATAAACAGGAATAATTCTACTCATATTTGTTTATAAAAGTATTTATTAGAAGAAAATATAAACATATGTTGAAAGGCAAAGTTAACTTAAAACCAATGCTCAATGAATGACAAGCAAATCAAGAACCAGACACTAAGGGTTTCACATCAACGTTAAATGCAATACCATTCTTTCAGAATTATAAAATTCAAAAAGTGGGGGAAAATATCTTAGAGACAACTAAGTCTAACCCTTGGTTTTTCAGATAAATAAATTAAGGACCAAGCTGAAGTACCTTTTCAAGGACACACAGCTGTCCAATACCAGAACCTGCCTTCTAAACGTATCTTTAAATAAACAATAATGACTGGAACACATGACAGCTTAAACAGTAACATGAACACTCAAACATAGTAAACCAATGGTTTAAAAAAACTTTATGAAACACAAATATCCAAATTCAAATGGTTTCACAAGTCAACTATACCAAACATTTAAAGAAATAACACCAATTCTACAAGTTTTCTTCCTAATGATAGAAAAAGAAATACCTCTAACTCATTTTGAAGACATAATTACACAGAAAATGAGTCAGGTAAAAACATTACTCAGAAACAACAACAACAACAACAATATTCCCTGTTGTCTTAGTGAGGGTTTCTGCCAAAATCAAGTTAGGGGAAGAAAGGGTTTATTTAGTTTACACTTTCATATCACTGTTCATCATCAAAGAAGTCAGGAGAGGAACTCAAACAGGGCCAGAACCTAGAACAGAAGCTGATACAGAAGCCATGGAGGGGTGCTGCTTACTAGCTTGATCCCCGTGGCTTGCTCAGTCTTTTTCTTTATAGAACCCAGGACTACCAGGCCAAGGATGGCACCACCCACAATGGGCTGGGCCCTCTCCCATCAACCACTTGAACAATTACTAGTTAAGAAAATGCCTTATGAAGGATATCATGGAGGCATTTCTCCAGCACACTTATAGAAACAAATGAAAAATTTGGTAAAATAGTAACAAATCCAACTGAATAACATATAAAACACCAAATGAGAGATTTATTTTTCCGGAAAAGCTAGGCCACTTCAGTAGTTTAAAATCATTATTTCACCCATCGTCTTCTATATGAATTATTCAAATATGGTCTACCATGTTGTGGTGTTTGTACAGGCTTGGTTTATGGGAAATGCACTATTAGGTGTGGCTTTGTTGGAAGTGTGTTACTATGTAGTCAGGCTTTGAGGTTTCCTGGTACTCAAGCTCCAACCAGTGTGGAATGAGAGCCTCTTCCTTTGGCCTGCCTTCAGATCAAGATGTAGAACTCTCAGCTCCTTCTCCAGCACCATACCTGCCTGGATATTGTAATGCTTCCTATCATGGTGATAATGGACCGAACTGCTGAAACTGTAAGCCAGATCCAATGGTAATATTTGCCTTTGTGAGAATTGCCTTGGTCATGGTGTCTTTTCACAGTAACATAATCCTAAGACACGTGTGAACATCATGTGCTGGTTCAGAGAAAAATTACATGATCATATTACTTGATGCAAAAAAGCATTCTTAAAAACTAACACCTGAAAAAATTATAAAACTAGGAACAGAGAGAAACTCTATTAAGAGGGGAAAAAACTCTACAGCTGACATCATATAAAGTGATGGAAGACTGGATGTTTCCCACATTAACATTAGGTACCAGAAAAGAAAATAATGCTCACCACTTTCTGCTATACTGTTGTACTAGATGTATTAACTAGTTTCATAAGATGAGGAATAGAACAAAGAACATGCATGCAGGAAAAAAGGAAAGAAAGCATCTTCAAAAGACATTGTCTACTTAAATTAAAAACACACATAAATGAAAATACATACAAATCTTCAAATCTTAGTACTAATTAGTCAGTTTAGCAAAGTCATGGAATACAAAGTCAGAAAGCAAATTTATATATACAGGTTTACTATGTTAACAAAAAGTCACTTCCCTTTTCCTGCCCTTACCCCAACTGCCATCTGCCAGCCCATACATAAGCCTAGTTCCAGACCTGAAGGCAGTGAACTCTGATTATAAGCAAGCCACCTCTTTTCATAGATAAATCACTTTTCTCCTTTCCCATCTTTACTCCATCCCTCTGCCATCAGGAAACCTACAAGCCTAGCTCCAGACCAGTGGTTCCGAACCTTCTTCATTTGTGATCCCCTACCCTTTTGCCTGACCTAGCTCTAGACACATCTTTAGTTTGGGAGCCATTTCCCATGGTCTAAATTAAACAGTTTAACTACCAGTTTTACCTGGCCAACCTCAGGTCATGCAGCTCCTGCACTGGCCCAATCTAAGGAAGGCCAGATTTCTACACCAGACACACACACACACACACACACACACACACACACACACACACACACACGAAGTCAAGTCTACATGCCCAGGTAAAAAACAGCATGGGTGGCTAAAACAGCCATGTCTCCCATCAGACCAACTAGTTCTATATAAGTGCTCTCTATTAAGTACTACCTAGATGAACTTTCTATAATACTTAGGTCATCTGAACAAAAAACAAAAAGCAAAGAAACAAAACCCTAAAGAGATTTATATGCCATCTTACATCAAATGGATCTAACAGGTTACTACAGAATAGTCTATCTAAATGTCAAAGAATATATATCCTACTCAGAAGCTCTTCTAAAATAGACCACATCTTGGTATATAAAGCAAACTTGACAAATAAAAAAAAACTGAAATAATCTCATGTATCCTATCTGACCATTATGCAACAAAACTTAGAATTAAAAGCAAACAAAACTCTAGTAAATATACAAACAACTGATTATTAACACATTACTTACTGAATGATGAATGGATCAAAGAAGAAATCAAAATATTCCTGGAACTAAATGAAAATTAAAAAATAACACAACTAAATTACTGGAACATATTAAAAGCACTTCTAAGAGGAAAGTTTACAGCCTTAAGTGCCTACATTAAAAAATCAGAAAGAGAACAAATATATGACTTAATGATATAACTTAAAAATTTGGAAAAACAAGAACAAATCCAATCCAATCCAAGTAGATGGCAAAAATAACAAAAATCAAGGCAGAAATTAATGAAGTAAAAACAAAGAAACAATGAATCTGAAAGCTAGTTCTTTGAAAGATAGATAAGATTGAGAGATCAGTGGCCCAAATAACCACAAGAAATAAAGAGATGACCCCTAGTACCAAAATCCAAAACAAACATTGAAACATTACAACAGACAACAAAGAAATACAGAATATTATTAGGGAATACTTTAGAAACCTGAGTTCCATTAAGATGGAAAAAAACTAAAAAGAAATGGATGAATTTAAACAGCCAAGAGGAGGCTAATAACCTAAACAGACACGTAACAAAGAGAGCAATAGAAACAGTAATAAAAAGTCTTCTGATTGGAAAAAAAAGAAGAAGAAGAAAATGTAGGCCCCTATGGAGTCACAGAATTCTACCAGACTTTAAAGAACTACAAAGAGTACTTAACTCTTCACAAGACAGAAGAACACTCCCAAACTCATTCTACGAAGCCAGTATTATTCTAATACCCAAACCAAGACACACACACACACACACACACAGACACACACACACAGACACACACACACACCTCTGCAGACCTAATATCCCTAATGAACAAAGAGGCAAAAATCTTCAATAAAATACTAGCAAAGTGAATACAAGCACATATAAAGATTATCTACCATGATTAAGTTCATTTTATTCCTGGGAGTACTGATTCAACATACATAAGCCAATAAATGTAATAAGTCATACAAATGGACTTAAAAAGAAAAATCACACTGTTATTTAAACAGATTA
Organism: Grammomys surdaster; assembly: GCF_004785775.1. NCBI lineage: Eukaryota > Metazoa > Chordata > Mammalia > Rodentia > Muridae > Grammomys > Grammomys surdaster. The sequence continues at coordinate 5,602,610 of NW_021604790.1, read as the reverse complement.
AGGAAAAAAAAAAAACCTTTGACAAAATCCAACATGCTTTTATAAAAGCCCTAAAGAAAATAGACTTGAGGCAACCTTCTCTCAACAATGATAAAGCATATACATGGAAAAACCCACAGGCAACTTTATCCTAAATGGAGAAAACCTTGAAGCAGTTTTGTAGGGTCAGGAAGGAGATGGGCTGCCCACCAGCCCACTCCTTTTCACTCCAGTGCTGGAAGCACTGGCTGGAATAATAAAGGAGAAGATGGAAGTTAAAGAAATAAAAATAGGAAAAGAAGTCAGATTATCCCTATTTGCAGATGATATATTTCACAGTAAAGATTTCCAAAATTTCCCAGAAAACTTCTGGAAATCATCAATAATTTCAGCAAAGTGGGAGGATACAAGCACATATAAAGATTATCTACCTTTCTATACACCACCAACAAATGCACTGAAAGAGATCATGGACACACTCCACTTACAGCAGCATCAAAGGCACAATCTTGGAATTTAAACCTAACCAAGAAGGTAAAAGACCTTTATGATAAAATCTTCAAATCCCCAAAGAAAAAGACTGAGAAAGTCACTAGAAAATGAGAAATTCCAAAACGATTTAAAGAGACAGAGCAACATTCCACAGATTATATAGAACAGTAAAGGATTTTAAGTGGCTAAAACAATTTTGGGTGGAAAAAAAGTTGGAAGTATCACATTCTCCTAAGGTTTACACAGCTGCAATGATGACAACGCCATATGATAGAAACACAGACTTAAGATTGGAATGAACACTGCGGAAATGGGCCAAATAAGTATGGCCAAAGGGTTTTTAACAGCAGTCCAAAGTAATTCAAAGGATAAAGAATCATATTTTCAGCAATGTAAAAATAAACAAGCCAATCTTAATTTTACACCTTGTGTTGAAAATAGCCCATCATGGATCAAAGATCTAAATATAAAACTTTATAGCTAGGTGTGGTAGCACAGGCCTTTAATCCCAACACTCAGGAGACAGAGACTGGTAGATGCTATGAGTTCAAGGCTAGCCTGGTCTATATAACCAATGCTAGGCCAGCCAGAGTTGCAGAGTGAAACTTTGACTTAACTTAAACCCTTTAGAAGATAAAACTTGGGTTAATTAAAGATTTTTTTAAAGTTTTTGTTCTTTGAGGTTTTGTAGTTGAGGCTTTGGGAGCTAAAGATTGAACATAAGGGTTCACATGTGTTAAGCATACACTCTACCACAAAGCTACCCCCCTAAGCTACAGCCTCTAGGCCCAAGGTTTTAGGTGTGCTACCAAAAGCACACACAATCCATTTTAAAAATAATAAATCATCAAACACAGTTAAGAGCATAGGCAAAACACAGATCCAACAATGGACCTGGATCTAGTAAACAAAATAAACTCTCAATGAGTAAAACAATATAATAAAAATTATCAAGAGATATGAAAAGATTTCACAATAAAGAATATATGAAAAGCAAATAAGCACAAGAAAAGATGTTCATTAACAAGTAGAAAAAAAACACATAAAACTACAATGACGAGGCCAGAAAACCTGGGTGCTATATATGCTATACATTTATATATGGTGGTGTACTCCTGGAATCCCAGCACTCGAGGCAGAAGCACAGCTGACATTGGCTGCTACTGAGAATGAGTGAACACTACCAACATTCTGGGTTCCTGTGTCTTTGAACAAAGCTGAGCAAACAATACCAAATGACAGCAGAAACAGGCACAGTGGACTAAAAATATGCTTCTGAGGGAGGAAGCAGGCAGAGCAGAGAGTTCAGCAGCTCAATAGCCTGCCCTACAAAGGATCTGGGCTTTTATGTTATTTCAAAATAATAACTCATATAAAGCACACCAGTTTTCTGGCTGTAGTATAATGTAGGCTCTACCTGCTAAACGCAATCCTACATACAACTTCATGCATATCTTATTAAATCTTAAATCATTGCTAGGGGTATGCATTTTAGCATTATAATGACCCAATTGTTACTTTTAGACCTTTGTACCTGTGTCAGTGGTGCGAGCCAGTCTATCTCTGCCAGGAGTTTCCAGCCTTCCTTGGTGCCAACTTGTTTCCCATATGTTAGTTCTGCAATTTCTGTACAAGGACTTCCAAACTTCACTCTCCACCCTATTTCCCTGCCTCCCAGACAGCTGTTAAGTTTGAGGTCAGCCTTGACTACATAATAGATCCTGTCTCACTGACAACAGCAACAAAAGAACATGAGATATCACTACATATTTAATAATGTGCCAAAAGTTTATTTTTTAATTGGCAACACCAAATGCTCCCATAGATATGAAGCCTTGGGAAATTTTAACCATAGCTGGTAAAAATGGGACCAGTATAACCACACTGAAAAATAGTTTGGCAGTTTCTTCTAAAGTTAAACATGCATCTACTATGTGAACCAACGGTCTCATTCTTAGGAACTGATAACCTAGAAATATAAAAATGTACCCTTATGAGAGATGGATCTGTGGTTAAGAGCACTTGCTGCTTGCTCTTCCAGAAGATCTAAGTTCAGTTCCCAGCACCCACATATGGCACCTCACAACATTCTACAACTCCAGCTCCTAGGAATCCAATGCCTCTTGACTTACACGGGATATTTGCACTTACTTGCACATAAACATCTACACATAATTAAAAATAATAAAAATAAATTTTAAAAAATGAAACCTTGGTGTACCAGTATTTACATTTCATAATCACTTCAAACAGAAAAAAACCAAAATGTTTTCCAGCAGGTGAATGAATACAATTTGTAATGCATCCATATAATGGGAATATCAGTCAGCAATAAGGAAAGCCTACTGCTTGACACAACTTGGATAAATCTCAAAGTTAAAAAAAAAGGTGATATACTAATATTCTATTTATGTGACATTCTAAAATTAAAACTAAGAATTATTAGGATGAAGAATAATTCATTGATTTCCAGGGTTATGAATGGAGAAGTGTGACTACAAAGAAATACTATGATCTAACCTATAGCATTGATGTAAAATAAATGTTAATAGTTGCATACACACACAAACATGTACGCATACACACACACACACACCTTATGATACATTTTACAAATTTGTAGTATCACAGAATTGCTCCAACTTCCAATTCTAGATCTCCTCCTATGACTTCCTGGCCCTCTAATGCATTCACCAAACTTCCTTGTTATCTCATTATTACTTCAAACTTTACATCTACAAAAAAAAAAAAAAGAATTCATTACTTTTCCCTTTAAACCCAAATGAACACCACCACCATTCACCAGTCACCAAAGTCAGAGACACAGTGTTATCCTTGAACCTAAGTTCTAAGAACTACATAATGAAGACAAAGTGACACGGTAGAAGTGTGTGTATGTGTGTGGGTGGGTGGGGGTCCTCTGTTCTTAACAGAGTTCCTAAAAGTCTTATATTTTCTTAAGAGGGATGACAGAATAATATTTTGTCATATTTGGTCCTAGTTTCTTGCTTAGAGATATTAAGCTTCTAGGACTCTTGAATTTTAAGACAGGGATGATGAGTGTCTTTCTATGTGTTAACAGTATGGCCAGTAGCTAAAAGCCTTTAGACAACTTCAGGATAGGGATTGACCATATGATTGGAAGGAATGTTCAGTGTTAACCCTTTGAGCCCTGGAGAAGGGCAAGAGAAATGAAGATCAAGTTCAACTACCAATGGCCAGTGATTTCATCAATCATGTCTACATAGTAGACTCTCCATACAGAATCCAAAGTAATAGATTCTTGGTCAGTGAATGCATCCAAGTGAAATACACCCACATGTGAACAAAGTGGTTGTCACTACCTCCATGAGAACAGACACTCCTGTGCTCAGACTCCACCACCACCCACACCCCTTTCTGAGAACTGCCTTTTGCCAACCTTCACTCTATCTCCTAATTTATACTCTCTCTTCCTTCACTCTATCTATTAATTTATGCCTTCTCTTCCACAGTTGATTTTCATTAGAATGGGCATCTTATCCAAAAGGGGATAATCACAAACTTACTAATTCCTAACAAAAGTATAACTAGCTTGGCCTAAGGGTAAATACCAGATCTAAGTTAGACCAGAGTTAATTCATTCACAGTCATATTGAAATGGGTCTTATGAATTTGGCCTATATCTCCCTTTTGGAGCCTGAACTATTAGATGTTGGTGGTTATGTTCCACTATTTGAACTGAATAATTAAAAAATAGAAAAATAGAATTAATAAACAGAAGGAATGTCAGCCAACCAGATTATCAACCTGCCCTCACTAAATGTGTCAAACTTTCTCAGTACCTCTACCTCAAACTTCATTCCCTACTTGTGGAACTGGCTGGCTTACTCTGACCGCACAATAATAATCATCACCACCTCCTCCAAAAACTGCTACATTTCTTTCCAGTCTGAGAGAATACTCAGTACTTCATAAAGTAGGTGTTCATTATGTCCATGTTTTGGGAAACAGGGACAGGAGGTAGAGCTGTCTGGGGAATTCCCCTGGATTTCTGAAGACTCTGACTTAGGTCAAGCAAGGACTTGTGGCTTTTAAATAGAAGAGTTTCAAAAATTCATCCATCTACGAAGCAAAGTTAGTTTAAATAAAGGTATTTTTAATACAGAGTTAGAATATAAGGGTGAGAAAACCACTCAGAAGGAAAGACAAGCCACACGAACAAGGGCTTCTCCAAGAGTCATAGCTCATTTATTTTTAACAGCAGTCACACAGGATTTTGGTGAGGTTTAAAGTTACTATCTTCAAAGGGTTCCTAAGACATCTAAATGAGATCACTAGGTGTTTCCTGAGAGACACCCACCAAGACTACAACTGACAAAGTAAAAGTCTAGATATCAGGGAAGTTAAAGTATCATCACTATAAAGTTATCAGTCTTGTTTGAGCTTCCCAGGAAATACCTGGGGAAAGGAATTCGGCCTCTCAGGAGGTGATATAACACAGTCCTTACACCTGACTAGTTGCTACTTTAAAAAAATCTCTTTATAAATGAATATTCTTTTCAAATCAGCAACTTTCACAGCAAATGCTGCTAATTGTGCTGGAATTCTTGCTGGTAAGAAACTCAATCAAACACACAGGTAAAGGGCTCCATTTCCATCCACAGCCTTATGATTTTCATTGTCTAGCTATCCTTCTCGGTCATATACTCAGAAATACAAAGATGACACAAAGAAGAGAAGAGGGAGAGAAGACATGTTTTAGTGTATCATAGTATCTTCTTACTCTAGAGTATAACTCTATTGGAAGTTAACACAAATTTCTGATTACTAAGCATCTGGCCATCCACTTTCAAGAGAACACCAAAGAATGACAATGCAATACCCTGAGAAAATAGCATACATCAAATTTTTTGCAGCAAAACAATATAGTCAGATACTAAGTTGGAATTTTTTCAGTTGTGCCAACCCTCCCTTCAATATTACTTCGTTCTCTTCCAGTGAACATACCTAGCCAAGCGTTTTGTTTATAGGATGGAAGATGATATAAAAATGGCCAAAGAAAAACAACCAGAAAACTTTGTTACTAGTATTTGAATTTGAAAAAATACAGCCCTTAGAAATAAAAAATGATGTATCTTTAAAAAACATGTTTTTCAAAAGGAAAAGTAAGTGAAAATCTCCCATCTGTTCTTATTTCAGACTAGAAAAAGTCCCCAGCACCACCACAAGAACAACCATGCAAACCTATCTTCTGGAATGATCAAGCATTAGTTTCCCAGGCCTATCAGACTAAAACCTTATCATCTAAGGCCTAGGCCTCAGCTTTGCAGATCATAGAGTAACTATTCGGATCTTCAAGAGTGAAACATTCAGAGGCTCGTTTACTCAACACCTCTATATGAAATCTTTATATCAAATTAAGTTACACAAATTCTTTCCATCTTTCTTATATCTGTGCAAATTTGGGTTTGTACTTTACTTGTTTTGTTGTTCTTGTTTGGTTAATGTTCAAATGCTATCTTAATCCTTTTCATTTTTAGTTATGTATATTTGCATGTACTTAATGTACATGTGAATGGAGGTGCCCACAGAGGCCAGAAGAGGGCATCAGATCCCCTTGAGTATGACTGCTGAGACCTGAACACTGATCGATCCTCTGCCAGAGCAGCCAGTGCTCTTAACCACTGAGCCATCTCTCCAGCTCCCCTAGTTTTATCTTTAATTGTCATACTTTCCATGCTTTAGTCTGGACATTTGGCAACCAAACAGAAGTTGCATAAACATATTTACATGTTTAACTTTAAAGCCTAGACTTCCTCACTAGACCTTGTGTTAGGCTTCCGTGTGTTAAAAAAAAAAGTTAAAATATATAAATAAACCCATAAAAAGATTAGAAAAAAAGTGGCAGACTTCATAATGGCCTTCTCTAATGCTAACAGGAACCTGGCTTTATTTTAGGTAGCTCTTCCCAGGAAAGCTACAGTTCTTCTCAATCTTGGAAAGGAACCCTTGATTAGCAAAAGAGTCTTAGTAACATTTGCAATTCCATTAACTGGTTGAATAAAGATTACAGGACACAATTTGGCTAATAGGATATGAGGTAAATGGGGGAACCTGGTGACTTTTAGGACAATCTTCTTTAATCCTAAAAGGGTCTGCCTAAGAAAAGGCCAGTTGTTCTACTTGCTTTTGAACAATGCTGTGTACAGGATGTCAAAGTTGAAGGTAAGGCTGCTTCATAAGAATAATCTAAAAATAACAACCAATACCCTGAAAATAAACAAGTAGAAAGGGCAGTAGCTCAAGTTTTTGATGATCCCACTGAGTTTCAGAATGAATCCACCTGCTGTCTTCCTACTACTGGAAGTTATATGACCTTCTACATCGGGAGACTGGACAGTAAGGCAAGGAAGATTATGAGGCTATGGCAAGATAAGGCGCTCTTGACCCCAGAGCCTGGGTTAAAGGCTTTCTTTACCTGAGAATCAAGAATCCCAACACCATTATTATTTACTGTAAAGGTTGTTAACATAGAGACAATATTTCTTTAATACATAGATAGTTTCAAAAAACGATGATAAAATAGCAATGAATCTTGCTAAGCCCTAAGTATATATGGCCTTTCTACTTTCCCAGCTATAAACTTGCAATTTTCTAGGACTCTCTCAAGCAATTCCATTCAATCCTCTTAGGTAACCCTAGACCCAGGGTTTTATCTTATCAGGTTGTAATCCCACCCACCATACCTCCTCTGGAGATACCAACAATCTCACTTATCAAAAAAAGACAAGAAAGGGTGGAAAAAGGTTCCTTTGCAACCCTTTAGATCCATGACTCTCAACCTTCTTACTGCTGCCACCTTTTAATATGTTCCTGGTGTTGTGGTGACCCCCAACCATAAAATTATTTCATTGCTACTTCATAACTGTAATTTTGCTACTGTTATGAACCATAATGTAAATATCTGTGTTTTTCAAAGGTCCTAGGTGACCCCTAAGGGAAAAGACAGTTGACCCCTAAGGGATTCTGACCCCCAGGTTGAGAACTACTAGTTTAAGTATGTGAAGAGCCACCAAGACAGTAAATATGGCTCCTGCTAGGATGCAAGTACAATTCTACTGAGAAGTTTACACCCAGCAGTGCTCCTTAGTCTCTTCCTGAGTGCCCATTTAAGTCCATGTGAAACTATCTTCCTATTAAGCTCCCATTTCACTTCAAACTGGATCATCCTGAAACTCACTTCTGTAGGGAAGTCAAGGATCTAGATTTACCTCGGGGAAGAGCCCTAAAGGATAAGGAATCGCTCTGGCTGCTGAGGGAAGCTCTTGGTGGTATGTACCTCTTATTACAATGTTTCTGATGTTTTAAGTTGAACTACTTTGTCAATCCTAACTGTTCCAATTACCACAAGAATAAATAAAACTTTGAACTGAACTGGATATTAAGATCTCTTCTTACTTCCCAATTTAAAATCCTGCAGTGGCTCCTTTGCAGTATTAAGAATATAATGACAACTCTTCAGCATGGCAAATAAAGTAAATCATTAGTTTAAAAGTGATTTAACTGTCCATTCTTTTTAGCAATTAATTATCTAACTCACCTAGGTTCCAGAAATAGAAAGGATTCTTACATGACCATGAGGACCAAAGTCTCCTGTTAAGAGTACATGCTCCTCTACATGGGGCCCTAACTCCTACACAGACTTCAAATTCAATTTGTAAGCCAGGCCTGATGGTGGACAAGTCCTCAATTCCAACTATTCTGGAGACTGAAAAAGAAGGCCAGCCTGGAACTATACAATGAGTTCAAGGTCAGCCTGAACTATTAATTAGGCCGTGTTTCAAAATAAAAAATAAAAATAAATAGAAAGTTTGCAGATATAGATCACTTTTTAACATATGAGAAGCTGTTAATCCCAAAGATTGGAAAGCACTGACCCAAATCATCATGGCCAAATTAAGGCAAGTAATTAATTAAAGCACTTTTTTTTATTTGGGTACACAGGCTGCCTCCCCCAAGTCAGAGTCCTAGAGATCAATCAGCATTGAATGTGATGAAGAAGACAAGGCTTTTATAGCTTGGGAGTAGGGGGGGCTACAAATGGGGGGCTTGGTGGGCAAAATAGGTAGTCATAGGTGGTCACATTATAAACAACTTTTTGAAGCAAAGACATGATTGTTACAGAACCATTTGTTACAGGTAGGGCATAGCCCCATGCTTGAGCAATAAAGGTTTAATCATAAACAGGAATGAACCTAGTCTGTTTTTACTATAAGATGGCTTTTAAGCCTAAGATGAAGGTAGGCTGGTTCTTCACCACCTGCGTGGGTCACCTTACCTGTTTTTTGAGGGTGGTGGGGGACATGGGACCAGGTGTTAATTTGCCTGAGCTGACCCTGAATCACGTTTTGATGAGGAGTACTCTGACCTACTGACTGCCTCCCAAGAGCAGAAGGAGTGCACAAAGGGTGCCCATAGAAACCAGAAAAAAGCATCAGCTGGCCTGGAACTGGAGTTTCATACAGGTGGTTATGAGCCATGTGGCTGCTGGGAACTGAACCCAGAAACTGCTCTAAACTGTGATGATCTCAATTTCCATCCACTTTCTTGCAAATAACATAATTTTTTATGGCTAAATAATATTCATACACATACAAACACACGCACAATGAGAGTGCGTACACCTCTATTCCAGTGTCTTCATGTAAGGGAGGGAGAGAGGAGAGGGAGAAGGGGGGGAGGGAGAGATAAATAGGGGGAGGGAAAGATGGTGTATTAGGGATAACTAGATCCTATGGTATTTCTGTTTTTAGCTTTTTTATAGTCCCACTAATGATGTAGGTTCTTTCCCCTATATCTTCTCATCAGTGTGTATGGTTACTAGTTTCTATTACAGTTATTCTGCCTGGGGTTTGATGAATCTCATAATGGAGTTTTGTTTGGAGCTATATAGGGGTACCATGTAGCCCAGGTTGGTTTCTAAGACTTTATATAGCCAAAGATGACTTGAACTCTGATCTTTCTGCCTCTACCTCCTGTGTACTAAGGTTAGACATGGGCTACCACCAGTTCATATACAGTAATGGGGATCTATAGCTAAAGATGGTTTAAACATTTTTTCTTTTGGTTATTTTGGCTATTTTATTCTTCTTTTGAAAATTGTCTGAACAATTATTTCATTTTCCCATTTACTGACTGAATAATTGGGGAGGGGCAATTTTTTCAATTCCTTATATAGTCTAGATATTAATTCCCTGTTAGATGAGTAGCTGCCAAAGTTTTTTCTCCATTCTTTAGTTTTTTCTCCATTCTTTAGACTGTATCTTAATTTAATGCACTGTTTCATTCGGTGTGCAGACGCTTTTTAATTTCATCAGTCCTTGGTAATATTGCCTGGGCTAAGGAGCTCATTCTCAAGAAGTCCTTGGTATGTCTGTATCTAGAAGTGTTTTCCTCTGTTGGTTTCAGAGTTTACAATCTTTGATATCTTTGAATTTATTTTTATACAAGTGAGAGATTCTATATTTGAATACTGAGTATGCTCAGCACTGATGTTAAGAGCCTACTTTTTCTCCAGCATGTTTTTGGCAACTTCGTTGAAAATCAATTGTTTATAGCTATGTGGTTTGCTATCTGTTTTCCTAGGTCCTTTATTCTACTCCAGTCTATGCCATCAATAAACATGAAATGTATTTTCCTATTCTAGGGTTGTCTTCCATTTCTTCCTCTGATGTTCAAGTTTTCATTATAAAGATTTTTCATTTCCTTGATTAGGTTAATTCCTAGTTTATTTCATATTTGAAGCTATCATAAATCAGATTTATTTCTACTTTCTTAGCATGTTCAATAATGGAATATAGAAGAGTTAATGTTTTTATGTTTGTTTTTCAACTTACTATTTTGCTGAAAGGGTGTATCAGATTTATGAGGTTTGAGGTGGTCTCTTCAGGACCTTCTAAGTAAAGGATTCTATCACATGCAAATAGGTACATTTCTAGTTCTTCATTTTTTACTTGCATCCTTTTTTGAGGGGGTTATTTGATTTGTTTGACAGTCTTGCTGTAAAATCCAGGCTAGCCTGGAATTCACTATGTAGCCTTATACTCATGGCAATCCTCCTGCCTCATTCTCTCAAGTGTAGGGATTAGAGGAGTCAGCCACCATAACCAGTTCCTATTTGCTTTTATTTCTTTTTCCTGCTTTATTGCTCTGGCAATGCACTCAAGAAATATACTAAATAACAATAAAAAGGGTAGACATTCTATTCTTAATTCTGGCTCTAGGGAAATATATTCAGTATAATGGTGGCTGGTGTGTGTGTGTGCCTTTATTATACTGACATGTTACTGCTGGGCTTTTATCTTGAAGGCATGTTGAACTTGCTTAGAGGATTTTCTGCATCTATGTAATCTATGTATGTTCATATGATTATCATACCTGATCTATTATATCCTATGTATTGAGAGTTGCTAATCTAGTTTAAAGTGACTCAATATATGTGTATGTATATGTATGTATGAATATGTATAATATATATATATATATATATATATATATATATGAAATAGCAAAAGACTCAAATAACATGACTTTCTCAGAAAATTAGCACCAAATGAGAGACATTCATTATAAAGCATTATGTTATGGTGGACAAAAGGTACAAGACAGGAAAGAGAAATCTATTCCTACTAAAACTTTTTTTCTGGGGGCTTGGAGAGATGGCTCAGCAGTTAAGAGCACTGATTGCTCTTCCAGAGGTCCTGAGCTCAATTCCCAGCATCTCATTACCATCTGTAATGGGATCAGATGCCCTCTTCTGGTGTGTCTGAAGACAACAACAGTATATTCATATACAGAAAATAATAAATAGATCTTTAAAAAACTAAAACTTTTTTTCTGGCATTGACTTCTCCCTTACAATAGCTATAAATGTTGCTTACTATGGTCTTTCCTATTCAAAACTAGAAGTTGCTACAATTAAAATCTGTAATAAACAAATAGGGAACCTCTAGTTTTGGGAAAAAGCTAATAGGAAAAAATAGGGGAAAAATCTCAAATTTTTGAGTTGTATGCATATTTCAAGCAAATACAACTATCTAATATAATACTTGCATACAATTGTGGTTAAAGAACTTAACATCATTCATAGTAAATATTTAAATGTATGCTATCTGGGCCCATCAGGTCAAGCCTATAGCCAGAATTACTTGGGAGGCTGAGGCAGAAGGATTAATTACAAGGTCAGCCAAGGCTACAGAGGAAGTTCAAAGCCAGTCTAAGGTACAAAAATGCATAGACTAAGAATATAAAGTAGATAAAAGGGTTAAAGATACAGCCTAGGGAGTAATAGTTGCCTAGCATATAGGAGCCCCTAAAATGAATGCTAAAGACTACAATAAACAAATAAGTAATATTTGCTGAATCTGAATCAGTTGTATGACAGGAAAAAACGTATTTTCCATAAATATTTCCAAAAATCTTGACATAAAGGATATTTTAACACTATATATTCATGTAAAGACAGTAAAAACTTTCATAGGAAAAATATATTATATTTATCAAATATTTTAAACACTATTATTTCACTAGTAAAATGTCCTACAGATTATATTAACTTACATTTTCATGAGAAGTTTAAGTCACAGAATTACCATACCCAAAATGCTACCTTGGAATAAAGATTATTTTGAGTTAAATGGACTTTGAAAACAGCAGACACAGGAAGGGTACTCTGACTTTCATTTTCCTTCTGTAAAGGAGATAAAACTTCAGTATGAAAGGTATCTTATATATGCCAAGATAAAAGCAACGTTCTTCTCATTGGATAGGGAGCTGCTGTTAAAGGAGGCCTGTGTAAACTCTGTTAAACTAATCTTTATCTTTCTACCTTCTTCTCCATGATTAACTGGATTAACTGTCCCAGCCCAAGCCTCTTACCTAGTCTTATCACACAATTTACACTTCTTCCAACCTTGTATAAACATGTGCTAGCTTTAACTACTTCTCAGTATCTGCATTTTCCTATGGGGATTCTGTGTACATATAGAAATCTGTTCTCTCTCTCTCTCTCTCTCTCTCTCTCTCTCTCTCTCTCTCTCTCTGTGCACACAGAGTATATGAGTGTGTGTGTGTGAGTGTGTGTGTGTGTGTGTGTGATGTTGCTTGGGAGGCACATGTGTGTGGAGAGTGCATGCAGAGATGTGAGAGTGAGTGTAGAGACCCACAGCCCTCCTCTATTGCCCTCCATCTGACTCACTGAGACCAGATCCCCAGAGCTTGCTGACTAGTCAGCCTAGCAAGAACATGAACTTCAGATCTAACGAGAGACTGAGACTCAAGTGAATGAGGCAAATAAGAGGTAAAGGATCTTGACCTCAGGAAGGCTGGACGCCCCAGGGGGTGGGAATTTTGAGGGTAGGGAGGTGGGAGTGGGAGGGTAGATAAGAGTTACATCCACAGAGAAGAAGGAGGAGGGGTGAGGGGATGGCGGTTCCTGGGTGGGTGGGGGATGGGGTAAGGGGACAACATATGAAATGTAAATAAAACATCCAATAAAAAAAAAATTAAAAAAAAAAGAGGTAAAGGATCTAGCCTCCATGGATGCATGCACACAGAGCCAGAATTGTTTATGGCAAGATAGACTGAAGAAAAATCAAAGAAAAGCATGACTCCAAGTCAAGGAACTCTAAATCTTGGGGGAAATATGTTATCCTATTGTATTTAGGGAGTCAAATCCAAAAGAGAAGTAAACCATAGAAGCAAGGTGAGGATTAGTATAGGACCTATTCTTAAGATTGAATTTTTTTGTTTCTGTTTTTTTTTTTTTTTAAAGAAACCATGAAACTAAAAATGTCTATTTATAGAAAGCTACTCTAGGAATCCTGGAAGACAAGAAGTCTATGATTGGTATGCATGAAACTTGTCAGACAGGTATACAATGTGAAATACTCTTTCCAAAAAAAATTTAAGACAGTTTCTTTTCCTTTCTGCATCTCACCCACTTCTTGGTGTTATCATCAACATTCTGTTGTTATGTGTTCATAAATGGAGTACATATATAGACTTTTAACCAAAATTCCTATAAATAAAATAGTAATTCCTATAAATAAATTTCTATAAATAAAATAGTAACAGCACTTGGGAGATGGTGACAGGAAGACTGAAAGTATTGAAAGTATGAACAGTCTTTACAAAAGGAGAGAAGAGGGAGAATGAGAATGAATATGCACGAGTATGTATTTTATGGGACAGGACCACAAATTCGTAGAAGCACAAACCTATAATCAAAGTTTATTTTTGTTGTTTTTAAAATAAACCAGGTACAGTGGCATAACATCTATAATCCCAGCACTCAGGGAATGGAGGTGAGATGATAGCAAATTCAAGGCCAATTCACACTAAAGACATTTTTCTTAACTTAAAATATTTATATATTTTATTGAAAAGGTTGATATATTCAAACGAAAACTTTATAGTATTAAAGCTACTATTTTATCTTAGTAAAAGCACTGTTTTAAAACACAGTATAAAAATAGACCATTGGAAACAAAATCAGATGTGTAACTTATTACTTACATTCCTTCTTAAATGAGAAACCAGAATCTATTCCTTCAGTATTTTTATTCATTGTATACTACCAAATTTACGAATAGATGGCCACTGCACATATTACATGGATCTGAAACAGTGCAGAAACTAGCCATAATACAGGATTATAAATCATATATCTGATATATACTTGGATTTGTTTGTATTTGTTTTTTGAGACAGGGTCCACTATGTAGCTTCAGCTGTCCTGGAATTCACTGTGTAAACCAGACTATCCTCAGACTCACAAAAAGCCACCTGCCTCTGCCTCAAAGTGCCATGGTTAAAGGCATATAACATCACACAGGGCTTACACCTGCATTTTTAAAGTAACTGATATGAAGCAATAATGCCCAATTATACCAGCTTAAATGCCTTAGTTTAATCTTTTTCAAAAATTTGATTTTTATCGAGGAACCCTTGCTAGTTTTAGGAAAAACTTCTATCCTGCTTTGAGATATGGGCCAAACCAGAATAGGAAAAAAAAAAAAAAAAAGTCCGGGGTCAGGCAAAGCCTTTTTAGAATGACAGGGGAATGGAATACACAGACTTCTTCATCAGACTGTTTTCTCTGCTTTAGTGTCAAGTCAAATGCAGAGCTACCCTATCGAAGGAAAGCAGGGACAGCTGTCTGCCTCTGGCTGAGGATCAACACAGAACAGTCTTCTGAAATTTCTAGTGGTCACTCACTGCCTTTTTGAGCTATTAGGTGGCAAGCAATCAGTCTAACTGACAAAGTTAATGACAGTATAGTAAACAGTACCACTAGTGGCAACTGACAAAACAGTTTTGGTTTAAAGTACCTTGCCTAGAGTCATATTTAGTAAATTGGATTTTAACAAGAATATGTTTTTACTCTAATTAAACTTGATCCTGAAATATTAAAAAAAAAAAAAAGCTAAGTTTGGTGATGTACATCTTTATGTAACTGCAACACTTGAAAGACTGAGGCAGAGGGGCTGGTAGAAGTTTGAGACCAGATTGGCTACAAGAGAATTCATTCAACCCTTAAAAAAATAAGATAAAAATATATAAACTTGCATTGGTCATTTATGAAAGCTTTATTGAAGAACTTCAATCAGCACTAAGAAATTACTGTGTTAATCTCAAGAGCCTTATAAAAGCTGAGATGTGGAAAAAGTACTATGGATGGAAATTTATTTCCTTTAAACTGTTTCTAAAATGGGTCACAGAATGGCTTGTGTTGATAGTGTAAACTCTACAGTTTCCTCTGTCTTCCTTCTCCAGCAGCAAAGATGGAAACTACAAACTCTACAAGTAACAAACCATAATAGCAGATAGTGAAAAAAATCTTTAGGCTAAAATATTATAGTATGCCACTGAAAACCTATAGTATCAAACGATCTTAGAATCCTAAGGAAAAGTAATTCTCATGCTATAATAAGGAAAAGTTTAAAATGAGCCCAGGAAATGAAGGTAATTACACTGGAGAGAAAACCTAGTACATGTTTCTAGACAGCAAACCGCTGAATAGATGGCCACTGCACATATTACATGAACCTGAAACAGTGCAGAAACTAGCCAGTCTCCAGCCAGAAACCCCAGCGCAAACACGCGATTTCCTCTCATTCTTCTTACTTCTCACACAATGCAGAAAACATACTTGGTCCATACCGTACCATGTAGCCTCTGCTTCTTCCATCCTGAGATCACTTCTACAGCCTTTCCATCATCTCTTAACTAATAGTGAGATTGCTGTGATCCTTTTTCTTTCTTTCTAGACATGTCTTAATGAGCTGCCCAGGCTAGCCTCTAAATACTAGCCTAAAAGTTTCCCCTGCCCAGCCTTCTGAATAGCTGTGTGACCAATAAAAGTTTATACACAATGATAACATAGTTGTTTTCTTTAAAGTGATATTTACTCATAAAGCAAATGCTACTAAGCACCAGTTATGTGACAACAGAACCCAACAGTTGCAAACAGAATAAACTGGCCAGGCATGGTGGCACATGCCTTTTAATACCAGCACTTGGAGGCAGTTCAAAGCTAGTCTGGTCTATAGCCTGGCAAGTTCCAAGCCACTCAGGACTATACAGTAAGACCCTGTTGAGAAGAGAAAGAGAGAAAAAAATTGTCATAAGACATATGTTCCTAAAGTAAAGACAGATTAGCAGAGCAGAAAATAAGATGTATTTAAGATAAAAAGTAATAGCTGCTACAGAGACAAAAAGCAAAAGGGCCAATGTTGAAGAGCAATGTGAAAGGAATAGGGTTAGATCTAATGGCCAGCAAAGACCTCAATGAGAAGATGACACATGATTTATGGCCTTAATGAAGGAAGGGACCTAACATAAGGAACAGCAAGGACAAAAGTAGGAGAAGGCATGTGGCTGAAACAGAGTGAAGGGAGGCAAAGAGAATTATAGAAAATGAAGTCAAAGGCAATTAATAACGTATCTTAAACACAGTACACCGTGAGCTTCTAATCAACACAATATTAGTTTCTTATTTAAAGACCATATTTCACCTGTGTGCTAAACACATATACTATCACTGAGCTACATATATCCCCAGGTCAGCTAGCTATACGTTAAGCCAAAGTTTTCACCTCTCACCTATAAATGGAGTGGAAGTTGCTGCAAAGATAAACTGAGGTAATACATGTCAAAGTCCTTCTTTGGGACACACAGGACATTTGTGAATATAAGGTAACTGCTACCCAACACATGCTTCACTAAACACAATTCTGGCCACATGATCACTTTACATTGTCTTCTAATGTAATTCCAATATAGATTAGTAAATAAAAAATAGAGACAGTATGAACTATTTCAGGAATAACAGGGAGCAAGTGTGCATTTCTGATCCTTGGGATAATTAAACTATAGTAGGAAAGCTCATAGGCAATAGAAAGTATTTCATTTAATTTCACATTGGGAAGACAGGTAATAAATACTCTAGTAGAGAAGGCAAAAGAATGATCATTGGGGGCTGGAGAGATGGCTCAGTGGTTAAGAGCACTGACTGCTCTTCCAGAGGTCCTGAGTTCAATTCACAGTAACCACATGGTGGCTCACAACCATCTGTAATGAGATCTGATGCCCTCTGCTGGTATGTTTGAAGACAGCTACAGTGTACCCATATACATAAAATAAATAAATAAACCTAAAATAAATAAATAAATGATCACTGTAAGCCAGAGTGAAAAATAAGCACAACCTTGATGGTTGAGGAAGATTTTTTTAAGTGATTCAAGTATAAAAGGCAAGTGTATTCCAGACAAGGTCAATGTCATGATTATGGAGAAAACATAAGGTATTATAAAAATTGACTTGTATAAAGTAGAAACTTTCTGAATAAGACTTATAGAGCATAGGCGTAGAGAAGTTAGGACAAGTCAGGTCCTGCCAAACTAAATTTCTAATAGTTCTTTATAAGCACTGAGCTAGAAACCCAGCTCAATGGTAGAGTGCTTGGCTAGCACATGCAAGACCCTGACTTTAATCTTTAGTACAGACCCCTTCTCAAAAACAGGTGGAGCCAGGAGCAAGTCAGAGAAAACAGTTTATCCATTAATTCAAATGCTACAAATACTCAGGTAACATTTATGATTATGAGAACATCGAGATAATTATCTTATGTATGAGCTGTTCTAGCAAATAAACCTGTGGAGAAGTTCTAGGAAAATCCAGTGGTAGACAAATCAGAAGAAGTTGAAGGTAATCTAGGAATCCACCAAAGTGGAAGGCAGCTTATGGGACCAAGACCCACGGATCCTGTGCTTGCTTCATGGTCATGTTAGTTTAAATGAAAGCAAAGTATCCAGGCAGTGTCTATCAGAGAGCTGAAAAAAACCGTGGCCATGCCGACGCCAGTCAAGTGAAAGATGTGTTCCTTTAGTTGGAATAGAAGGGTCAATCAAAATAACAATAACCAGAAAAAACAACAAATATTTGGAAATGAGTAAGTGTAAATATCTGAAGTTCAAGAAGTCACAATGGTAAATTACAGCATTTGAAATGAGTGATGCCAACGTAAATTTAGAATAAGATCAAGAGAAATCAGGTTGAAAACATTCTAAATACAAGTCTATCATCCTTTACTAACAACAAATCTAGTGCATTTTTGTTCAATACTGTCTCCCAAAAGTTTTCCTTTACCTAAAAACTTAACTTATTCTTCCAGTCTTTAAAAATAAAAATAAACGCACATACATCTACAATAACAACAAAACCATCATAAACTTTAGCACTTATAAAAATACTCAATTCTTTGAGACTGGCTCTTAGCATGAAGCCAGCCCTGAGCTATAACTCACTAAGTAATCAAGACCAGCCAAGTCTTAAACTCATGATCCTGCTGCTTCAGCTGCCAGAACACTGGAATTACATGGATGTACCATGGCACCTTTAATTATATCTTTCTGTATAAATCTATAGGACAGTTCCTATTCTTAATGGTTTCTTACACTAACAGTATCTATAACTACAATAAATTCCTATGTGAATTTTAAAAATAAATATAGGTCTAGAGTTTTTAATAAATAGATGTCCAGAAACATTCTCCCATAAAACAGAAATAAGTACTTCTCCCTCACAGTTTCCCTTTAACAGACTGATGCTGACAAGTATTCAAGGGTTCTCACCTTCTAATAAAGAATATGGCAGTCTATAAAAATGTAAACCTTCTTTTCCTCTCTAAATTTAATAAACTTCTTAATAAAAATCTGAAGTATGATAGCATTAGTTCAGATCCTTAAGATGGCCTGTACTTCTAAACTGTCACACACAGTAAGTATAGTGTAGTCACTTACCACTTGACCTGTTTTTCCGACTTGATTTCCCACCAGTAAGAAGCATCTTGAGACTATTCCGAAACATGGTTGTGTTCTTTTAATATAAAACTACAAAAGAAAGCAGGTAAAGTAAGTTTAACAAGACATTTTTCCATTCAACATACTTCTAAGTTTAATTTTAAAAGCATACCAACAATAACTATGTGATACAGCTATACCTTTTGCTTTTACTTCTTTCTCTTTCTTCCCAATGCCACCCAAAACCAACGTCTACTTTTCCTGGTACTCTGGGCTTCACTCTTTAAAGTTCCCCTCTGTTGCACGTAGTTTTGTCTATACTGCTTTGTGTTCCCTGCTGGTTGCACACATGCACCTGCCCAGGAGCTATCTCAGATCCACGAATAGAAAACACACACATGTCAGTTATTCTTAAAATGCCTTGACAAACTCAATGACTGGGCACTCCTAAATCTTACCCTGGTACCCTAGGCCCAGTCAGAGAAGTGGCCAGAGGATACTCACATGGCTGGAGCACAAACAGTGTAGACAAAACTCCACTACACCCCTCCTCACCATGTGGCTGACCTCCACACTAGCTTGACTCAAACAAGATGGCTTTTCTCCTCTTCTCCATTCTCCTCCTTCAGGCTGCTGCCAAGATTTACAGATAGTTTGCCTTGGGGGTTCTCTTTTAAACTCTAAAAAAACTATTCTCAAGCTTCCATTTGAGTGGATTCCTAATTTTTTTTAATTAATGAGACTAAGAATTTCAATAAGAGACCCTGATTTCCCCAGTATCATATGCCAACCACAAATAAACTCCTCAAATTTTCTAGTAACATCAGCACTGAAGATTCACAGAAATAACGAGGTAGTGATAAATATATCCTTTATTTCATTCAAGTCTCCAATTCTGGAACAACTTTCCTGTCTCCTCTTCCTCCTCCATTTCTCCTTCTACCCACCTTCCCTCCTAACACACACACACACACACACACACACACACACACACACACACATTATAAAACTGCATATTTCCCATTAACAAACCAGAATTATTCCACATCTGAAGACTACCTATGTTTGCGAACCAGAGCCTCTCTTCTCTGCACTGTTCTGAGTCAAAGGAAAACCTGGCTGGGTTTTTCATCATATCCCCTAGTACTTGTTGCAAGGATATTGATTTTAAAAGTATCTTCCTTTTGTTTCTTGCCATTCTTCATTTTACTAAATAGTCATAACATTCTTTTGTATATCTAAAAATAAACAAAGCTTATCTTTACAAACCCTTGTGATCTAACTTACTGTGCCTATAGCTTTGCTCTTCTTTTCTACAAAATTTCTCTACATTGTTACATGCTTTTGTGTGTCCTATGAAGAAAATGGCACAAACATGAAAAACTTTTGTCAACAGAAAATATTCAATTCAAAGCACAAAGGATGGAAAATGTGGAAAAGTTTATTAGCACCATATGCAATCCACCAAAAAGGTGTAGCATACACAGAATTGAAAATTTGGAAAGCATCAAAAATTAGGAAGAAGTTATATTTGAGGTGATAAGAAGCAAGAATTTTCTAACTAATCAGATATATGAATCCCCGTTAGAATAAAATAAAAATAAATAAATAAAAATAAAAACAAGGGAATCACAGCCAAAGTACTAACAACATCTACAACAGAAAGAAATCTCTGAAACAGCTAAACAAAATGCTGTATGTTTAAAAATAGCAACAATCACTAGACTAAGAGATGCCTTTCAACAGAAGGAAGGGCAGGAAACAGTGGAAGACATCTTCCAGGAGTCTGACTGAGCTCTGCATTGTTTAATGAAGATTAAGTAAAAAGGTCGTTTCAAAACAAAAGAAGATTCTAACTGAAAGTAGGTACCAATCAAGAAGTCTATTCTCAGGCAGAGCGATGGTTCAGCCTCTATACGCACTTGCCACCAAGTCTGATGACCCGACTTCCATTCCTGGAACTTACATGGCAAAAGACATAACCCACTAACTACTTCAAGTTGCCCTCTGACCTTCGCACATGAACCATTGCACAAGCATGCCCATATATTCACACAATTAAATAAATGTTTAAAAAATCTATCTAGATTTTAAAATTCTTTGAAAAATACAAATAAAATAAAAATTATTTTTAGAAAGAAAAGGAAACAATATTTGACTAGCAGAAGGGCAAAAAAGGGAGTTCTTCCAATAAGGAAAATAATACTTAAAAGTCAGGTAAACAAGAAGAGTCACAGAACAGGTTAACATGATTGCCACATATGAACTGCAAAATAGGATCAATATCAAAAGCTTGATAACTTTAAAACACGTGTAAAAAGCTGGGAACAGATGAGTGGTACAGAGCTTCCCAGAACACATAAGGCCCCAGGTCCACTCCCAGCACTACAATAAATAAAGCACAGGCAAACTGAAAATGCTGACAACAACCTAAAAGCTTCTAAGATACCTTTGGTCTGGAAATAGTAATACTATAATAATACTGTAATTAGTGAGAGTCTTTATCTGATGGATCTAGGGTGCAAAGACGAATGTACATATCACAACTCAGCAATGTTTACAGCAGACTTACATATTTTATGTAAAGGTTAACTCAAAAGAACAAAATGAACAAGGTTTGAGCTCTGAAGATTTCATGCTTAAATAGTTAGCAAGAGCATACTAATGAGTACATTTTACTTGAAATGAATCAAAAAATATATAAAGGCATGCAAAGGTAGATATAATATAAAAGCAATCACAGCACAAAAACAAAAAAATGCTAACCAGACCCTGTCTCAAACATTCCCCCAGCCCCAAGACAAGCAAACAAAACTGTTAATTATGTATATTAAGCAGTGGCTACTCATGTGTTAACTAAAACTAAGATTTAAAAACCCATGCTGTCAATGACTTAGAGCTGCTCCTCATTTCTAAGAATTGCCCTTTGCTTAATGGAATCACTTTGCCCAGAAAGTTTCATATCTCATTGTCCTGTGGAAGGCTCTCAGCCAATGATGAAAACAGAGGTACAAAAGATAAGCTTTCTTAACTCCAGGAGATGACTGTGTGATAAGATTCATATATAAAGTATTCATCAATATGTCTCATACTTTATTTTTAAAACGTCATCTAAGGGGCTAGAGATAACACTCTGGGTTAGAGCACAGTACAAGGACCTAAGTTCAGTTCCAACTACCCTTGTGAAAACACCTGGGTGGGTGGTAACTCCAACACTGCAGGGACTGGAGACAGGAAGACTGCCAGCCGAGCCCTAGGTTCTACGAGACCTTGTCTTAAAGAAACAATACAGAATAGTGATAAAGCAGGATACACAACATCTTCCTCTGGCCTCTGAGAGGGTAAGCAACAAGTATGCATACCCTCACCATGCACACGTGTGAGCATGCACCATAAACACACATGCACACGCACACGTGCGCGTCAACTCCCAGCTAAATACAAGCTTCAGGATGGCAGAAAAGTTGCTTAATTCACTGTTATGTGGATAAGCTCTAACACACACGAAACACTGAAAATGTATCTTTATCAAATGTATCAATTATATTTTTGTCTGTATATTACTGTCCACATCAAACTCTTGCAGAGAAAGTTGATTTTTACGAATCTGAAAAAGAACAAGGAGGAGGATATGGGAGGAGTTGGAAAGAGAAATGGGAAGGGGGAATTATATAATTATACTCTCAAAAAATAAAAGAAATACTTTTTCTAAGAAGGAAGGGATAAAAAAGGAAAAAAGAATTTGAGGGAGACTCTATTAACAGGGAAATATTTAAATCTTTGCACCAAGATACTATAAATAAGAGAATAATATAATGGGTGGTTTTAAAAGATACAGTATATCTATTTGTTCTAAATCTCCCCAATGTTTATCCCTAAGGTAGAAAAGTTAAAAGTCAGAGTGATATGCACAGTAAGGTCTAACTACTACAATATTTTATCTATGCACTTATGAACATATGTAACATAAACACATGAGGGAATACACAGAAAATTTTACATAATTCCCACAGGAGGTGCATACAGGATTGAAAAGGTGAAATAAATAAAATTCAGTGTGGCATACTTGTTCACCATCTCTAATTTCAAAATGTTTTCATTACCTGAAAGTATTCATCACTGAAATCAGCACAAATTATAATTACTAAGTCAGTAAGATTCTCTGTGAAACTCCACAAAGGAGACAAAATATCAGAGTGGAGGATGAAAGAGTTCCCTGAACAAATACTTGGCTTTCAAGTTGACTGTCTCCTCAGAGAATTTCCTTATCAATCTATGATGTCCCATTATATGACACTAACACCAAAAACATGGAAAATTGTTTCTGAGAGCTTAGATTTGTAGATTCTTTCATTCTTTTAACATCTAATAAAAAGTTTTAATGCTAGACTATACATATGAGTGAGTGTGTGTGTGTGTGTGCATATATATATATATATATATATATATGTGCCTTTTGTCATCAGTTCAATAGACGGTCACATGGAAAGGGTTGTCTTTACAGAACTGCAACTAATGTCCCTATGTCACTTGCTTTCCTTGGTTTCTCCCAGCCATAAAAAAACAGATCTACCATGTCTACGAGGTTAAACTATTATTTTAGAGGAAAAAGGCTAAGCATGAAACAGTGTCAGATAACATCAAGAAATGACCAAAACATACATAAACACTGCAAAATGTCTTATTTTAGCACATACTGTGGCTAAAAAAATCAATAATTTTATTCTTAGGGTTTGCAATGCTTCTAGATTCTAAGATATATGACAATAAATGGCCCACTGCTTTGGGTCTATTTTTCTAGTATTAGCTACAAATATATAAAATTTCTTCTACTCTTTTATTTATTTGGTGCTTATTAAGATCAGATTAATACAGGGAATCATTTTTTAAAGGTTAATAAATAGTTATTGCCTAAGATGAACATCTAGTATGATAGTGAGAGTCTAGGAAAAAAATGAACCCAAGTACCATTCACAACAAACAAGAAACAGAGATTTAAGTGAACAAGCATATATTAAGTGTATGCTTTAGCATAAGAGAATAATTTCTGTTAACAATTCCTCAAAGTAAATACAAAGTCACCTTTACACAAAAATCTTAGCAGCTAAAGGTTTTACCATCCTGAAGGAGAGTGAACACTAGTCTTGTTTCCTTCCATTTCTAAGGTTTGGTTGGTTCCTGGGTATGCCAAATAACTGGAGCCAGTGATGGCTTTATCTTTTGAAAGAAGTTTCAAAGCTGTTTCTGAGTACTGGCTTTAAAAATCAAAATATCTAAAGCATACTCACTGAGAATTATCTCATAGTTTGTATCTTAATTCTGGAGCCCTAACTGCATTAGAGTTTTTTAAAAGGTTTTCCTCATTTATTTTCCTCAAAATTCTTGATTTGCCTATTTGGGCAATTATTAGTAATAGCTTCACTGTAATTTCATAAATCATTCTTACATAGACAC
Source organism: Grammomys surdaster (assembly GCF_004785775.1). NCBI lineage: Eukaryota > Metazoa > Chordata > Mammalia > Rodentia > Muridae > Grammomys > Grammomys surdaster. Next base: position 5,578,341 of record NW_021604790.1, on the reverse strand, counting down.
CATTACTGTTCTCAACATGTAACAGAAAAACCTCATTACAGCTTGAGCAAAGCTAAAGTGTTGAAGAAAATTAAAACAAGAAAACAGGTACTAGCTACAACATTCTGAAAACAGAGTAATCTGATTCCCCAGATTTTTGTTCCTTCCAAGAAAAATTGCTCTCATTAAGGAAAAATATTATATGATTAAAAAAGACTGTAGTTATTAGCGACACCTTAAATACCAACACACTAGTCTAAAGATCATCACAGTTAATTAAGCTATTTCTAATAGTACTCATGCAAAATATTTACTTAAGTAAGACCCAAAGTGAACAAAATTATGTAAGCCATACAAATGCAGAGAGGATGGGCTTTGGACAGGTTAGACTGAGCTCATGCCTCCATCGCTACCAATGACTTACTGTGAGGCTGTACAGCACTTAGCCTTTCAGTTTCTCCTTAGCAATAAACATACCCAATGTGTAAAGCTGTTTCAAAGAACAAAAATGTATCAGTGCCTATTATCTGCTAGTAGCTAGTTATCTAGCCAAAATTTTACTATCTTCCATATTAAATCGATATTAGTTTGAGATAAGGAAATAAATTACCTAAAATAATAGCTTCTCAAATTCCCCTGGAGCCTATGACCAAATAGGCAGCTCAGTTAATATCAATGAGATCAAAACATAAAGTCTGTGGGCAAGGACTTTAAGGAAAAGTTTGGAGACACAACAGCCACCTTGCTAGCATAGGGCTAAAGCCTCTATGAAAGATGGTAAAGAAATATAAAGGAAGCCGGGCAGTGGTGGTGCACGCCTTTAATCCCAGCACTTGGGAGGCAGAGGTAGGCGGATTTCTGAGTTCGAGGCCAGCCTGGTCTACAGAGTGAGTTCCAGGACAGCCAGGGCTACACAGAGAAACTCTATCTCGAAAAACCGAAAAAAAAAGAAAAAGAAAAAAAAAAAAGAAAGAAAGAAATATAAAGGATCCTATGCCCTTAATGGCCCTGGAGAACAGCCATAACCCATGAACTGCCTATATACATATTTCCTATTACCAAGAGAAAAAAATTAAGCCAATGTATTTAGATTTTTGTTACATGAGACTGAGCACAATCCTACCTGAATATGTAAAGTCTAGGGAAAAGATCCAGCAGCTAATTCAATAAAGGCATTTATTCCCTAGAACACTCCAAGTATCATTTAACAGTAGGTGTTAACATTGGTAGTGTTAAATTATTTATTAGTAAAATGATGAAATAGATGTTAACACATATAAAACTCAATTTCTAAAATTAGGAAATATAATAATTAAGATAAAAATCCTGTAAGCAGAGGATCAAATTAGAAAAAATGGTTTTAACAACCTATTATTATTTTGGTTTCTCCTGATCAAGTATTTGCTTGCCATTTAATTTCAGTATGGCATCTTTTATTTTATGGGTTTTACAATTTTTATACATTAAATAATTTTCCTTCAAGGCTTCTGGAATTTGAATCTTGACTTTAACAATCCCTTCCATGCTACATGTTAAAATACTCTACTTTCCCTATCCTCAATGCCTACATAATATTATTCTTTAATTTTAAAGCAAATTTCATGTTCTGTCAGTCAAAGTACTTTTTAGTGATCTTTATTTTATTCTGGCCTCCACAGGCACTGCATTCTTGTAGAACAGACATATGTGTGGGCAAAACACCTATACACATAAAATAAAAATGAGTAAATCTAAAATAATTAAAAACTTACTCCACTGAAACTAGAACACACAGTTCTACTTGTGTTTACTCTCCAAACTCATCTTCTTTACTTGAACTTTTATTTTTCATTAAATTTATAACACCTGTTTAAATTCATATAGTTCATGCCACAGCATTTGTTATAGTAGCTTCCATGTAGTATAAGTAGCCTGTAGATATCAGTTACTGATCATTTAAGCTGTCACTATCAAATGCTCATAAGTGCAGAATACATATAATATGATCCCTTTATGCATAAGAGATAAAACATGTATTCATATGCATATTTATACCACCACACGAAAAGATATCCAACACAAGAACACCTTAAGGTCTATAACTCCAGCTCCAGGGGATCTGAAGCCCTCCTAGCTTCTACTGGCACTTGCATGCACACAGTACACATACATACATTCAGAAAAAATACTCATCTATAAAATATATCTACATAAGTAAATAATTTGTAAAGTACATTCAAGCCAGATGCAGTGGCACAACACCTCAAATCTCAGCTACTCAGAAGTCTCAGGCCTAAGGACCACAAGTTCTAGACAACACAGTCAAACTCTATCTCAAAAAATAAAATTATATACATATATGTATATGTGTCTATATGTGTGTATACATATGCTAAATACTGACACTTTAGAAAACAAAAATAAAGGAAATGTTTTCAAAACAGAAGTTATGATTGTAAAGTTAATTCCGGAGGACAGACTCAGAGAACTGTGATCGTTTTTGAAAATGTAAGAGTAGCTGAAAGAGAAGACAAATAAATAAAGGAAAGAAATAAAAAAGAATATATATATACACACCTTTCCATGGTACAGCAGTGGGAATTGTACTCAGGTCCTTATTTATGTATTCTATCACTGAGCTATATCCTCAACCTTATTCTATTTTATTTTATTTTTATTTTATTTTATTTTATTTTTGAGACAGTATTATTAAGTTGCCTGGACAAGCTTGGAATTCACTCTGTAGCAAGACAGACCTTGGATTTAAGATCTTCCTAACTCAAGTCCCCCAAGTGGTTGGGTTTAGAGACCTACCTGAGCCATTAGGCTCAGCTATTACAAAATAATCCTCCACTGCAACATACTAACCAAGACCTACATATAACTACAAAAGAAGAGAGAATAAAGATCCTTACAAAGTAATATACTTCCTTCAACACATGCTAAAAATGTCAAAATGAAAAAGAAAAATATCGTGTTCTGCCTTTTCAGCATAAGAGAAAATAACAAAATAAGTGTATATGCTATTTTTTTAAAGAAATAATTCAAGATGGATAAATCAAAACCATGTGTCGCCCAGCCTGCAAAGTGGCTCAGCTATAACACCTAAAGAGAGCTCTGAAAACTTGACAGAGCAGATACCAAGCCCTTCTAATAAAAAAAAAAAAAGTCCCAACCACCTCAAAATGGCAGGCTAAAATAAACTACAGCTAGAATAAAGTCCCAATTAGTAAGGAAAACAGTCTGATGCAACCTCGAATTCCAGTCACTAGACAGGTGAATGTACCTTCATTTTACACTATTCTTTTATAAAACTGCTACCTTATAAGCGAAACCTATGGAGGCTTAAGAGAAGAAAATAAGACAAACTAATATTTGCTTTATTGCCATTTAGCTCCAAATTCATTTATCTTTGTTTGTTCTGCAAAGAGACCTGAGGCCTTTGGATGAATTTTCTTTGCTAGCTCGTGTAGTGGTAAACTTCATGAGTAGAAGACACTACCAAGATCTTGTGGGAAGGAATAGTTTAGCTTTTCTCTGGTGTTCGGTTACTCAGACAGCTTCTCTAGCATCAAACTACTCAATACAGTATGTGCAACTTCTCCATTCTCCTACTCTTGACTTGCACAGCAGCAAGAGTACCAGACAGTCAGCACCTTCACTCTGGTGGTTTTATATTGGAACACTTTTGGAAAACACCAGTATAATTTAGCATGGTAGGAGGCAAGACCTAGAGGCCAAGTTTCAAGAAAGCCCCCCCTGTGTGATACCACCATACAATTTCTCTGCCGTTGAGAGAGCCACGATCATGCCCTTTCCAGCAGAGTCTAGATGTCAACAAGAGGTTGGGGGAGCACTTTCGTAAGTACAGGAGTAATGGTTTCTTCTTGTGTCTTTATAGTCTATATCTATCTTTCTAACCAATCTCTCACTTCTCCAATTCCCTTTTATAAGTATTAATTCATTATAATAAATATTCCCTACTTGAATTACTATACAGTACTCTTTCATAACTGGACTCAAAACTGATACAAAACCCAAACTAAATAATACTTCCATTATAATTCATGTACATAAAGTAGAAGATTTGCCAGGTAGTGGTGGCGCATGCCTTTAATCCCAGCACTAGGGAGGCGGAGGCAGCGGATTTCTGAGTTCGAAGCCAGCCTGGTCTACAGAGTGAGTTCCAGGACAGCCAGGGCTACACAGAGAAACCCTGTCTCGAAAAAAACAAAAACAAAACAAAAACAAAATAAGTAGACGACTAGACAAAGTTAAAAGTTAAAATAAAAGGAGGGCTATTGCTTGGAAGGGGAGGGGACAACTACATGAAATGAAGCATGGACAAAACTTTCCTATAAATATGTCCTTTATCTTGTTTGAAGTAACAGTCACAGACTGTATGACAGCTAGTTTTATGTCAACTTGACAAAAGAGTTACTGAAAAGAAGAAACCTCAATTGAGAAAATATCTCCATAAAATCAAGCTGTAGTGTACCTTCTTAATTAGAGATCGATGGGAGAGGGCCCAGCCTATTGTGAGTGGTGCTATCCATGGGCTAGAGGTTCTGGATTCTATATGAAAGCAAGCCACAAAAGCCATAGGGAACAAGCCAGTAAGCAGCACCCTGCATTGGCTTCTGCATCAATTCCTGCCTCCAGGCTCCTGCCCAGTTTGAATTCCTGTCCTGACTTCCTTCAATAATAAACATGGATATGGGAATGTAAGCCAAATAAACCCTTTCCTTCACAATGTGCTTCTTGGTCATGGTGTTTCATCACAGCAAGAGAAACTCTAAGACAGATGGTGTATACAATTGTGAAATTCATTAAACTGTACCTTATTTTATTTACCTTTTATTCCTTGTAGGTGATATCTCAATTAAAAGAGAAAAGAAGAAATCTATAGCTCCATGGAGAAACATCAGATTATAAAATAGGACAGAAATGTGGCTGGGCCTTGAGGATCGTGTTCTAGCAAGGAAAGCAAGGAAGTATAATAGTTAGGGTATATACTAGAAAATCCATTTGAGCTATACCATTGATCCAACAGGGAACAACTAGAGCACTGAGTCACAGAAAGGATTATAACCCACTGAATAAAATTAACTCCACAAACATGCAGACATTTGTATGTGCATCTATACTCAGGCACACACACATAAATACATGCACACAAAATATAAAATTTTTTAAATACATAAATTGGGTAGTAGCTGAAAAGGCAATGAGATCAAAAGAACCTTATATTTTTAACATGAAAGAAAAGAAATGGCATGTTTGATGAGAATGAGTTAATTATAAAAGAAAAGAATTTCTAAATTACCATTCCCTTTTATTTTACTTACTTAATGGGGTTTTGTTTTCTCTTTTGTTTTTATTTGTTTATTTTGTTTTGTTTTTGAGACAGGGTCTCGCTACATAGACCTTGCTGTCCTAAAACTCACTCTGTAGACCAGACTGGCCTTGAACTTGAGAGATCTGCCTTCTTCCACCTCCTGAGTGCTGGGATTAGAGGCATGTGCCACCACAACTGGCTGAAATGGCATTTTTAAATATACAGCAGGAGACAGTTTACTGCACAAAGAGTTACCTATATAAAGAAGTATAGTTCTTCACCATATGTATATTTAAATGCTAGTGAATCCCTAAAAGTATCTTCAAGAGGACTTCTCTTCAACTTTTTCAGTAAAGAATTAAGAAAAGGCATTAGCTAAGAAGAAGAATGGAAAGTATTAAAAGTGTAAGGTGAGAGAAAAAAACTACAAGACCCCCACCTACTCTGCTCCTGCACTATATAATGTGATAACCTGGAAGAATTAAGGTCTCACTTGAGGTTTGTGGTCATGAATTTAAAATAAAACCAATCAGTAATGTATGCTTTTCACTAACCACATTCAGTTTCATGGGTGCAGGCATGGAAAAAGTGGAAAGCTGGATTTAGCAGGAATGCAGTTTTAGTTCCATAAGGACAATGAATCAAGGAGATGTGAGAGTGGGTGTATAATGTATATAACTCAGTCATACAGAACTTGCCTCATGTATGCAAGGCCCTGGGTGTAAGGCCCAGCACTACTAAGAAACAACAGTAACAAAGTCTCCCTTTGAAGAAGGCAATGTTATCAAGGATTGTATACTGGGATAATTAAGATTGGTTTAAGCTGAATAAGAAAGGGAGCCAGGCTACCTATAGTATAAAATGGCAGTAGAATCAATGGATTAGAAATTCCAATAGGTTATAAGGAGAAAGATGAAAAGAAATAAGTGGTGCTCAGAGAGTGAGATACACGAGATATAAATTATGGGGATTCTTTGGTCAGTAATAAAGAATAACTAAGTTAGAAAATGAGATCACCAGAGTTTGAGACTAGCCTGGTCTACAGAGTGAGTTCCAGGACAGCCAGGACTACTCAGAGAAACCCTGTCTCGAAAAACCAAAAAAAAAAAAAGAAAATGAGATCACTTCTAGGAGTTAAGTTCAAAATACTGAAAGATGAAATGCTGAAAAAAAAAACCTCATGATCAAAATTACCAAAGATTAATATAAGGAACAGTACTGCTAAGAGAAAAGAGAAACAAATAAAAAAAGAGAGTGACTGAGTAATAACTTGGCTGACTTCTGTCTCCCACTGCCTGGGAGGTAGTTTTTAAATCCTGGTAATCTCCTGAGTGTCTTTCTCACTTATGGTAGGGCTAACAGTAGCTCCTGGACAGTTTGTGGTAACAATATTACTCTAAAAACTACAAGACCCCCACCTACTCTGCTACTGCAGTATATAATGTGATAACCTGGAAGAATTAAGGTCTCACTTGAGGTTTGTGGTCATGAATTTAAAATAAAACCAATCAGTAATCTGACTATACCAGAAAAACCAACCATGTAACTGGTAGGCTGAGGCTTTGAGCCATGAGACACCAACCTGACCAAAATAAGGAGAAAAGCTAGAGATTGAGTTAACCCATAACCAATAATTCAATTATGCCTACATAATGAAACCTCATTAAACACTTGATCCTGAGGCTTGTGTGAATATTAAGTTAATAATACTCTGAGTGTACTGTCAAACATCAATGTGATATAAGATTTGCTCTGACTCCCTAGGGAAAGATACCACCAACTTCCCCTATGGAAATCCCTCTGCGCTCTATGTCTTTTCTTTCAGCTCAGTCTGATTTAAATCCTTGATGCTACCATAAAACTACTGCTGTAAGCACACTGCTCTCCTGACTCCTGTGAATTGTTCCCATGAATTCTCAAATCCAAAGAAGGTGGGGAAAACTCTCAAATTTGTAGTCCACTGACCAAAAATTAAGTATTCAATCTCTAAATTTACAGTCTTCTAACTGTGCGTGATGGCTCATGCCTTTAATGCCAGTACTCAAGAGGCAGAGGCAGCTGGATCTCTGTGAGTTTGAGGCCAACCTGGTCTACAAAGAGAGTTCCAGGACAGCCAGGCTTCATGGAGAAACTCTGCCTCAAAAAAAAAAAAAAAACAAAAACAAAAAAACAAAGAAAAGAAAAATCAGTCCTGTGGAGATCTGAGACTTTAATTTGTTAAGTTTGTTCTAACACTAAGCAGCCAGTATCACAATTCATTGTAGGGAACAAGCCAGGAGTTACAATCAACAGGGACTTGTAAATAAATATGATCTGATAGCATGCAGTTCAAAGCTGGAGAATTTTAGAGAAAAAAGGAAAATGACCTGAACACTGCACATGAGGAGCACAAAGGACATTCTCCAGCTCAAGCTCCAAAAACCTGAGACTTACAGGAAAGAGAAAAGGGGAAAGGGATAATATCATTTGAGAGAGCTTCAGAGAAAGCAATGTCTTAAGAAGAAAAAAAATATCCCTACAGAGCACTGCAAAAATTTAGTAGGTTGTAAAGATGAGATAAGCAAAAGAGATCCATTAACATGGAACATACAACATTAAACAACTAAGAAGTAGTGAAATCCTAGAAGCTAGAACTTCAGGGGAAAGATAGTAATTGTCGTAGTTAGGATTACTATTGTTGTGATGAACACCTTGACCAAAAGCTGGGGAGGAAAGGGTTTGTTTCTATAAAAGGAAAGGGCTTACACTTCCATATACTGTTCATCATTGAAGGAAGTCAGAACAGAAACTCAAACAGGGCTGGAACACGGAGGCAGGAGCTGATCCAGAGGAGTGGTGCTGCTTACTGGTTTGCTCAGCCTGCGTTCCTATAGAGCCAAGGACCGCCAGCTCAGGGAATGGCACCACCCACAATGGGCTGGGCCTTCCCCCATAAAGACATTTTTTCTGATTTGAGGTTTCCTCCTTTCAGATAACTCTAACTTGTTGACATAAAACTAGCCAGCACAATAATCAAATGTACCAAATAATGCAAATAGGTCAAGTGAAACAAAGTCTAAGAAAGGACTATTGACTAAACAATGTGAAAGTCACTGATGACCATGATAAGCAATTTCTAAGAAAAGATGGAGGACAAAGCCTGACTGGAACAGTTCAAAGTAGAGAGGGCTGACTTTTCAATACTCTGGAAGCCATCTAAAAGCAAACAACAGGCCCCTGCCTGGTCCTTTTGGCTGGGGCAGACACATAGCTGGTCTGCTCTTGTGGGGATACTGAATCCTGAGCCATCCTAGAGGAGCGACTGCACTCAGAGCAGTGGGTAAGAACCCCATCTCACTCCCTATGCCCCAGAGTTAAATCTGGGAGCCAGGGACGATCAGGACCCACCAGCTACCAAACCCCACCCCTCCGGAATTCCACTTCCCTTCCACCCCTACCTGATCCTTTTGGCTGGAGCAGACACATAGCTGGTCTGCTCCTGTGAAGATACTGAATCCTGAGCCATCCTAGAGGAGCCACTGCACTCAGAGCAGCAGACACCTAGCTGGTTTGCACTTATGGAAACATCGTATCCTAAGCCATCCTAGAGGAACCACTGCACCCAGAGCAGAAGGATTTCCAGATCCCAGAGGTGGCCTGAGTCCCAGAAATTCTTCCACCCAGGAGATCAGGATCATAAGACCACAGAGACATCTGTACTCTGAGGAGCTCTGACACAAGCAAGATAACCGGAAATACAGACTCCAGTCTTACACAGTAAGGGCAGGTAACACTAGAGTTAACCAGATGGTGAAAGGCAAGCACAAGAACATAAGCAACAGAAACCAAAGTTTCTTGGCATCTTCAGTACCCAGTTCTCCCAATATAGCAAGTCCTGGACACCCCATCACACCGGAAAAGCAGGATTCAGAATTAAAATCACTTCTCATGATGATGATAGAGGATTTTAAGAAGGATATAAGTAACTCCCTTAAAGAAATACAGGAGAGTACAAGTAAACAGGTAGAAGCCCTTAAAGAGGAATCACAGAAATCCCTTAAAGAACTGCAAGAAAACACAAAGAAGGAATTAAACAAAAACATATAGGATCTGAAAATGGAAATAGAAACAATAAAGAAATCTCAAAGGGAGACAACCATGGAGATGGAAAACCTAGGAAAGAGATCGGGAGTCATAGACGCAAGCATCTCCAACCGAATACAAGAGATAGAAGAGAGCCAAGCAGTGGTGGCACACGCCTTTAATCCCAGCACTTGGGAGGCAGAGGCAGGCAGATTTCTGAGTTCAAGGCCAGCCTGGTCTACAGAGTGAGTTCCAGGACAGCCAGGACTACACAGAGAAACCCTGTCTCGAAAAACCAAAAAAAAAAAAAAAGAGAGAGATAGAAGAGAGAATCTCATGTGCAGAAGATACCATGGAAAACATTGACACAGCTGTCAAAGAAAATGCAAAATGCAAAAAACTTCTAACCCAAAACATCCAAGAAATCCAGGACACAATGAAAAGACCAAACCTAAGGATAATAGGTATAGATGAGAGTGAAAATTCCCAACTTAAAGGGTCAGTAAATATCTTCAACACAATTATTGAGGAAAACTTCCCTAACCTAAAGAACAAGATGCCCATAAACATACAAGAAGCCTACAGAACACCAAATAGACTAAACCAGAAAAGAAATACCTCACATCACATAATAATCAAAACATCAAATGCACAAAACAAAGAAAAAATACTAAAAGCAGAAAGGGAAAAAGGTCAAGTAACATATAAAGGCAAACCTATAAGAATTACACCAGACTTCTCACCAGAGACTATAAAAGCTAGAAGAGCCTGGACTGACATCATACAGACCCTAAGAGAACACAAATGCCAGCCCAGACTACTATACCCAGCACAACTCTCAATCACTATAGATGGCGAAACTAAGATATTCCATGACAAAACCAAATTTGCACAATATCTTCCCACAAACCCAGCACTTCAAAGGATAATTGATGGAAAACACCAAGACAAGGAGGGAAACTACAACCTAGAAAAAGCAAGGAAGTAATCTTCCAACAACCCAAAAAGAAGATAGCTATACAAACATAATTCTACCTCTAATAACAAAAATAACAGGAAGCTACAATCATTTTTCCTTAATATCTCTTAACATCAACGAACTCAATTCCCCAATAAAAAGACACAGACTAACAGACTGGATACACAAACAGGACCCAGAATTTTGCTGCATACAAGAAATGCACCTCAGTGACAAAGACAGACACTACCTCAGAATAAAAGGATGGAAAACAGTTTCCCAAGCAAATAGTCCCAAGAAACAAGCTGGAGTAGCCATTCTAATATCAAATAAAATCGACTTCCATCCAAAAGTAATCAAAAAGGATAAGGAAGGATACTTCATACTCATCAAAGGAAAAATCTACCAACGTGAACTCTCAATTCTGAACATCTATGCTCCAAATGCAAGGGCACCTACATACATAAAAGAAATTTTACTAAAGCTCAAAACACACATTACACCTCACACAATAATAGTGGGGTATTTCAACACCCCACTCTCAGCAATGGACAGATCATGGAAACAGAAACTAAACCGAGACACTTTGACATTAACAGAAGTTATGAACCAAATGGACTTAACAGACATCTATAGAACATTTCATCCTAAAACAAAAGAATATACCTTTTTCTCAGCACCTCAATGTACCTTCTCCAAAATAGACCATATAATTGGTCACAAAACAGGCCTCTACAGATACAAAAAGACTGAAATAATCCCTTGCATCTTATCAGATCACCACTCACTAAGGCTGGTCTTTAATAATGACAAAACCAATGGAAAACCCACATGCACATGGAAACTGAACAACTCTCTACTCAATGATGACTTACTTGGTCAAGGAAGAAATAAAGAAAGAAATTAAAGACTTTTTAGAATTTAATGAAAATGAGGACACATCATACCAAAACTTGTGGGACTCCATGAAGGCAGTGCTAAGAGGAAAGCTCATAGCTCTAAGTGCCTACAAAAAGAAACTGGAAAGAGCACACACTAACACCTTGACAGCACAACTAAAAGCTCTAGAACAAAAAGAAGCAAATACACCCAAGAGGAGTAGAAGGCAGGAAATAATCAAACTCAGGGCTGAAATCAACCAAATAGAAATAGAAAGAACAATACAAAATATCAACAAAACCAGGAGCTGGTCCTTTGAGAAAATCAACAAGATAGATAAACCGTTAGCCAGATTAACCAGAGGGCACAGAGACAGTATCCAAATTAATAAAATCAGAACTGAAAAGGGAGACATAACAACATAAACTGAAGAAATTCAAAAAATCATCAGATCCTACTACAAAGGCCTATACTCAACAAAACTGGAAAACCTGGATGAAATGGACAACTTCATATAGAGATACCAGGTACCAAAGTTAAATCAGGAGCAGATAAACCATTTAAACAGTCCCATAACCCCTAAGGAAATAGCAGCAGTCATTAAAAGTCTCCTCACCAAAAAAAAAAAAAAAGCCCAGGACCAGATGGTTTTAGTGCTGAATTCTATCAGACCTTCAAGGAAGACCAAATACCAATTCTCTTCAAACTATTCCACAAAATAGAAACAGAAGGTACACTACCCAATTCATTCTATGAAGCTACAATTACATTCATACCCAAACCTCACAAAGACCCAACAAAGAAAGAGAACTTCAGACCAATCTCCCTTATGAACATCGATGCAAAAATACTCAATAAAATTCTAGCAAACCGAATCCAAGAACACATCAAAACAATCATCAATCATGATCAAGTAGGTTTTATCCCAGGAATGCAGGGATGGTTAAATATTCGGAAATCCATCAATGTAATCCACTATATAAACAAACTCAAAGAAAAAAACACATGATCATCTCACTAGATGCTGAGAAAGCATTTGACAAAATTCAACATCCATTCATGATAAAAGTCTTGGAAAGATCAGGAATTCAAGGACCATACCTAAACATAATAAAAGCAATTTATAGCAAACCAGTAGCCAATATCAAACTAAATGGAGAGAAACTTGAAGCAATCCCACTAAGATCAGGGACTAGACAAGGCTGCCCACTCTCCCCCACCTATTCAATATAGTACTGGAAGTCCTAGCCAGAGCAATTAGACAACAAGAAGAAGTCAAAGGGATACAAATAGGAAAGGAAGAAGTCAAAATATCACTATTTGCAGATGATATGATAGTATATTTAAGTGACCCCCAAACTTCCACCAGAGAACTCCTAAACCTGATAAACAACTTCAGCAAAGTGGCTGGTTATAAAATCAACTCAAACAAATCAGTAGCCTTCCTCTACATGAAAGATAAACAGACTGAAAAAGAAATTAGGGAAATGACACCCTTCATAATAGTCGCAAATAATATAAAATATCTTGGTGTGAATCTAACCAAGCAAGTGAAAGACCTGTATGACAAGAACTTCAAGTCCCTGAAGAAAGAAATCGAAGAAGATCTCAGAAGATGGAAAGATCTCTCATGGTCATGGATTGGCAGGATTAATATAATAAAAATGGCCATCCTGCCAAAAGCCATCTACAGATTCAATGCAATTCCCATTAAAATCCCAACTCAATTCTTCACAGAGTTAGAAAAGGAAATTCTCAAATTCATATGGAATAACAAAAAACCCAGGATAGCGAAAACTATTCTCAACAATAAAAGAACTTCTGGAGGAATCACCATCCCTGACCTCAAGCTGTACTACAGAGCAATAGTGATAAAAACTACATGGTATTGGCTCAGAGACAGGAAGGAAGATCAATGGAATAGAATTGAAGACCCAGAAATGAACCCACACACCTTTGGTCACTTGATCTTTGACAAAGGAGCTAAAACTGTCCAGTGGAAAAAGGACAGCATTTTCAACAAATGGTGCTGGTTCAACTGGAGGACAACATGTAGAAGAATGAAAATTGATCCATTCTTATCCCCTTGTACAAAGCTCAAGTCTAAGTGGATAAAGGACCTCCACATAAAACCAGATACACTGAAACTAATAGAAGAGAAGGTGGGGAAGAGCCTCGAATACTTGGGCAGAGAGGAAAAGTTCCTGAACAGAACACCAATGGCATATGCTCTAAGATCAAGAATTGACAAATGGGACTTCATAAAATTGCAAAGTTTCTGTAAGGCAAAGGACACTGTCAATAGGACAAAACGGCAACCAACAAATTGGGAAAAGATCTTTACCAATTCTACATCTGATAGAGGGTTGATATCCAATATATACAAAGAACTCAAGAAATTAGACTCCAGACAACCAAATAACCCTATTAAAAAATGAGGTATAGAGCTTAACAAAGAATTTTCAACTGAGGAAACTCGAATGGCCGAGAAGCACCTAAAGAAATGTTCAGTATCCTTAGTCATCAGGGAAATGCAAATAAAAACAACCCTGAGATTCCATCTCACACCAGTCAAAATGGCTAAGATTAAAAACTCTTAGATGATAGTAGACGCTGTCGAGGGTGTGGAGAAAGAGGAACACTCCTCCATTGTTGGTGGGACTGCAAGATGGTGCAAGCACTTTGTAAATCAGTCTGGCGGTTCCTCAGAAAATTGGACATAGCATTACCTGTGAGGATCCAGCTATACCACTCCTAGGCATATACCCAGAAGATGTTCTAACATATAACAAGGACATATGCTCAACTATGTTCATAGCAGCCTTATTTATAATAGCCAGAAGCTGGAAAGAACCCAGATGTCCTTCAACTGAGGAATGGATACAAAAAATGTGGTACATTTACACAATGGAGTATTACTCAGCTATTAAAAACAATGAATTCAGCCGGGCGTTGGTGGCGCACGCCTTTAATCCCAGCACTTGGGAGGCAGAGGCAGGCGGATTTCTGAGTTCGAGGCCAGCCTGGTCTACAGAGTGAGTTCCAGGACAGCCAGGGCTATACAGAGAAACCCTGTCTCGAAAAACCAAAAAAAAAAAAAAAAACAATGAATTCGAGAAATTCCTAGGTAAATGGATGGAACTAGAAAATATCATTCTGAGTGAGGTAAGCCAATCACAAAAGAACACACATGGTATTCACTCACTGATTATTGGATATTAGCCCAGAACCTTGAAATACCTAAGATTCAACTCACAGGCCACATGAAGCTCATGAAGAAGGAAGACCAAGTGGGGGTGCTTCAGTCCTTCTTAGAAGGAGCAACAAAATACTCAAGGGAGCAAATATGGAGACAAAGTGTGGGACAGAAACTGAAGGAGGGGCCGTCTGAAGACCATTCCACCTGAGTATCCATCCCATGTGCAGTCACCAAAGGTAGATGCTGATGTGGAAGTCAAGAAGTGCATGTTGATAAGAGCCTGATATAGATGTCTCCTCAGAGGTCTGCAAGAGTCTGACATATTCAAAGGCAGATGCTCACAGCTAACCATTGAACTGATCATGGGGTTCCCAATGGAGGAGTTAGAGTGAAGACTGTTGGAGCTGAAAGGGTTTGTGGCCCCATGAGGAGAGCAACAATACCAACCAACCAGAGCTCCCAGGGTCTAAACCATTAGCCTGAGAGCACTTAGGGAGGGATCCATGGCTTCAGCTGTATATGTAAGGGTCCTGCTGGGCATAGGTGGGAGAAGAGATCCTGGGTCTCATGAAGGCTGGATGCCCCAGGGGGTGGGAATTTGAGGGTGGGGAGGTGGGAGTGGAGGGTTAGGTAGGGGTACATTTGCAGAGAAGCAGGAGGAGGGGTGAGGGGATAGGTGGTTCCTGGGTGGGTGGGGGATGGGGTAAGGAGATAACATATGAAATGTAAATAAAATATCCAATTAAAAAAAAGCAAACAACAAAAAACTGTTTACCCATGAGTATTAGAGTTGTTAACTGAGAAAGAACTATTCATGCCTTTGGTATTTTCTCCTGGAGCTACTCTTGTTCTCCCCAACTGCATCCTCCAAAATGTGGTTCAACCTAGGTAGGGAATCCCTTGAAACCCAGCAACTTTGTTCCCACTAATAAACAAGACTTGATATGGTTTGCAGACTTCAGATATATTAGCCATCCCAGTGGCATCTGCTAGGAGAGGCCAGGGTCTCCATCCTTCTGAAGTTATAATAGTCTTATCTGGAGAAAGCAATGAACTAATTAAGTATCTGAAGATTTAGCAGGAAATTTAAAGTGGTAAAACCCCTACAGATAATTATCCCTTCCCATTACCCTGGTACTGGTTACCAACAAAGATGCAAAACAACTTAATGGAAGAAAGGATAATCTTTTCAACAAATGATTCTAGAGCAACTAGATATGCAGACATACAGAGAAGCAAACTTAGATCTTACCTCACACCAAAAAATAGGAATGGGCCCAAACAAAATTAAATCATTTATCCACATTAACATTGCACATGAATGTTTATAGCAGCATTATTCATAAAAGCCAAATACTGGAAAGAATTCAAACGTCCATTTGGTGAATGAATAAACAAAATGGTACATTTACACAATGGAATAATATTCGGCAAGAAAATGAAATGAAATATTGATTCATGATCAATGCAAATTAACCTAAAAAACATGCTAAGACAAAGAAGCAAGAAACAAAAAAATTATATTTGTATTTTTAAAACAAAACTGCATATTATGATTCCACTTAAATGAATCTCCAAAGGCCAGTTACAGAAACAAGTAGATCAGTGTTTGCTCCAGCAGTCTTTTTTTTTTTTTTTAACATTTCAGTTGGTCTCCCCTCCCAGTTCCCCTCCCACAATTCCTCCTCCCCCTTGCATCCGAAAGGGTGCTCTGCCCCCACCAGACCTTTCCCTTCCCTGGGACCTCAAGTCTCTGGAGGATTAAGCTCATCTTCTCTCACTGAGGCCAGACCAGGCAGATTTCTGTTATATATGTGCTGGAAGCCTCAGACCTGCCCCTGTATGCTCTCAGTCTCTGGAAGCTCCCTGGGGTCTGGGTTAGTTGAAACTGCTGGTCTTCCTATGGTCCCTCTCCCCTTCAGCTTCTTCAATCCTTCCCCTTATTCAACCATAGGGATCCCCGACTTCAGTCCAATGGTTGGGTGTAAGTATCTGCATCTGTCTCAGTCAGCTTCATGATCTCTTTTCAATCTAAAAAAAATCTTACACAATCCCAGGTGTATAAGTGATTAAAGTGGGTATACAAATGAAAAACACTTTGTGATTAAAAAAAACAAACATAAAGCTATTTAATACTTTTATAACCTTACCATTTATTAAAGACAAAGCAAATTTGTATTCTAAGGAGATGGATGTGCTTGTTTATGTTTACAAAAATAACAAAATCTTGGCTGAATAGTTGATACTTCACAATATACAAGTAACTGGAGATCAAAACCAGTGCCTTGTGCACACTAGGCAAGCACTACCAACTGAGAGACACTGCCAGCCCAAGATAAACTATTTTTCATTTCATAATTAGTACAAAAGTATTGATTTGTGCAGTCACTCTCCCTCTCACCTCACCTCCCCTGACCCCCACTTTCCATGTCCCTCTCCCCCCTCCTCCCTCTTCTACTGAGGACGGAACCTGGGACCTTAGGTCTGCTAGCACTCCACCACTGAGCTATATCCCCAAAATTGAGATTCTGAGCAACTATCCATACTACGGAAAAAATGACAAAATTTTTTCAGGATATTTTTATATAGTAGATTGCCAAGGCTTTTTGTTGTATTTCTGTTGTCACTCTTAAGTAAAGACTACAGAAGTAAATACTCTAAGCAATTCACCTTATCTAATCATATATAATTTTTTAAGAAAAAATAATAACTACAAAAACTTATCCACCTGAAGCACTGGCAAGAAAGAACTGGTGGCCGGTGGGGGAGTGAAATCCAATTGTTCAAAAAATAAGGAGAGATGTTTGTAAAAGCTGAAAATATTTACATGACCAGACTGGGGAAGCTATCTGCCTCTGTCTCACTGTGTCAGGATACCCTGTGTGTGGCTTTCACTCTAACTCAGATCATTTCGTCCTATAACCATACGCTGTAGTGGGTCTTTGCTACTTTGTGAGTTCTTTTTTTCCACCTTGTTCCCCCCAGTTTCACCCCTTATCACTAGATAAGAGAGAAAGAAGGACAGATAGAGGAGAGAGAGAAAGAGAACTCCCTGAATCTAGTTTCTTTCCTATTGTTTCTTCTCTGAGCCTGACTACAAACAAACCCCAAACAACTCTCCTGAATGGCCACCAACCTCCAATCACAGCCTATCAGGACACTAGCCTTTACATACTCTCTTAAAGAGTTCCCAGAATTCCAAACATCATACATCACAGAAATTATCTGTAGGTGGCAAAACCATGCCAATGCTGGAGCATGAGGTAAATCAAAGTCAGCTGCTGTCCAAAGCAGCTCCACATTTCCACACCTGGGATTAAAATCAAAGCATATTCTTATAATATTTCTGTGGTTTTAAAAGAAACCAAAATTCCAGAATTGTCTCTACCTAAAACCTGTCAGGATAAGGATTTTAAAAGTCCTTCACAGCTGGTGAGTAACAGGGTAATAATTCACACCTGTTTTACTGATTTTAAAATAATGTATGTTCTCTCTACTACACAACTGGTCTCTTTTTGCAGAAAGTTAAAGCTGCTTTTTTTGTTGTTGTTGTTGTGTTGTGTTGTGTTTATTTTAGACAGGCTCTTATTACGTAGTACAGGTTAGCCTCAAACTCCTGCCTTAAGTTCCTGAGTAATGGGATAACAAACAGGCACTATATTACACTTAAGACCTCTTAAACTGAACATGATTCTTAAGTAGTCTTGTCACTTTCTAACATCAGGAATATCTAATAATTTTCAAAGAAAGTCTCTCTTCTGCTTTAAGATCTTAGAAAAGAGAGGCTGGAGAGATGGCTTAGTGGTTAAGAGCACTGACTGTCCTTCCAGAGGTCCTGAGTTCAACTCCCAGCAACCACATGGTGGCTCATAACCATTTGTAATGGGATCTGATGCCCTCTTCTGGTGTGTCTGAAGAGAGCGATACGTACTCACATACATAAAATAATAAATAAATAAACTTTAAAAAAAAACTGGAAAAGGAAGAAAGATCAATGACAATGCAGGATTTGAGTATAGGTAGTTGGCAGTGATTATTTGATTATGTGCCTTAATAGTCTTCATTCCACTGGTCTACAGAAGCTAAATGCCTTCACCACCACCCAGCTTTAAAAGCCTAAGGAACAATACAGTTCCTTAGCACTGAAACAGAAATGGACTTCTAGGATACAGCAAATTATCTATTAAGCTTCCACAGATCAGTAAGTAGAAATTTTTGGGACACTCCTCCTCTCCCATACAAGATTAGTTATGCAGTTATGAAGACAAAGCCTTCATTTAGGCAGAAATATTTACTAAGATCTGAAGTAGATTCTCCAAGTCTAAAATGACTAAACCATATATTATCTGTATACTCTTTCCAAGTTCAATAAATCCTCAGTGAAAGGTGTGCTTCTATGACAATAAGAAAATCAGAGCCATGTTTCTCCATGCCTATCTTTAAGACCAAATAGATATGTTCATATATTTAAGATGAAGAAATGTATGTCTACTGCTTCAAAGATATTTGCAACAAATAAAGGTCATAGTTTTCCTTATAAACATTGTATCTGAAATCCTGCTAATATTTATCAAAGTTAACATATGGGGGCTAGAGATATCTTGGCAGGTAAAATGCTTGTTATGCAAGCATGAAGAGCAGTGTTCAGATCCCCAATTCCCAGGGAAATACCAGACGGGATAGTGGCCTGCCTGTAATTTCTACCATGTGGGAGGAAGAAACAGGATCCCTGGAGCAAGCTGGTTAGCTAAACTAGCCAAATCAGCAAGATCTGGGTGCAAATGAGAGATTGCCTCAGTATATTATAAGGTAAAAAACAATGAAAAAAGACACTCAACATCACCTTTTGCCCTTCACACCCACCCACACAACCTGCCCACAAATATGTGAATACACAAACACACATGCAGTTACCACATACACAAGCAAAAATGTTTTAAGTTAAAAATTGTAAAGGAACATGTCAATCATATAAAATCCTTTTCACAACACCTCTGTCACAAAAGGAAAACAGTAAACTATCAACAGTAAAACTTTATAAAGTTGGAAATACTAGTTAATATGCTATATGCTTCTAACTATATTTTTCAGAGGTAGAAGAAATATCTAGGACACAGAAAAAACAATATGAAATTTCTAAGTTGGGCGTAGTGATACATGCCTTTAATTTCAGCACCTGATCTCTATGAGTTCGAGAGCAGCCTGATCTACACAGTCAATTCCAGGATAGCCAGAGTTACAGAGAGATTCTGTCTCAAAAATACAAAACAAACAAACAAACAAAAACAAAAAACAAAACCATAAAAACTAAACTTCTGCCCTCAACTAAAAGAGAACGGTAATAAAAAAAAAAATCAGGAAATACACATGGAAGGAATCAATAAACATCTAAGAAAATGACACACCCGAAAAATGCTCCAATTTTTTTTCAAAATAATTAATGCACATTCAAACCTTACATATAACAAAGACAAATATCAATACAAATATATACATACATGACCAGTTTTATGGAAAATACAGAAGAAACAAATCTAAGCAGAAAAATCTATTCTGTGTTCCAGGATAGCCTCAGCTTGGGACACCTCCCTCTCTCTCTCTCTCTCTCTCTCTCTCTCTCTCTCTCTCTCTCTCTCCCTCCCTCCCTCCCTCCCTCCCTCCCTCTCTCCTTTATCTCTTCCCTTTTCTCTCTCTTCTCTCTTTCTTTCTTTCCTTTCTCTCTTCCTCTTTCTTTCTCTCTCTCTCTTTCTTTCTTTCTTTCTTTCTTTCTTTCTTTCTTTCTTTCTTTCTTTCTTTCTTTCTTTCTTTCTTTCTTCTTAAGACAGAGTCTCATTATGTAGCTGGATAGCCTGGATTCACACTGTAGACTAGGCTTAACATCTCCTAAGCGCTAGGATTAAAGGTGTCTACTACCACACATGGTTCTGCTTGGAATACATCTTCAAAAAAAAATCTAACTTCAGAGTTACACATATTTAGAATGGGCAGCAGTGGAGATTGGGGGGGTCAGCGGCACACGCCTTTAATTCTAGCACTCAGGAGGCAGAGGCAGGCAGATCTCTGTATGTTTGAGACTAGCCTAGTCTATAAAGTGAGTTCCAGGACAGCCAAGGCCTCACAGAGAAACCCTGTCTCACTTTAAGGGGCTGGGGGGAGGGGAGACATGGGGCACATTATATGTTATAAAGAAGTACAACAGGGGTCTTTCAAGTAAGCAGTACTAAGGCAAAGTAGTAAATTTTCTCAATAAATAGAAATAGGTATTTTCTGTAAAAACCTAATAGACATATATAACTCCTAACATTCAAAGAACACTAAGGGAATAGGCTATAGATAAATCAAAGAATAGCAAACTTGTTTTAGAAAATAAATATTTAGGCTTTGTAGGCCATACGGTCTCTATGGAAACTACTAGACTCAGCTCTTGACCCAAAAACAGCCACAGCCAATATGTATCCAAATGAGCATAGTTATACCACTTAAAAAAAAAATCTAAAACTATTCTTAGCTTGAAGGACACATAAAAATAGATGATGGGCTGGATTTAGCCCACAGTATAGTCAGTCAATTTCTATAATATATAAGAAAGTAATTTGGCTCAAGATCACACAGAGAACTTTCTAATTTTTCTCCTGCTACCACCCTAGGAAACATTTAAAAACAAGAACAAAATTTGGTTATCTGTAAAGACAATTTTAATTACAATCTAGGTATTAATCAGAACATTTAGATTTAGGTATGTGTACGTATATTGTTTATACTATCTTGAGACAGGGTCTTGCCATGTAGCCCTGGTTGGCCTGGAAGTCCCTCTGAGAACCAGGATGGCCTTGAACTCACACAGCTCCACTGCCTCCGAAATGCTGGGATTAAAAGCAAGTGCCACCATGCCTGGCATGGGATGAAGTTTCAAAGCCATAACTAAAACAATCTGTACTCAGCAAGTGGACAGTGACTAACCACTATGTACTAACTATACTGATGCAAAATACTAGGTTAAAAAATCATAGGTCCTGCCTAAAGAAATCTAACAGATTAGTGATAAAGCAGTCACATAAATAATGGTACAAAGGGAGAAGACAGAATAACACACTCAAACCCAATTAGGTGAAGAATAACTTTTCTTCACTCAAAAGATTCCTTTTAGGCCAAGACCTTAAGAATTTGCCAATACAACAAAGGAAAGGGGAGGGGTAGTCCAATGCAAAAATAGCTTTATACAAAATATGAAAATGTAAGAGATTATTATATATTAAAGAAATTCAGAATTACTAAATAATTTGAAGACAAATATGGCAAGTAATAAGTCAAAACATGCACTAGTTGCTAAGAAGCTCCATTTGATTTTTTTTCTCTAATGTGAAACACTAAAGTTTCATAAGAAACTAAAATAATCAGTTAAAATTTTAAAACTGTCATCCTAGGGATGGGGAGATGGTTCAATGGATGAAAGCAGCTTCTGTGCAAGCATGAGGCCCTAAGTCTGAATCTCTAGCACCCTTAGAAAATACAAGCTATAGCTACATGTACCTCGCACTGAAAGAAAGCAGATGGATCCCCAAAGCTCTCCCAGCAAGGCTAGCCTAGTCAAAAAGGCAAGCTTCCAGATAAACAAGACATTTTGTCTCAAGGGAAAGAAGGAGGCATCAGAGGAAAACATTCACTGTCCTCCTCTGGCCTCTACATGCACAGGTGTATGCCTCATATTCACGTGTATGCAACACACACACACACACACACACACCACATTCCTACTACCACCACCAACAGAGGGTGTGTAAATATATCACTCTGACAGCAATGTGGAGGAGCCTAAAAAAGAAAGGCACATAAAGAGTAAAGGTGTCTTCTAGACAATCTGATTTTTTTTAACATGCCAAGATGTCTGCTTAGTTTAGGTGACTGAGGCAGGGTAACTTGAGTTCTAATAAAATAAAAAAAAAAAAAAAAAACACACTAGAGAGGTTGTGTCTGCCATGACTGAAAAAAGACAAAAACTGATTCTATGGGAAGAAAAAAAATAAAAGAAAGGATGATAAAGACTAGCATCAGCCTAATTCTTTTGTCTCTTCAACTTGCCCATATTTATCATCTACTAAAGAAGGGCAAACAGAAACTGAAGCCAAAATACTGCAGTGTGGCCCATAAAATAATCAATTCATTTGACACTTTCATCATCCACAAAAATAGCTTTCAAATAATTTTTTGGGGGGAGTGGGCAGGGAGTTAGAGATACAACTCAAAAACACTTGTCCAACACATACAATGGCCCATGTTTCAGCACTACAAATCAAAAGTAAACTGATCGAACAAAAGAAATGTGTTTCCAGAAATAATTATGGTACTACAATTATTTAGAACTTTTTGAAGTAATAATAAGTTCCTCCTTTTTCTACATCCACACCTGTGTAAGCTTTCTGAGACTCAGACGCTGAGTTCTTGGTTCTCTGCAATTTCTTTGCTCATAGACTCACAGTAAGACAGTAAGACATCCTCTAAGAGAAAAATGACCTCTGAATAGAAAACATCTTTTTTTTTTTTTTAAGTTTTGAGACAGGGTTTCTCTGTATAGCCCTGGCTGTCCTGAACTCACTCTGTAGACCAGGCTGGCCTTGAACTCAGAAATCCGCCTGCCTCTGCCTCCCAAGTGCTGGGATTAAAGGCGTGCACCACCACTGCCCAGTGAAAACATACATATCTCTTCAGCCTTAAACTTTCAATGTCTCTCCATGGCTTCAAGAGACTTATCAGGAACACAATTTAACCTGGTGTAGATTTTACTCTCCATTGCCTTAGCTCCTTGTTCTGTTTTGGTTTGGTTTGCTTGTTTGTTATTGTTGTTTTTATCTTAAATAATTTTCATTTAGTATGTTACTAGAAAACATGCAATTCAAATAAGCCAAGATAGTCTTCACAATATAATAAAGCATAAAATATTTATTTTTACATTATTTATCTTCCCACCAAGTAACAGTATTTGATGACTGTAGGCATATTAAGCAAATATAGTACTACTAAGTTATCAATTAATTCACAGAGAAAAAAAGAAACGTCTAATAACTAAGCTGGCTCAGACTTGTGTTAGAAAAATAAACAGCCATCTGTACCTGCTTGCTCTAAGTACTTGAAAGGAATCTGGGTACCATCAGTAAAAATATTCTCCTTAACTTTGGATAATTCTGAATTTGATATAATTCAGCTAGAGTGCCCAAGTAGTTTCCTTCAGATTTTAACTGCATTTCAAGAAGAAAAAAATATGACAAAGAAAGAATCTTATGCATTGTAATACATAATTATTCTAGTATATATCCAGTAAGTATCAACCATTTTAGTATTTCCCTTTTGGAACTCCTGTTATTAGTATATTCCTGTTTATAGAGTCTACTTCCTTCTTCATTCAAAAAAAATCGTAATTATTTAGGAAATACTAAAGGGCTAAAGTCAACTATAGCAAGAAAGGAGAGCTGGCATGACAGAAGTTAAAAAAAAATCAATGATGAGGTGACGCGAGTGTAGCTTAATGTTAGAGTACATGCCTAGTAAACACAAGGCCGTGGGCTTATCTCTAACACCACTGGAGGAAAAATATTAGTAACAGCCAGACAAGGTGGCACATGCCTTTAATGCTAGCACCATGGATGCACAACAGAATGGATAAGTCAGTGTCACCTGGGGCTACATATGGAGATCATGTTTCAAAAGAAAAAAAAAGTCAATGATGGGAGAAGGAAATAACCAATTAAGGTTTAACAGTGTTGGTGGTAAATTTTTATAGTAAAAATGCAAACCAAATTACAAGTAGAATATTATCGATACACATTCAGAGCAGGTCTGAGTCTATATTTCAATCAATTTCTTGAGTATAATAAATTATATAGTTTTATATCCTAAAAATGTTTGTCCATAATTAATACTCATAATATCAACAAATGTCTATTAAGGTAAAAGAGTGTTTGGTTACATGAGCTATGTGAGTCACAAGATAACCAGAAAATATTTCTGTGAACGGAATGGCAGAAATAATTTCCAAAAAAAAATAATTATCACAATTGTGAGAGGTGATGGTCCACTTTCTAAAACAAGTGAAACTGTATGAGGACTGTGGAGTGCACTGTTGTTCTTTGTGCTTTATTCATTTTGTAAATATTTCATATGTAAGCAATATCTATAAAACAATGGTTTAAGTGCTAAGAAAAATATGAGCAGCATTTGTTTGGAAGAGTTAATTATTCAAAAGATCCAATCCATTTTTGCTAATCACATTAAACAGAGATCATAAAATTAAGTATGCAGGAAAAATAATTTCTTCTTGATTTTTCAAATAAACTGAGCAATAAAAGTTTACTGGTACTTTAAAAAAAAAAAAAGATACCATGAGGTATATGTGTGTGTTTATCAAACTACCTGATGTAACTTTTTACCTCTAAAGATCACCTCAAAAAAAACATGACTACGAATATGTCTTTAATCACATAAAAAGTCCTGAATAATTGCTTATAATCACATAAAAAGAATTTAAAAGCAAATTCCTAAAAAGAAATGTTTCACTATAAGTACTCTTTGTATATGTGTAGACCATTTATCCTCAACTATAGTATTTGCTTTATGGTGGATGTGTGCATTTTAAGCACAGTATGCCTTGTCAATACTACTGTGAGAGGACAATCCAGAATAGTGATGGACAGTCTGGAGCCAAAGTTTCTAAATTGAAACAGCATTTCCAATTCTCAGCTACAGAATCTTTGGCAAATTGATCTGTTTCCATTTCTCCTGGGTAAAATGGAAATAATAATATACACCTCGTAGGATGTTGTAACTGTATAAACAATGAACAAGACTGGCACAAAGCGTGTGCTGTATAAACGTAACCTATTACTACCAGAATAGAATCCCATGTTCTTGAACATACTGTAAACATTTTTAGCAACCTGAATGAACTAATATCAGATACTATTTAAAAGGGACATCAAATCTAATATCTGGTTAACACATGTTCCTAGCTATGCATTTTAAAGTAAACAAGTGATTAATAAATCTACACAGCCACTCCAATGATAAAGAACAATCTGAAAAGACTGTTTCCCAAAAGTTGCAGCTATCAATTTCTTCCCTTACACAAGGGGGCAGTGATAACAAGAAAAGAACAGGATTCTGCAACACCTCTTCCTACAGACAGTAGGGGGTGGCAGTACATATGACTTACAGTCAGAACAAAACAGGAAGACCCAACAGAACTGCTCTTTATTCTCTTCTGGTACTCGTCTCTCTTTAGCCTCAACAGAGCCTCAAGGTAAGGGAAATATCTACAGAAAAGACTAAAGTTGAAAATTAATCAAGGAAAATCCAATTTTGTTTTTGAAGGAAATGATCTCTCAATGAATGAGTCTGGAACCAGGGCGAAGCCAATCAGTATGAATTTTCAGATTATCTGGCAAATTACGATAATAAGAACAACATTCACACAGGCAATTCAATTTATAAGAATTCCAACATAACACACTAAAATGTCATCAATAATTAAATACATCATAGTGAACACATCAGATATTTCTGCTTTTGTTTCATTTACACAGATACTCAACGAATACACATTATTTTACATAGCTCATCTAGCTGTCTTTTGTTACTTTTGAAATTACAGTATGTTCTGACAATTCTTTCAAAACACAGATGTTCTTAGATGGAAGTCACAACGTTTTGCAGCATCACACACACACACACACACACACACACACACTTAGAAAGATGGGGTTGAAGGAAGAAGGAAGAGAGATAAGGAACAGTTGTTTCATTTGTTTCTGGTTTTTGCTCACATCCCTAAGACGATTTACCTGGTAAATGCTACAAGGAACACTACATTGACAGTATCCATGTTGTTTCATTTTATGCTAATTTACTGTATAGCTTTTTTTATCTTATCTCACCATCCCATCTCAACAGCTAAAAACATACCAGAATATTCCACTATTGCCAGGCTCTGTAATTAGCCACTGCCATAGCTTTTGGCTCCAACCTTTCAAAATGCCTGAAAATTTATCCCTTTTGTTCACCATATTTTTTTGTTTTCCTTGTTCCACTTATTTTCACCTGTGTAAAAGCCAAGGCAGGGACACAGATGAAAAATCGTTCCCTTTTCCTAACGATCCTGAACACACAATTACTGTCAGGATGCTTGGCTTGTTTGTCTTTTTTTTTTTGTGGGTTTTTTGTTTTCCTGGAGAGGAGCAGAAGAGAAAGGGAAAGACATCCAGTCTTTTCCTAATGCTAATGATCACTGTTTATGTTTTCTGGAAAACATTTTAAAACATTCCACACCTGGAACAGAGAGCCAGGCTACAATTGCATGGGTGCTCTACATGCTGATGACAAAACCTGAAATGATTTTATCCCTATTTTTTTCTTTCCCACCTCACAACCAATCTGCTGTGGGTTTTTTTTGGGTTTTTTGGTTTTTGTTTTTTTTTTCTTTCACGTGGGTACTTTCCCTATGTCAAAAATCGCAGGTCCTCTCTCTCTCCTACGACAGAATATGTAGCAATGAGCCCCATTAGTCTTTTATTATAGTACACCTCCTTCCCCAAAGGAATTATTCATATTCCTAATAACACTTCTACCATGCATTTCTACGCCACAGAGGCCAGCCCATCCTGTGCCTTTACCTGGCACATTTCACAACTACTTTCATGCTGCATTCAGGGACACATTTTGCAACTCGTTCTGCACCACATTCCCTGCCACGTTTAGCAATCTGCCTCGCATCTCATCCCGGTTCCCGTCATCCAAAGACCCTCCAGGTAGCAAATACCAAGACTAACCTCGGTGACAGTCAAGTAGCAGACCCCGGAGCCCTCCGAAGCCGCCCTCGGTCCCACCTTCGGAGGCAGCCTGCCTTCCCTACGCCTTCGACCAGAGGCACTTCACCGCCCGTTTCCCTGTCTCCCCGCTCGTCTCAGCCCCAACCCCCCGCAGCTGAGGCGTCGCAAGCGAACGCCCCTGTCACCTCACCCTCACCGACCCTTCTTCCCTGCTCCCCCAGCCCTTACCTGCCGCTCTGAGGGGCGCGGCGCACCTCGGGGTCAAGCCCGCGTGCCGGTGGTCTCCGGTGAGGACCTCGCCGCCCGCGGACGCCCCACGGAGGATCCGCGCCTCAGTCGGGCTCGGCGGGGCCTCGCGGCCGGCGAGCGCTGGCAGCCCGCGGCGGTCCTCCTGTCAGCGGCGGCGCGGGGACAGGCTCGCCCCTCAGCACCGCGGCGGCGGCGGGCGCCTCGCTCCGCCTCGCGCGCGGCACAGCCCGGAGGTGAGCGCGAGGGGGATGGGAACGGGGGCGGGGCCGCCCGAGGAGGCGCGAGGGGCGGCGGAGGGAGCGCGGCGCCTGCCG
>NW_021604790.1:5513249-5550169 GCF_004785775.1 Grammomys surdaster | reverse complement strand
CTCTCCCTCCGCGCTCGCGCTCCTCCCCAACCCGGCCCGGAGGGGGCCCCCGCCCCCTCCGGGCCGGGTTGGGGAGGAGCGCGAGCGCGGAGGGAGAGCGCGTGCGTGGGGGCGCGTGCGTGGTGGAGCGCGCGCGCCCCCGCCCCCTGCCCCTCCACGGCCTGGGGGTGGGGAGGCGTTGCGAGAGCGGGTGGTGGTGAGCCCCCGCGCCGCGCTGACAGAGGGGACCCTGGCGCTGCAGGACGTGTAGGCATTTTCTGGTTTCCTCAGGGGGCTTGGGCTGGTGGGGTCGAAGGCATTTGGTGAGGAAGAGGAGAGGAAGCTCAATAGCTGACAAGGCCCTAAAGAGTTTGGCTCCGCCCCCGGGATGATGTCACTCTCGAGGTGGCTGCTGCTGTCACGTGCGCCCACTTCTGGGGGCCTTTCCTCCTGCTTTGAAAGCCCGAACGTTCCTCTAGACTGCTCCCCACACACACACACTTTGGTCACCAAAGGCACACGTGTCACTCAAAGTCATCGACGCCAACAAGTGTCAGTTATTCCTCTCCTGCTTCTCAGTGGTAATGTGTAGCCTGCTTTCGAGATGCCACCATTGCCTTTAGAACAGGGATGAGAGGAAAAACAACAATGGCTTGGGGGCGGGGTGGGGGAGAGGAAGAAAGAATACTGTCATCTAGAACAATTGCTGACAATTCTCTAACCTTAGCTTGCTAAACTTCAGTAAAGTTGTCATGCTGCCTCTGTCATTACCAGCTTGAATAAGAACTAATGTGGCTTCAAGGCAGCCAGCAAAGCATGGAAAGTCATCACAGTAAGACCCCATTGGAGGATATTCAGTCATGTTTCTCCCCCAAACTCTCCGCCTAGATGTTCTTCAGCTTGCTTCCTTCCCTTAAGACCACAAAAACAGCCCTCCAACTTTGCAGGATTCTTGGAGTAAATTTTTTTTCCACGTGCTGCAAGATGACACAAAGCAATCAACGTTTCATATTTTGCTTGGGTGAATTTCCGTTCCATTAACTGAGATGACTTTTTAGTCATCTGCTTCCTAATGAAATGCGGTGATTGGAAATAGATTCACAAATTGCATCAATCTAGGGCATTGTTTCAGTGCTGTTTGGAAGGTGAAGAGGTTGATTGATTGGTTGGTTAGTTTGATAACAGTCCATCTGAATCTACCCCAGTCCCATAGCACTTTATTGTGTAACTTCTTTGATTTTTTTAAAAAGTGTATTAATTTTAGTGCAATATAAGAAAAACGGATATGAATTCATATCAGAAAGTGAGCCATTCCAGTGAACACTTGAGAACTCTGAGGTAGAACTCTGAGGTATGACTATGGTTGGCGTGGCAAAGTGAAAGGTTGACATATGGACTGTTGGTACTAGTTCCAAAAGTTAGTTCAGTCTAACTTAAACCTACCTGCCAATGGTGATAAGAGTAGGGTACTGATTACTCATATCTGAGTTGAGGGGGGCGTCAGAGGGGACTCTTCTGGATTATTAGAATGATCAACACTAGTTAATGGTCGCAACATGCATACACACCTCAAAAGGCAACTGTGCCAGTGTTTTGGTTTTAACCCACAAAGAAACGTTACATTGCAACAGTTTCACAATGAAACATTACAATGTCATTATCTTTGGAATGAGAAAACAGGTTTGGTCAGGGTTACCTTCTACTTACCCTGGTATACGAGCTTAAGCAAGTCTTTGGAAGTTCTTCATCTGTCTGGAATGGATCATGATACCTCACAGAATGGCTATGAAATGTAAATGAAACTTTTGAGAAATATTTAGCACAGAATATAGTATACAATAAGAATATAGTATCTTGGAACAATATCAACTGTTACATTGTTTTTACACTTTACCCTCCTTCCTTCTTTTTTAGTCTTTTTATTTATTTTAAAGATGATTTTGTATGTACGCCTTTCCCTGTGAGTTTTGCTGAAGCTAATAACATTCCTTCCCTTGAGAAATAATAAGGCAGTCAGGGGTATAATATGTTGCTTTTCAAACTAGTTCAGGTGGTAGCACCTAGAAATTATGTGTTCATTGTGGAGCACTAGGAAATATTGGTAGATTGAATTCTGCATATGGACTTGACACAATTTTACCAGCCCTAAGGTTGGCTATATTATGCTTATGCAGATATCCACATATTAAAAATAATATTTTAAAAGAAATAATATGTCTGTTATTCTTTTTTTAAATCAGTTTGCAACTTTTTTCACAGGGTTTAATAATAATTCACAAATGAAAACCTTTAAACCCATTTTCCGGAAATTGGAAAACCACTGTAATCATCCAGTTTTAGCAGCAGATCTCTTTATTGGATTTTGGCCAATATCTGTAACCCACATGGTCTCTTGCTCCAATAGAGCAACTCTGAACTCGTTTCTTTTGACTGACCTTGTCCAGATCCTGTATTCACATTGGGCAGTGCTGATGTCCACCGGAATGAACTCAGTTTCTGTTTTGATCATCAACATGTTTCACCCAGTGATCTCCCACATAACCCTGCAGTCAAGCTTAGCAGTTTATTATCACAAGCTGACTTTATGAAGAAAACAAGGTGTGACTGCTAATGGTAGGAATGTGGTCCAGCAGAGGCAGAGAACAACACTGAAGCCATCTCTCTCCTCAACCCCTCTTGCTGATTTTCCTTGCTTCCCTATAATCAATACCCAAAATAATGGGAATCCTAATTGTTTTACTTGTTAAAAATCCATTCTCATAAAGAAGGTATTTTAGTCTATAACTTAATTTGGGAAAACAATATATGCCGTGTAAATTTCACTTTCATTTCCTCTGGAAGGATGAGATGTGGACAGTACCTAAGCTGTGCAAATACACACCTGGGGCTGAGCCCAGAGTGTTTCCTTCTGTGTTTTAACTATTGCTAGGCCTAGGCCTTGAAGATTTTAGCCTCCTTACAATCTAATATTCCAAGCTGACTGATTCAGTCCTGCTTCTCTGGGCTTCTGACTGAATTACCCTGCCTCACCTCATACAACCTTTAGCAATGTTGTTCTAATCTTCTGGCTCCTCATTCTCTGGCTCATTCTCTCTTTACCTGTGTCTAGCTTGTTCTCTCTATAACCTGTTTCTGTAAAACTACCATATACACACACATGCATACACACACACACACACTACCACCACCAGCACCACACACCTTTCTCCCTTTTCCTTCTCTCTCTGTCTCTCTCTCTCTTGAGATATAGATATATAGATATGGATATGGGTATGGGTATGGACATAGACGTAGATATAGATCTGCTCTAAGCCTCTCTTCCCTGTGCTATTCTCATAAGAGTTTGGCATATTCTATCTCTGATTGATTCTGTCAAATCTGTCTCTGATTTGTCACTTTCTCTGCCCCTCAATTATACATCACTTTTAAACATAACTGCTTCCTTCTCCAAATTAACCTTGCCTTCATTGTTAAGGATTAAAGATATGTACTAAGAGTGTGTCTGTGTTCCAGTCAGGTTGTATTGTAATCCAAGACATGTCTGCATTCTGGCAGATCATATCTTTGGATGTGATCCCTTATCAAAGCTGTATGTTACTGGATTGAAATTCCTCTACTACAATGCCACATAAGAAACACTTGCAATAAATGCAGAGTGCCCTAACCTTGCCCAGAACTTTCAACCTGTCTAGTGCCACCATCTATATCCTCCCAAATGCCCTTTCTAGATCTGCCTATTCTGTATGAGCACTCATCCCAGCATGGCCTCCCCTGACATCCTGAAGTCATAAACCACCAGGCCCACCTTTTTACTTTAATCTTTCCTCTTGTATAGACAGTAATTGTCACCACTGAGTACCTACTGCTTGCAAGTACTTTACTGTCTTCAAAATACCTCCCTATTTAATCCTAACATCACATGAGAAGCCTCAGTTTTTAGATGGTAAGGCTCTAAGATTAAATGACTAACTTTCCAGATCATGTTAAATGATAGATACAGTTCACAGTCTGTCCTAGTTAGCTTCTCTGTTAGTTGTGATAAAACACTGACTGAAACCAACTAGGGGAAGAAAGAGCTTATTTTATCCTTCCAAAGTCATAATCCACCACTGAGGGAAGTTGGACATGAGCTCAAAGCAGGGACCTGGAGGTGGGAACTGCAGCGCAGACCACGGAGAAGTGCTGATGACCGGCTTACTTTCCTTGGCTTATTCAGGTTTCTTTCTTCTATAGTCCAGAACCACATGTCTGGGGACAGCACTGCCCACAGTGAGCTAGGCCCTCAGTCATTAATCAAGAAAATGCCCCCATAGCCAGTGCCCACAGGCCAGAAAATGCTACCATGGGCCAGTCTGATGGAGATGATTTCTCAGTACAGGTTCCCTTTTCCCAGGTGACTCTGATTTGTGTAAAGTTAACTAAAATTGACCAACTCAGGCCCAAAACATAAACCCTGCCCTCTACCTCTTACCCTCGAAGAGTGATGTGTAAAATGTAAATATGAACACAGAACCCACTGGGGAAAATGTTAGTCAACTTGGAATTAAAGAACCCTGATTTTCTTACAGCACTGGAAACTTAGGACCTTGTACAGAAAGCAAGACTCCAGAGTTATATCCCCTCCCCCAAGGTATTCTGAAAGATTGATATAAATTAAATTTTTTTTCTCATGGATTTTCACAATCTCATTTCCTTTTGATCTCCAACCAGTGACTTAAAATGCAGTGTTTTCAACGTTTCCCCATCAACTCCTACCTCAGCCTTTTGATGAATATTTTATAATTTTTAGACTAACAGTTAAAAACATATCCACAAAGAGGAGCTACTAGTTAAAAGTTTTTAGTAAATCCCTTCTTTGTGAAGTGAAAAATTCATGTACAGTGTTCATAGGCAAGCCATCATGTATTTGCCACTGACATTTATAAACGTTTGACAGGTTCTTGTGCTTACTGCGTGTGTATAGCTGTGATCATGCCGTAAGGCATATATAATTGATGTAAGGGAAGTCTTGCATGCTAGCCCCTCACAGTCTATTTGGGAAACAAAATGCCTAAAATATTTAAATATTAATATAGTATGTGATAAAATTAAATGTTCCTGAAAGGAAAACAGTGTGTTCTGTAGTATTTCACAAGGAGAGAGAGAAATTTGACAGGGGTGATACAGGACTGTTTCCTGAGGAATGTTAAATAAAAATAGAAGGAAAGAGAAGGGAAGGAAGCCCTTGAGACTGAGGGTTTAAGAGGAGAGGCTAGGATAGCAACAAGCAGGAATGGACTCCTTTGGGAAATGAGTTGCTTTTTAAAATAAAGATAACCATCAGTATAAACTACAAAGAGACAGATTGATGATATAAGGACTAGGTTGTCAAACAGTGAATGTGGCTGAGTCAAAATATGTATTCATAAGGAGATACCAGTTGCTAAAGACAGACATGTAGGACAGAACCAGACTATAGAAGGTCTTCTCATGTAGGAAGGATCCACCATTAATTTTGGACGTAAGAGTGACAGAAAGACCATGTTTAAACATTCGTCCCATAAGGTGGATTTAAACGGAAAGGAACAAATAATAAGAATCTGGTTAAGAAGATATTGCTGTTTAATGAGCTAAAAGAGATGATTGCTGAAAGTCAAGAGGTGTGACAGTGGAAATAGAAATGAATAGTGCCAGTGAGCACTGCATGAGAAAAAGTAACAGAACTTTCTGGATAACTGGATACAGGAGTTATAATGATGGAATCAAAATACAACAGGATGAAGCGTGTGCCAGTGATCAAAAAGAAAAGAGAGTCATAAAGGCTAGATATTTTGGGGCATTTGGATTTGTGGTTCTTTAAAACTTTTAATTATTTATCTATTCCTATGAGAATCTGATAGATACGTTATTCAGAGGGGGAAATGCACTCATATATAGTCTATAACTCATAAGGTAATTCATAAACTTGATACCCAAAAAGCTCTTGATCCAAGTGGGGCAAATCAGATCCTGTTCTGGAATTCATCATTATATCCAAAGGATCGAGTCTTCACTCCCTAGTGGGGAAATCTATGAATACTAACAGAGGAGCCTAGGGAGCAAACTGCTCAAGCATATACTGTGAGGATGCTCTGGAAGAAAAAGGGAAATAATGTAGAGATCAGGTATGAGAGGTATATACACCATGTCCTGAACTTGAGTCTTTGAGTCTGTCACACTCCTATTTCAAATATCAGATAGATATCGCAGGTCCTTATTGATATTCCTTCATGGTTAGGTTTGTGTAAACCAAATTTCTGCTAGTTAGACAAGAGTCTTGATTAATAGTTTAAGCATATTCATTTAATTAAACAGTCTCTCCATGGGCTTTAGGTTTAAGGTGTTGGAAAGTCATCCAAGTAGAAAACAGCACTAACAGGCTAGCACTTGGAATTGAAAAAACAAATTCATGGACAGGAACTATATATAGCATGATTCAAAAGGAAGCGTTCAACCAACTGCCCATCAGGTCCCTATTCAAAACTGTTCAGTTGAAAGCAAGTTATCCTACATCGCTAGATCTTGGGATACTAATCTGTGAATGGGAATTTAAAACTATCACTAAGTTTTCAGTATGTGTATTTTTTAATTTTAATTTATTTTTTACTTATCCACTTTACATCCCACTCACTGTGCAACGCCTCCCACAATCCTTCCCCCATCCCTTCTTCCCCTTCTCCTCTGAGCAGGTGGTTTGTGGATGTTACTGCAATAAAAATTGGGGGATGTGGTAGTTTGACTATGCTTGGCCCATGGGAAGTGGCAGTATGAGGAGGTGTGGCCTTGTTGGAATGGGTGTGGCCTTGTTGAAATAGGTGTAGCTTTGTTTGAGGAAGTATGTTACTGTGTAGGTCTCTGTGAGCTCCTAGTGCTCAAGCTCTGCCCAGCACAAAAGAGAGTATTCTCCTAGTTGCTTGAAGAAGACAGTTTCCTCCTAGCTTCCTTCAGATTAGGATGTAGAACTCTCAGCTCCTTCTCCAGCACCATACCATGTCTGCCTGGATCCTGCCATGCTTCCTGGCATGATACTGGACTGAACCTCTGAACCTGTAAGCCAGCCCCAGTTAAATATCCTTTATAAAAGTTGCCTTGGTCATGGTGTGTCTTCATAGCAGTGAAAACCTCAACTAAGATATGGGGCTGGTAAAATGATGAGATGGCCCAGCAGATAAAGGTACTTGCTATACAAGCCTGAAAACTTAGATTCCCAGAATCCACCTGAAGATGAAAGGAGAGAATAAATTACACAAAGTTGTGTGCCTACACACACACTCTCTCTCCTTAATAATAATTAATAATAATAATAAATAATTATTTCTTTAAAAATTATGGAGAAACCCCTATTTTATGGAATTGATGTTGCAGGACATTTGATCACACTGTGAGATCATGAACTGAAAAAACATGTTTCTAGTTGTGGTGTGGCTCAGCCCTAGCAAACACCTTTGATCCAGGAGCTTTCTGTTTATTGTAACAAGATTAAATAAAGTCCAAGTTGACAGGGAGTGAACATAGGAAAAAAACAGAGAGAGTGAAAGGAAGTCAAAAAGACAGATAGAGAGATGCACAGTATGATAGTTTGTATATGCTTGGCTCAGGGAGTGACACTATTAGGTGGTATGGCCTTGTTGGAGTAGGTGTGGGCCATGTCACTGTGGGCGTGGGCTTTCATACCCTTGCCCTAGCTGCCTGGAAGCCAGTCTTCTCCTGTTTGTCTTCAGACAAAGATGTAGAATTGTCAGCTCCTTCTGTACCATGCTTGCCTGGAAGCTGCCATGGTCCCACCTTAATGGTACTGGACTGAACCTCTGAACCTGTAAGCCAGCCCCAGTTAAATGCTGTCCTTTTAAGAGTTGCTTTGGTCATTTGTCTCTTCAAAGCAGTAAAACTGTAACTAAGACACACAGGAATCAGAAAGGAAGAACATTCAATTTGAAGGGTTTTAAGACAGTGTGGAGAAGGAGAACTGGCTTTTTCCTTCTGGGATGTCAGTTGAGAAGAAAGGTTCACTGGGTGCTTTCCCTGTCTCTCTGAGCCACCAGGCTTTAACCCCAGCATCTGGCTCCTGAGTCTTCATTTGGTAAAATCAAGCAATTGGGATTTTGTTTCAAAAACAATAAATTGATGTCAGGATTAAAATAGTATATAGTAAAACAAACCTAGCTTATAACCAAGGCTGCAAAGTGTTGTCATTCAGTGTTACAGGCATGAAGTGTATTGTTTAATGTAATCCTTATGAAACTGTATAAGATTAAAATTATTATTTCCATTTTATTAGAGGAAAACAGTGAGGCTCTATGTAGCCAGCCCTGGGTCCCACAGAAATAAATTTTTGATTAAAATACTGATTTAGAAAAAAGTGAATAGAACCTAGAGGTTCTCACCTTAATTGATAGAGCAAACTGTTCATTCTAAGAATTATTGCATCAAAATAAGAGGGATTAGATAATCCTAAAATACAGAGAAACAGAGTCTGAGAGTAAAACTCTCAGATGGTACTCATCACTTCTAAGAGGAGCTTTGGACTCAGCCTGAGGTCAGCATGTCCCTAGTGTAATGTTGCATACATCTGGCTAATATAGGTTAATGTCTAACTACCATAATATAATTTCCATTATTTACCAAACAACACCACACACCGGGTGAGTCATACATGCATTTCTTTGGTTCACAGTCTTGTCTAGAGTCATAAACCATATCTGGAGATGGCCTTTTTTCTTGCACATTCCAGAGCAGCACAGAGCATCACATCCTTGTCAGAGAGTTAGCATGTGATCTAACCAAAATGACATTTATAGTAGACTCACTCTCTGGATAATCCAATGATACATTAATCACATGAATGGATTAATTCATCTATAAGGACAGAGCCATAATCATCTCTTAAGGGCATTGCCTGGTATCACCTCTTAATATCTCATAATCAGGACTAAATTTCACTGTGAGTTTCTTTTCTTTCTTTCTTTCTTTCTTTCTTTATTTATTTATTTATTTATTTATTTATTTTTTTATAGTTAACCAAACAGATTTATATATCAGCAAATACTCAAACCCCAAGATGTCCACACAATTTAGGCAAGTTATCCCAATTATCCTAACCTTTAGATTTCATATCTACCTATGCTACTTAAAACCACGCGGGTCCATATCTGCTTCCACTTTCTGCCACCTCTTCACTGTGTGTTTCAAAGGGGAAAATCGATAGTATCATCATCTAACATTTAAATCATAAAAAATAGCCTGACTTTGTACTCACTAAATTTAAACCCATAAAAGTTCATGTCTACTTCTCACATTCAACAAAATATATAGTTTATATAATAGATCTTGGATAAATATTTATGAATTTCAATTTATTAATTGTCTACTTGAAATAATCATTTAGATCAAAGTAGGGATAGAAAAACCATTCATAACATCCCAAATGTTCTAATCTAACCAGTGTTAATATTTCCCACTGTCAAATTAATAAATTAGGCTTCTGGAAAAGCCTAAAATAAAAATAATTTACCATTATTTCAGTTAATACTAAACCACCCTTCCTGGGTCTAATCAAATCTAAATCATGGGCAGGCTAGAATTTCCACACTAGTAAAGGCCAAAACTGTGGATCAAGCTAACCTTTAAACCAAATTCCCTTCAAAGAACCTTTACTTTGCCAGTATGTCATTTCAATTTTTGACAGCTTGAAACTGTGAAAGTAAGTTAATTTCTCATCAAAAATAAAATGCCCTGTGTTGTAGACTGCATCACTAGGAACTTGTTTATTTGGAAAAAGAAAACATCGGCGAAGCAGAGAAGCAAAAGGCAGAAAATGCATCCACATTCTTGTTACTGTGCTGTCTCCTGCTTCTCTTCAGTTAGAAGGTATAAATGTTGGTAGAGCTCTTTTTATAAATGATAATTGAACAGCAGAGCAGAATTGATAAAGCCTCATTTGTGTTATTTTTGGGATAGAGCCTTAGTTTATTTCCTATCTGTAGAGGAAATTTAAATCCAGCAACATGATTGCTCTGGCAAGGGATCACATCTGAAGACCATCTAGGTCTATGTGATCTGGCTGGAATGATACACCTTTAATCCCTCTGACTGGAATACAAACATGCCCTTAGTACACAGTTTTAATCCCAAACAATGAAGGTAAAGTTAGTTTGTAGAAGGAAGCAGCCATGTTTGAAAGTGACATCTAATTGAGTGGCAGACAAAGTGACAAACCAGAGAAAGATTTGATGGAATTAGTCAGAGATAGAATATATTGAACTATCACAAGGACAGACAGGAAAGAGAGGCTACTTAAGAGAGCAGCACAGAAGGGTCGGGGGAGGCAATTTTACAGAGACAAGTTGCAGGTGAAGGCAGAATAAGCCAGAGAATGAGAAGAAACCAGAAGATTAGAACAGATTGTCAGAGTTAGTATGAGGCCAAGCAGAACAATTCAGTCAGAAGCCAAGAGAAGCCAGTTTGAATTACTCAGCTTGGAAGGGAGTTCTGATCCAGAATAGCTGAATTGAACCAGCAAGCTAGAGTTCAGAAAGAACTAAAAAGGGTGAGTTTTTTCAGCAGTAAACCTCGGAGATGACAATTATAGCTGACAAATAAAAGATACTTTTACACCAGTATACCCATTCCTATGTAGTTTCAGTTGTTGTTTGCTTTCTGAAACAGAATCTCACTTTGTAACTCAGGATGGCTTCAAAACTCACTACCTAGTATACAGTGGCCTTGAACTCATAATTCTTCTATGCTGCTTCCTGAGTTACTGGGATTATATGTGTGTACCATTTTGAGTAGCTTGAAAATATTTTTTCATCACCAGATAAATAGTTGCCACAATTCAATGTGCTTGACAAATAACATTAGATAGTTCAAATATTTTAGTTGCTCTGAAAACGAAGTTTAAAAAAACATTATTATTATAATTATAATTTATAATTATAATGATAATTTATAGTTGTATAAATTACCCTTATTTTCCTTCATTCAATGAAATACAGTTGGTTTTTAATCAAACAGAGCTTTAAATCATAAGTGAATTTTTTTCAACAAGAAAACTGATGTAAATTATAAAGCAGTTTTAATTGTTAAATAATGTTTAGCTGAGGTGGGAGTAGGGAAAAGAAGATATAAGTAGAACTTTATCAAACTCATCTGAAACTAAACAAGCAGGTTTTCTAGGTTTGGTCAGTATGACATCGTGAAAAGAACAGAGAGAACGAGCCAGGAGGCAGTCAAGGAAAAGAGAAAGGAGCATTTTAATATTATGTTACCAACCTAATAATTGTAATGAAACTTCATTTCTGTGGAACTTGGCCACCTGGCAATCTCTGTCTGGAACACAGCAAAGACTCAAGGGAATAAAGGAGATTAAAAAGACCTCCATCTCTGGAAATAGTCCATGCCTCAAAGATCATATCCATCACTTCTAGACACGCACCAAAGCATTCTCGGAGGCTATTAATTCTTACTGGATTCAATTTAAAAGGCTTTGTCAATCTGGTTTTCAAACCCCTAGAAAAGTAAACAAGAAGAAGGAAGAGAAGCTGACCCAGCAAGCAGATAGTGGTCATAGAGCAGGCTGGAGGCTTGCAAGCAGGTAGAAACATCAACTTTTGATCAAAAGGCCTTGGGGGAGAAATTTTGAAAATTGATGCCTATATTGACTATAAATAATCACGAAAGAATTGCATTCCATTCAAAGACACTCGAATGGATTAGGCAGCGTACAATATTTTGGAAATCATTTCATAAAGCACATGATTAAAAACGTGAGGCGTGAGTGATACCTATCAATCACATCAAGGAATGAAGAGAAGTCAGGTGTATAAGTGATGGTCACAGAGTAAGCACACTAGACCGGAAGTTGGAGCTTTGAGGGGAGAATGGCTCTTCCTGGTTATTCTTGACAGTTTCTTTTTCTAGTGAAGACCCTTGTTGTGTCAGTCTGTGTTATGACACTGCTGTATGTTCATCTTTTTATTATTCTCTAATCATGTCCAAAAATCAGCTAAGTGATAGGTGGAACTAAAGGCCAATTTATAAGAATAAGGAAAGCACTAAAAATTTAAATTCTGTAGGCTGTTAAGTCCCAACTATTCTCAAGTCTGAACCAAGAGGATCACCAGAGCCAAATAATATGAAGCTACTATGGCCCCATAGCAAGACCTCTACTGTTTTAAAAAACAAATAGATTTCAACAGTCTTTATTTTGTGTTATTTATAAGATGGGTGTATTGTAGATAAGACAGAAATATCATATAGACTTTGAGGAATAATGGAACAAAGATGTGTGTGTGTGTGTGTGTGTACAAAGGCGAACACTGTGCTAGTATCTTGAATTTTTAAATTAGAAGCAATCTAATTTATTAACCAACATGAAAAAGTAACATTATACATAAATGTTTGATGAATAATTATGTAATTATACTTTATTAGGTTATTTGTATTGTATAAAATTATATTAAGATGTAAGTTTGAGAATTATTTATGCAGGATAATCTCAACTATGTACAAAAAAATAGAGTGGAAAGATTCTACTAGTGATACCTATAGAAACAAAATTTAAACCTAGGAACAAACTGTATGTCCAACACACACGCAAAGAAAGATATTTACCAAAAGACATTTTCAAAGCTTGAAAAAATGAAAAGGTATATCATGTCCCTTTATAGGAGATTCAGTATTGTAAATATGCCAAATATTTGTCAGACATAATGTAGTTACAATCAAAATTACAATAGGACATTAATGAAGTTTACATACTAATTCTAAAATGTATCAGTTCACTTATTTGTTTCTCTATTGCTGTGATAAAGCACTGACTGTCTTAGTTAAGGTTTTATTGCTGTGAAGAGACACCATGACCATGTCAATTCTTACAAAGGAAAACAGTTAGTTAGAGCTAGCTTACAGTTCAGAGGTTTAGTCTATTATAATCATAGTGGGAAACACAGTGGCACACAGCCAGACTTGGTGCTAGAGAGGTAGCTGAGAGTTCTACATCTTGATCCGAAGGTAGCAGGAGACTATGTTCCACACTGGGCTTAGCTTGTGTGTAGAAGAGCTCAAAGCCCACCCCGACAGTGACACACTTCCTCCAACAAGGCCACACCTCCTAGGAGTGTCACTTCCTGTGTGCAACCATTCAAATAACATTCAATAGGAAAGGGAGCCATTCCTATTTAAACCACCCCACTGACCAAAAGCCACTTGCAGAAGAAAGGAGGTTTATTTGGCTTACATCTTACATCATCAAAGGGAGACAAGGCAGAAAGTCTAGACAGGAACCTGGAGGCAGGAACTGAAACAGAGGCCATGGAGGAACACTACTTACTGGTTTGCTTCCAGTGACTTACTCAGCTACTTTTCTTATACAATCTAGGGCAAATGCCCAGAGATGGCACCCACACATACAGTAGGCTGGGTTCATTACATCAATCATTAATCAAGAAAATGTCCTACAAATGTCCACAGGCTAATCTGATGGAGGCAGTTCCTAAATTGAGATGCCCTTTCCCAGGCATGTGTGTCAAGTTCACAGAATCTTTAACAATCTGGAAAAGTGTACACTCTTAGAATGATTATGATATTTGTTTATTTATTATGTATTGACAGGGTTTTACTACTTAGCACCTCAAACACAGATCCTCCTGCTTCGACATCCCAAAAGCTGGAATTACAGATGTGAATTATCATACTCAGCTAAGTACATTTTTAAAAAATATAATGCTAGACCTCTTCCTACCAGATAGGAAAACATTTTACAAGCCAGAGATAGTGATGTATGTCTATAATCCCCCACAGTGGTTGAGGCAGAAGGATTTGAGTTTGAGGCCAGCCTGGGTTACATAGCCAGATTCTGTCTCAAAATACAAACAAAATGAAAATATATTTTAGAGTCATAGTAAGGCATGGTGTTGGCTGTCAAACAGAAAAATACATTAGTGAAAGAGATTAGATCTTTGTTTGCAGATACAAGTGAAAGCATTTCAAATGGCTGACAGTGGGTGTTGGGACAATTGGTTCTTCATTTTAAAAAAAAAACTTATCTTCTATAGCATACTATTCAGAAGTAAATTAACTTGGCTTTCCTAGTTATTGATATAGGCCAAGACATGAAGAATCAGCAGCAAACAGGATAGGCCGGGACTGACACATCTGGAACCAAGCAAGCAGGAGCTGGCAGGGCTGGGGCTACGTGGGATTCCAGTATGGTAGACAGACTCATTATGTACAAGGGTACTGAGCAAGTAACAGAGTGAGGATGACAGGAGTAAGTCCACTCCCTTTCCTCTCTTCCCCCCCCAACCCTCCTTCCCTCTTAGTACAGTATTTTTTAATTTTTATTCTTATTTTTATTTTTATTTTTTAGAGACAGGGTTTCTCTGTGTAGTCCTGGCTGTCCTGGAACTCACTCTGTAGAGCAGGCTGGCCTCTAACTCAGAAATCCACCTGCCTCTGCCTCCTGAGTGCTGGGATTAAAGGCGTGCGCCACCACCGCCCGGCTTAGTACAGTATTATAAACAAGGAATGGCAAGCCTCAAATGAGTGTGGGATTACTGGACAGGAGAGGCCAGTGTGTTTGTATATTTATATGGTATTATCTCTTTCCTGGCTCTGATGCTTATGCTGAACTTGTGTAAGATAATCCCCTTACTTTTAGTATATGCACACTAAAACCAGGCATGGTAGCACACTTTAATCTTAGTATTCTGGTGACAGAGGTAAGCAGATCTCTATAAATTCAAGATCATCCTGGTCTACATAGAAAACTCCAGGCCTGCCAGGGCTACGAAGTGAAACCCTGTCGAGGGCGGGGGGGAAGAGGGGGAGGAGAAGGAGGAGGAGGAGGAGGAGGAGGAGGAGGAGGAGGAGGAGGAGGAAGAGGAGGAGGTGGAGGTACTGAATGTACCTAGTGTTCAGGAGGGCTTTGTATCCCTTTACTCTCAGTGGCTCAGAGAAAAAGATGTGTATCTTGTATTCTGTATGAAGAAGAGAAAGAAGAAAGGGAGGAACCGTGAAGGGATGATACAATGAGGAATCAAGCTGTAGAGTCTATTGTGACTCTTAAAACCAGTACTTCACAACCTTCCTAATGCTACGACCCTTTAATACAGTTCCTGGTATTGTGAAGACCCCCAATCATACAATTATTTCCTTGCTACTCCATAATTGATTTTGCTACTGCTATGAATCATAATGTAAACATCAGATATGCAGGATATCTGATATGTGACTTCAAAGGGATCTAGACCCACAGGCTGAGGACCATTGCTTAACATACTAAAAATGCGTTTATATGCCTACAAAAGTATTTACTATGCATGAAAATGTATTGTAATAATCTTCATAATAAAAACTTAAATAGCTGGAGAGATGGCTTAGCAGTTAAGAGTGGAGGTTGCTCTTGTTGGAGACCTAAGTTCTGCTCCTCACACTAGCACTATGAAGCTAACCACCTGCTCTAGCTCCAGGGCATCCAACACCTTCTTATGGCCTTCACAGGCACCCGTACTCACATGTGTATACCTACACAAAGGAACACATGCATACACATAGTTAAATATTATAAATCTTAAAAATAGAAATATAGGATATATGCATCAGTAGGAAATGGTTTTATATGTGTGTGTGTGTATGTGTGTGTGTGTGTGTGTGTGTATGTGTGTGCGTACTACAGAATGTTGCACAAACATTAAAAGGAATATAGTTGATTTATACATAGTAGCTTGGAAGAATCTCCAAAATATGTTGTTACATGGAACAAGAAATACACCCCCCCAAAAAAAAAACCAGAATATGATCCTGTATATGTTATTATTTTAAAAAGAAAAATAGAATTAACTGCTATGGGACCAAAGAGATGAGTAAAGACGCTTGCCAAGAGGCCTGATTAACCTGAGTTTCATCATTGGAACCTACAAGGTAGGAAAGAACCGACTCCTGAAAGCTGTCCTTTTACTTCTGTTTGTATGTTGCATCATGCATGGCACCACACATGTACACATACTTATACAACTAAAGTAACTGCTGTGGGGAACTGTGTGTGTGTGTGTGTGTGTGTGTGTGTGTGTGCTTATAAGTATACAGACATGTCTGAGAGGACACACTAAATGAGGAGCTGACTCTAGAGATGCTTCTAAGTTTTCCACAATAGTCATATAATACTTTTATTACCAAAAGAAAAGAGCCAAAGTCAGGGAGGGAGAGGCAGGGAAATACATTTTTCAAAGAGTTCTTTTTAAAATTGATTATAATACTTAATGTTGGGAACTATCTTTAGGTAACTGGAAAATTCCTAGTCCAAACCGCACATATAGGGACTTGGCCTTGCCGCGGCCTGTGTTCAGGTATACTTTATCATTAACTTAATAGAGAATTAGGCAGCCTGCTGAGCCACTGGCTGGGACCCAGTCCAGAAGTGAAATTCCCTTGCAGCTTTCCAAAAGGAGGTCAAACAAGTCCTCTGGGATTCTCAACAGAAAGTTGCCAAAGGCTAAATCTGGCATAGAAGCCAGGGACTGGTCTGGGATAAACTGTGCCAGCATATGTCGGTTCTGCTTTCAAGGCCCTGACAAGAATAGGAAGGACAGGAGAGCTGCTTCCAAGAGCAGCCTTACAGCCTGAGCTGGATTCAGGCTGAATCTGAAGATGTGGATTCTTCACTACCACCTCAACTACTCCTGTCCCGTTTGAAACTGGCTTAATTTCCCTTCCTTTTCTTTCCTCAAACAATCCATCATGTCAACCTGGTCACGCCAAGTGTGACCATGCTCAAAGCAGAAAAGCAAAACCAGTAGTGGGATTTTTTTGGTTTGTTTTGGTTTGG
The DNA here is from genome assembly GCF_004785775.1 of Grammomys surdaster. Lineage (NCBI taxonomy): Eukaryota > Metazoa > Chordata > Mammalia > Rodentia > Muridae > Grammomys > Grammomys surdaster. Next base: position 5,533,347 of record NW_021604790.1, on the reverse strand, counting down.
GTTTTTATATCTTTCTTTATTCAAATCTCCATTTTTATAAATGTATAAAAAGCAGCTGGTTTTAAAATTAAGTGATGTTTTTAGTCCTCTTTTCTGCTATGATATTTTATTAAATTATAATTCACAGATCCAATTCCCTACTCAAAGTCAGTGATTTTGATCACATTTCCAGGGGCGCAGTCATCACGATAGTTTTTAGAATACTTTCATCACTCCCGTTCGGCAGCCACACCCTGTTTCTCCTCAACCGTCTTGATCTACTCTTGACATTCACCGTACGTGAAGTCACTCAGTACATGATGACTTACAAATGAATGGCTTCCTTCACTTTGCTTAATGTTACTGAAGTCCAGGCCTGCTGTGGTGTGTGTCCTTAATCTCTTTTGCTTTCCTTTCAGGTTGTTTGTTTGTTTGTTTTGTTTTGTTTTGTTTTGAGACAGGGTCTCCTATGGACTAGATTGACCTTTGAACTCTCAGTCTCCCTGCCTCCACCTCCAGAAAAACTTTGATTAGAGATGTGCGCCAGCATGCCCGCCTTGTACTATCAATGACTGGATAATGCTCTGTACGACATTTTTTTATTTGTCTGTGCTGGTCTCCACTTTGGAATAATATGAGCAGTGGCACCGTGAACAATGGTGCACGTGTTCCATGTGAGCACACGTTTTTCAATTCTTCTGTGATATTCCCACAAATCAGTGGATTGTGTGGTAGTGTCATGTGTTTAAGTTTCTGATAAACTGCTAAGCTGTTTCTCAAAGAAACTGTGCTATTTTTAAATTCCTGCCAGCAATCTATGTCAGTTTCAGTTTCTCCACATGCTCACCAACACTGACATTTGTCTTTTTATTTGTGTGTGTGTGTGTGTGTGTGCACATGCGCACGCACATGCAAGGAGGCCAGAAGGAGTCAGCTCTCCTGAGTATTGGAGTTACAGGTGGTTGTGAGCCACTTAATGTGCTTGGAGTTACCTCTGGAGAGCAGGAAGCACTCTTAACTGCTATGCTCTCCCTCCCGCCTGCCACCAACCCATGGTTGTCCTTTTTATTACAGCTGTCCAATGTGAAATGGTTTTTCATTCTGGTTTTGGATGGCGTATCCATGTTGGCTAGTGATATTGAAACATATTTAAGCCAGTGAGATAACTCAGCAAGTAAGGACACTTGCTGCCAAGCTTGACAAACTGAGTTTCATATCTGGGACACATATGGTAGAAGGAGAGACATGTCTCCGCAAGTTGACTTTTACAAGTGTGCCATGACACTTGAGTGCACACACAGACATATGCACACACACAAAGTAAATAATTAAACATAATGGAAAAATGTGGACATAGTTTTGGGCCTGGAGAGATGGTGCAGTGGTTAGGAATGTGCACTGCTTCTTCTGGAGGATCCAAGGTCAGTTCTCAGCACCCACATCAGGTGACTTACAAAGCACCTGTAATTCAAGCTTCAGGGCATCTAATGCCTCTGGCCTCTGCAGGCACCTGCGCTACAAACACATATACCCCCCACACAACAAACACATATACCCCACACACATAATTTTTAAAAAATAACAAAAATTTGAAAAATATATTTTCATGTGTTTACTGGGTATTTTTATGCTTTGTTATTTTAATGCTATTGTAAATGACACTTTTTTTAAAAGATTGTTTAGTGCTGGTATTTGAAGATAAAATTGTTGAGGAGCTTGGTATTCGATCTTCCAGCCTCGCTGAACTGGTTTTTGTTTTAGCTTTCAAGACTGGTCAACTTGAAGAATGTGAAGAAGATTGCTCAACTCAGCTCCGACTGACTCTCCCTGTCCTGTCCCATCAGATCCCTCTTTTTCTCCTAATTACTGACTTGTCTCCAGGAGTAAACTCTTAGCACATTCCTTTTGAAAATTTGCCTGCCCCTGAGCTGCCTTTCTCACCTATAGCAAGTGCCTCTTTAGCTACTAATCTTACTTAACTAAAGACTCAGCTAGCAGTTACTACATAAGCTGATGACACTGACTTTTCCAGGAGAAAAAGACTACAGTGAATTCTTTATTGCTCCCTCTTCTTAACTCGGATTGTATGCACTCATTCGTGTCCTGCAAATTCAATGAACCTAGGTTTTGTGTTGTTTGGGATCAGTGTCCCTGTGTTATGGTTTATCACTACTGTTAACAGGTAGTGTCTTGGTCCCTTCTAGCTGCTGTAATAAAACACCATAAAGTACATGCCTTACAAACAACCTGAGTGCCTTGCTCACAGGTAAAGAGGCTGGGAAGTCCAAAACCAAGGCAGTAGCAAATGACAGCGCAGATGAGAAGTGCCAGCTTCCGGTTTGTGATGGCATCATTTCCCTGACTTCTCACACAGGAGACAATGTGGGAGTCTGGGAGGATCTTTTATAAGGCCATTAATCCTGTTCATGAGGGCTCTGCCTTCACAAGCTAACCATGTCCTAAAGGCTTCAAAGTATTAGACCATGGGTTAAATGTATGTGCAAGTATGCCATAGTATCAGAAGAAAATGACAGAGGTGGTCCAGGAACATAGCCTCAGAGTGTTGTCTACTAAGTCAAAGGTTACTTCTGCTATAATTGCTACTTAAATTACTTGCGGCTAAGGAAAGTATGGAGCTGGTTATAACTCAGTGGCAGAGAACATGTCTAACATACACACCCAAGTTTGATCTCCAGTACTTTCAATAAAAAGGAGATATATTATAACAACAATCTCCAAAAGGCGCTATTGTTTGAGAGGGCAAATTATAGAGGTCTGTATTACATTGATTTTCTAACATTATTACAAGAAATCAGCACAAAATTAGTGGCTTAACACAAATTTATCATACTTCAGATTATAACTTAGTGTAAGTCTCACCAGGCTAAAAATGTCAGGATTGCATTCCTTTCTGGAGGATTAGTGCTTTATTCAACTGGTGCCATGATTTGATCCTATATAGTTATATGGTAAGTCTCTGTTCCTGTCTTTTTTTTTTTTTTTTTTTTTTTTTAGCTAGGGACGCCTCCCTTAATCCTAGCAGCCTCCCTCTGGCCCTTGCATATAACCCCCTATAATTCAAAACCAACAACCACATATCATACTGCACCTCTTTGAGGATTCTTCAGAGTTCACAGCTGAGAAGAACTCCTTGAGTTTAAGAATCTTTGTCATTAGATTGGCCCTACCCAGTTAACCTAAGCAGAGTAAGGGAAGAGAATATGGAATGACTTCCTTTTGGCAATAAAAAGCGTTGTGGTTACATAGTGATGATGCCTGTCTAACCATGGATATCCTGAAAACCACAGAACAGAATAAAATGACACAATTAACATGTGTACATTATATTTGATTTTTTTGGGGGTACTTTTTTTTTAATTTCTTTTTTTTTTTTTTTTTTTTTGAACATGAAATGCTTTTTTATAGCATGTTTTACAAGGGGAGGGGGTAAGAGGGTCCAGGTGGTGGAAAAGTACAAAATCTTCTTGGCCTGTGCCTTGAAACATGTCATGGTCTATATGGTACACTGCCTTGAATTATGATCTACCTGCAGTTCTTCAGAAGATATGGTACACTGCTTGAGTTATGGTCTCCCTGCTATTCTTAAGAAGACATGGTACTCTGCTTTGAGTCTATCTGCAGTTGCTAAGCAGGATCTTGCAGTTGCCAAGCTTCAGAGGACATTGTGCAGGTGGGGAAAGGTAGGGGGTAAGGGTAAGGGCGAGGGTCCTGGCTTCTGGCATCTCCCCCTTCTCTGTTTAGTTAGAGAAGGCGTCTTATGTTCAATCCCAACTATGTGAGTTTTGAATTTGGATGTCTAATTATGGGGGGTCTTAGACAAGTTCACAACCCCAAAACACTGATGTGAGACGAGTCACATCGATGGTCGAAGGCTTTAGGCTGTCGACGATGGGCAACGTCAAGGGACTCCGATGTGGGTGAAAGGAGGGTGAGAGCCCTGTCTTAGGCCATGTAGGCTGCACCCACTCCCAGCACCACGCACTCCTTTTCGGCTGCATTGGGTGGGCCCCTGGGAAGTGGACCTACAATAATCCCGTCATTGGGCTAACTCACAGCCATCCTAGTCTCTTGTAAATGTTCAAGTTACCAACCATTTGTCAGTTTGGGGTGTAATATTGTCATAAAGGAAGGCTCCCCAATGTTAGCGGCCATATCAAGGGTGGCCTTGGTTTAGGAAAAAGCCAATTTTTGTTGTGGTGATCAAGAGGCCAAGCTCTCTAGAGAGAGAAATGAGGGCAAAGCCAGGCATACCAGGAACCCTTCTGGAGGGCGTGGAAGTCTAGGGGTCGACCGTAGGGGGAGGCAGGGGAGCTGACAGCTGTGTCAGTCTCCTGCGGAGTCACTTCTGGATTTGCAGGGTTGGTTCAATATTCAGAAATCCATTATATAAACAAACTCAAATATTTGATTTTTTTAAAATAGAAAAACCATTTAAGCTGGGCAGTGGTGGTGCACGCCTTTAATCCCAGCACTTGGGAGGCAGAGGCAGGTGGATTTCTGAGTTCGAGGCCAGCCTGGTCTATAGAGTGAGTTCCAGTATGGCCAGGCTTACACAGAGAAACCCTGTCTTGAAAAGAAAGAAAGAAAGAAAGAAAGAAAGAAAGAAAGAAAGAAAGAAAGAAAGAGAGAGAGAGAGAGAGAAAGAAAGAGAAAAAACATTTTAAAGTATATTTTAATTATTTACAAGGCAAGAGAGATGACTCAGCAGTTAAGAGCACTTGTTCTTGCAAAGGACTTAGGTTTGGTTCCCAGCACCTACATGATGGCTCACAACTACCTCTAGCTCCAATTCCAGGAGAGCCAACACCCTTTTACCCTTTTCTAACCTCCATAGTACCAGGTATGCACAGTGCGCATACAAACACATAGGCAAACACTCATATGCTCAAAACAATATATATATATATATATATATATATACATATATATATATATGTTGTATATATGTATATGTATATATGTATATATGTATATATGTATATGCATATGCATATGTATATGTATATATATATATCTCAATTTAAAGCCATCTTTTTAGCCCTTTTTATAGAACCATTTTAAAAATATACTGATCCATTGAATTCATACCTAATGTTATCATTTCATTTTCAACTTAATTTTGTTATTCTTTGACAATTTTATATATGTATACAACAGATCTTGATCATGTCCAGTCTCCCCATTCCTAACCTCATCATGCTTGCCCCTCCCTCCCCTCCTTCCCTCCCTCCCCCCCCCTCCCTCCCTCCCTCCCTCCCTCCCTCCCTCCCTCCCTCATGTCCTCTCTCCCCCCCCCCTGCCCCCCCCCCCCTGTTCTCAACCATCTTTTGGGCACTGTTGGCTGCTGAGATGGAGAGATGATAGAATTTTGTCTCTACCTCTCAAGAACCCAGGGCCTAAAACAGGAGACAATCACGTAAACTCTTCATTTTAATTGAACTTTGTTGGGACTGGGTTAGAAGTGTGCTTTGGGATCAAGAGGGCTATCCCAGGAAACCTGGGCTTCATACTAGGGGCAGTAGAAAGCCACTGAAGGCTTTTCAACTAGGAATTGACCCTGCCAGTTGTATTTTTGTCACATGGTCCTGGCAGCCATGAATAAGACTGACATGAGGGCAGCATAGCTAGCCAGAGAGAGCAGAGACCAATGCAGAAATGGTGGGTCCTTGAATGAAAAGTACTGGCAGTAAGAACAGAGAGATCCATTAAATATGGACTAAGTAAAACTATACCTGTGAATGTGATGAAGACTGAGGACACAGGAGTTTGGGTGACTCAGACCCTGACTCAGGACACTAGGCAGGATGGTGGTGCTATTAGCTGAGAAAAAACATATAGAGTAAGAAGTTTGCAGGCTGAAACAATGACCTCCATTTTAGACAGCATTTAAGCATAAGGTGCCTGGAAAATGATGCAGAACATGTGCCCCGGAAGCAAGGAAGCTTCGATCTAAGCTACTTCAGTTCTCTCTCTGCTACTGAGCTGGAGTCTCTTGATCTCTAAGATGCCACCTGTACTGAGAACCCAGGATAGAGTGTGTGTGAGTGTGTGTGTGTGTGTGTGTCTGCATTGTATCCAGAATTCAACAATTACAAATATTCATCTAATATGTTTCCAGGAAACTGTGAACTACATTAACATTTTTGGTGAGACAAGGTCTCATTATGTAGTCCAGGCCTCCTTCTACCTCAGTCTCTCAAGTGCTAGCTCTACAGATGTGTACCATATCCAGCTGGTTGTCACTATTTATTAAACACATGCCTGAGCAGGCTTTGGTAGCACATACTTTTAGTTCAAGCGTTTGGGAAGCAGAGGCAGGAGGATTGTGATTTTAAGGTTAGCCTGAGCTACATAGTTTGATGCTGTCTCAAAAATAAACACATGTTTGATCCTTTAGATCAATAGTTCTCAACCTTCCTAATGATTTGACCCTCTAATACAGTTCCTTATGTGGTGACTCCCAATCACAAAATTATGTCATTAGTACTTCATAACTATAATTTTGCTACAGTCATGGATTATAATCATTATTTCAGACAGGCTTAGGCAATTCCTGTGATAAGGTCGTTCAACCCCAAAGGGGTCAAGACTCACAGGTTGAGAACCATTGCTCTAGAGAAACAATCAGAGATACAGTTATATACACAGTTACAATTTTACTTAGCCCAACTCAGTGAAAACAAATATATCAGAAAGATCAGGCAGGAGATAACTTACTTATCTTTTATCCTAAAAGATAGTATAATGTAAGATTCATTTAATTACTGAATTTAAATCAATCTACTGTAAAGAAGTTAAAATTCTCAAAAATAACACAGCACGCTTTTGTTGTGTGTGCCACACGGTCCTTAGCACAGTAAGCTTTTTACAGGTATTAGCTTTCTATCTCACACTAATCCTATTGTGGCAGATAGTATTCACGTTCCCACCCTATAAAGAAACAGAAGCTTAGAGAGGTTAAACAATAGAAAAAAGATCATTTATCTAATTAACAGTAAAACCAGGATTCAAACTGAGGTTCCTCTACCTCTAAGATACAGATTCATGGTGTGGATCTTATTTTATGCAAAGATATGGTTATGGAGCTAGATTGAGAACTCAGTAAAATGTTTGCCACACAGGCATTTAGGACCTGAACTTAGATCTCCAGCACCCTAATAAAAAGCAGGCGTTAGTGGAGTACCTCTATAATCCAGCTCTAGGGAGGGGAGAGATCCCTGGATCTTGCTGGCCAGTCCTTCTTGTTGAATTTATAAGCTCCAGATTCAGTGAGAGATCCTGCCACAAAAGGTACGGTCAAGAGTGTTTGAGGAAGACACCTAGCATTGGCTTCTAGCTTCTATGCATGTGTACACATATGAACATTCACACACATAAAATGTATGGTTATAGACTGTGCATGTTGGCATATACTTACAATGTATAAGCACTGAGGCAGGAAGATCATGAGCTCATGGGCTATATAACAAGACATGGTCTCAAAGGAGCGGAGGAGCATGGTTATGGTTTAATGGTGAAAAACAACCTGCTCTTTTGTTGGTTTTGTTGTTGTTGTTGTTGTTGTTTTTCAAGTCAGAGTTTTTCTGTGTAGCCCTGGCTACCCTGGAATTCACCCTGTAGACCAGGCAGCCTCGAACTCACAGAGTTCTATTTGTTTCCACCTCCTTATTGTTGGCACTAAAGGCGTGTGCCACCACTGCCCAGTCAACCTGGTCTTACGTGCATGGAAATCAATGGCCCTTCACTGTTGTTTTATTTCCTTCTTCTTGTTCGGCATTCTCAGTTAATTTCCAGATTTACTCTCTCGTCTTCGTATGAGACCCTATTCTCTCCTGGCTCATCTTCTCTTCCTCCTCACAACATTGCACTATTTGACACGCTGATTAGATATGTTCAGCAAACAAGGGAGCTTTGGCTGAGAAGGGAAGCATTTACGCTATTTCAAAAGCCCTTTCCTCAGACTCATCCCTGACCTGGACTTCTGTAGTCAGGATTTCTGAATATTACTGTTGTTCCGTCCAGCAATCCAGCAGCAGAAAAGCTTACACAAGAAGAGGCAGGGCCAAAGCACATGCTTATTCATAACAAGATGAGCCAAGAGTGTCAGAGGAATTTGCTGAGTGGCAATGGTGAAGCAAAGAGTGATTTGTTCTTCATATGAGAGTTTGGTTGTGCTTTTTCCAGCAAATGAATGGAAGCCAGCTGAGCAGGGGCATTCCTGGCACATAAGCAGTTGGTGCACAAGAGAGGGCTACAACAGAATGGATGCACAGATGGGCTAATCTGTCTGGATGAGGGCATTTCTGGACTCTTCAGACCCTTGTAGATTACTTAGGCAGGGAATAGTAGTTCCTGCCCATTGTTATTTGTCTGAATGGTGACCTAAAGTTGGGGGCAGATTCTCACTAAGAAACAGGACTTTAATGTAGCATACAGATATTTCTTCTTGGAATTGTTGCACTGAATTAATTTTTTTTCATGGTGGGAATGCACATCAAATAATCAAGACACATTGTATTCAGGACCTAATTTCCCAAATGTCAGCATGCAATACATTTCAAAAGTAATTCACTTTGCAATGTGTTTTTCCCATTACACTCATAAGGCAGAAATTATTGCAAATAATAGCCTAGGAAGCTGGGATCATCATTATACTAGCTAAGGGGTCTGACTGGGCATTGACAGTAAAGGTTATTTCTACTGAAAAGGGAAAGAGAATTCCACATTATTTCAAAAACAAACCTATTTGATGTCTTCTATTAACTGTCTCTCTAGCCTCCTATATTCTCATGATTCCACAAGCTTGTCTTTTTGTAGTTGCCTAAACATGACTTACGATCTTGCCTCTGAGTTTTCTGGGGACTCCTTTGTGTTTAGAAAAAACAAAACCCAAAACAAAAAAAACAAAAAAACAAAAACAAAAAAAGCATGCCCCCTTCTCTTCCACATACTCACTTCTAGCCTAGGATTTGCCTCTTTTCCGATGACCATGAAGGTTCAGCGTGTGTCGCACACACCTGAAATCCCAGCACTTGGGAGGGTGATACAGCCATCCAGGCTTATATAATGAGACTGAATCTAAAAAACACACTGCCACTAAGATGACAGGGAGTAAGTCCCCACATCCCAAGTGTGGTTTTCTAAAAAGATTTCTTATCAGTTACAGCTTTAGTCTTTACTATACTATATTTTCTTGCAGCTAAACTATTCCTTTGGATTCTTTCTCAGGTTGTTTCCTGTGTGTATATCTTAGATTTCCCATTCTCTGGAGATCTCGAGGCCCCTGCCTATTATTTCTTTAGCATCCAGGAATAGTACAATGACTCACATTAGAATGGCATAAATGCCAGACCTGTGGATATACTTCAGCCAGCCTTATACTTTTGACAGTGGTACAAAGACAATGTCACTGAACAAGCATCAGATGAATTTCAAAAGATTAAAGATAAGATGTGAACATCCAACCTGTCCCATGTGGATCTTTCTCCCAAGAACAAGTTAAAAGCTTTCTCTTATCTGTTTTAGTTGTCTTTATGAGATCTCAGGATAACAATTAATTTAAACATCTCCTTTATTAGATGTATGCGGGTGGAGAGATGAGTGTGTGCGCGTATATGTCGGAGCTTACAGAGCTTCGATCCCCTGGAGTGGGATTTACATGTGGTTATGGACCAGGAACGTGGGCACTAGGAATCGAATGCGGTCCTCTGGAAGGCAGTAGATGTTCTTAGCTACTAAGCCACCTCTACAGCCCCTTTGGGGATATATGTATATATGCATATATGTATATATATATATATCTCAACTAGTGGTTGGAAGGATCTGTGCTAGAACACATAATGAACAACTGTTCATTACCAAAATATTTTTCATTAAATTTAATAATTCAATAGATATTCGTTAGAAATATAGTACATAGGTCACTTATAGTAGGCACAAAAAGGATGTCAAATTTGTGTTCCAAGAAGCTAGAATACACAAAGTGAAATGCAAACAGAAAAGGATAAAGTGTGTTGGTGTCCAGCAGTGTGACGCTGCCAGGGTGTATGAGACGTGGATGAGGCTGTGGCCAGTGAAGGGCTTATGGTGTTAATATGACCTCAGATGGTAGGTAAGGAAGAGAGGAAGACATAGAAACAAACTGTGTGCTGTACTTGAGTGGTGACGGGTGTCTACTCCAGTTCTAAGAGAGATGATCTTTTTCTTGGGTTTTTATTATTTCCTGCATTTCTGATCTTCTGACTGGGATCCTTTTCACATCCATCTAAATAATTTCCTTTATCCATTTCTTCTAGAACACATTCTTTTAGAATGTGTTTGCTAACGATGAACACTCTGTGTTTTTATTTTCATGAAAATGTCAATGAGGCCAAAAAAAATTACCTTAATTTCTGAAAGTATAGACGGGGCAGAGAATCAGAAGTTCAAGGTCATCCTTGGCTGTCTATTGAGCTTGAGACCAGGTTGGACTACATAAAACCCTGCTTTGAACAACAACAACCCCCCCGGATATATTTGCATGTAGTTTTCAATGCTCTATCGAAACGCCATTTTCTTTGTATTTACCCTGCTTCAGAGCTTGAATGTGTGGCTTAATACCTGCTGTTAGTTTGGGAAATTTTCCTGATTGGTGTTTCAGGTATGGCTCCTACCTTGGATGTATGGGGCTATTTTGGGCCTCTTAATTTGTTCAAGTGAGCTCAGTGCCCACCCTTTCAACAGTACCTCACTGCCTTAAACACAAGAGCTTTCCATTAAGTATTGAGAATAAGAAACATGAATCATCCTGTTTTGTTTTTTCAAAACCGTTTGACCTATTCTAGTTCCTTTGTCCTTCCACCTGAATTTTAGAACCAGTTGTCAACATATAAGAAAATAGAATTTTTAAAATTAACTAAGAGGACTAGGCTTTTACTATTTCTAAATTCATAGCATTCCTTCCGCTTCTGGTTATGAAGCCTTTGTTGAGAGCAGCTATAAAAATCTGATTAAAACAAAAACCCATCAGGCTTTTTCAAGACATTAGGGAGCAATCGAGACAGTCAGAACTTCAGGATCATAAAATCTTTAAGTCAAGGAGAAGAGTGAGCCTGATTTTATGATTACAAATGTCCCTAAGAATCTGACAGCTCCCATACTGCACATGTGCAGAAAAACACAGACAGCAGCTACAAAGAGGCTGAGCAGAGCTGACAGTGGTCCCATGGTCCTGGGGAAACAGAATTTGTTCATGGCCCAACAGGGAGAAAGGACTCCAGCAAGTACATAATCCTTGGAAGTGAGGCCAAGCCCAGCCTCGCCTAGATGATGTACCTGAAGCCTATCTCACTGCCAGAAAGTCATTAACTCTTCTATGGAGGGTCATATCTTACCTCTGTTGTACAGACCCACCTAAGTTGTTTGTTCCTTTACCAGAAACACATCTATCAGAATAGCTTCAGAAACCACATGACTGAGTGCTTACAGAGACACTTCCAGAACTCATGTGCTGCCTGTTGGCATGAAAAGGGTCCAGAAATCTCCAAACATTAGTTACAGTTCTTAAAAAGTTAAGCATCCTTTTGGCCTTTGTGCCAATGGTGTCTTTTCTAGGTATTTATTAATGAGAAACAAATTCTTTTTTTTTTTTTTACATAAAAGCCTATACCCTGGTTTTTATGGAAACTATTTAAAAACAAACAAAAACAACAAAACAAACCCCAGAAACAACCCAAATGTCTTTCCAATAAAGGGATAAACAGGTGACTAAGGTGAATCTGTATAAGGAATAATATCCAGCAATAAAAAGGAAAATGTAGCCGGGCAGTGGTGGTGTACGCCTTTAATCTCAGCACTTGGGAGGCAGAGGCAGGCGGATTTCTGAGTTCAAGGCCAGAGTTCCAGCACAGCCAGGGTTACACAGAGAAACCCTGTCTCCAAAAACCAAAAAAAAAAAAAAAAAAGAAAGAAAGAAAAAAAAAAAGAAAGAAAACATGGGTCACTGGTAAAGCATACTAAGTGAAGGACACCACGCTCTGTGTGGTTTGATTTACATGATATGTTAGAAAAATAAAAAGAACTGGGACACAATGTGACGTATGTGAAGCTCAGGGCTTGGGATGGGGATGGGGAGCCAGCCATAAAACAGTACAAGGGAACTGGGGCTGAGATCAGAACTGCCCTATGTCTCCACTGTAATAACAATAGCAACATATATGTTTGTGAGAACTTGGAGTTTTACAATAAAGAGGTTTTGTTTATAAATTTTGAAAAGATGAAGAAAAATAATGAAAAGTTTGATTTTCATTATTTTGTCTTCTCAAAAAATCTTGTGTGTGTATGTGTGTGTGTATGTATACACATAATTACATAAAATGTGGGGTTAAGTGAGTATTATAAGGCAAATAAAATTTGCCTTGAAATTCTTTTTTTTTTTTTTTTTTGGTTTTTCGAGACAGGGTTTCTCTGTGTAGCCCTGGCTGTCCTGGAACTCACTCTGTAGACCAGGCTGGCCTCAAACTCAGAAATCTGCCTGCCTCTGCCTCCCAAATGCTGGGATTAAAGGCGTGTGCCACCACCGCCTGGCACCTTGAAATTTCTTTAAGGTCCTGAAATGGAACTTGGGGGGCTGGGGAGATGTCTCCACAGTCAAGAGCACTGGCTGTTCTTCCAGAGAATCTGAGTTCAATTCCCAGCACCTACATGATGGCTCACAACTATCTGTAACTCCAGTTCCAAAGGAATGTAACGCTTTCTTCTGATCTCCTCCGACACCAGATATATACATGGTACTTAGACATACATTCAATCAAGACACCCAAATACATAAAACAATGAAACTAAACTTTGTTTTTTTAAGAAATGAAACTTGAGGTATGAGGAAGTAGTGGTTGTTAAGTGTGTACTCAGCATGAACAAAGCTCTGGGCTCAGTCACTAGCAGGAAAGAAGGAAAAGAAGGAATATAAGTGAAACTACCTTCCACTGTAAAATCTCTTTCCATGGGGGTCTAGTTTGAATCGCAAGTCCTTTGCCTCCCATAGGTGACCATTACTCTGACTTACGATAATCCCCCATAATTGCTGTCACTTGGATGTACATCCCTAAACACAGACATCTTTTCCATGAAAACAAACAACAAACAGACAAAGCTCTGTTTCAAACCTCACTTTAAGCTCTAAGCTCCCCTCTGTTGCTTCCTTTCCTTACAACCGGGAAGGCCAAGGTCTGACTCTGCTCTTTGCACACTTGTGGCAAGGTTTAGTATGTTCCTTTGTTCTCTGGGTTTCCTGAAATTCAGCTTTGGCATCCAAGACTAGATATGGCTCAAGTTTTATCTGTTTCCAAAGTCTTCCAAAAGAGAGTACAATGGTATTTGGTACCTCCCTTATGGTAATGTTGCCAAGGGATCAATTTCTTGAAAGATAAGAAAGCAATATCTGATTATGTTTTTGTGTTCATGTTACCTGAGTTTAGGAGAACCAGGCTCAGCCCAGGAAGCCCCACCAAGTAGTAATTCCTGAGCACCTATTCCAGTATACCCATTAAAGAAACAAGTAATAGTGAAAACAGAGAAAGATGTATTTCATATGGACGCATTGGGAAGAGCAACAAAGGGGTCCATTGACACCCTCTCCCTAAGTCTGTCACTGGAGGACTGACATGAGGTTCAAGTTGTAATAGAGAGCCAGGGACATGCATGATTAAGCAGTCCTGGTCAGAGTGAGACACCACCCATCCTTAACTCATCATCTCTGATTGAGTCTGTCTTGAAGGTGACCTGATTCGTTGTCAGAATCACAGGAAATCTCTTCCTCTATCTGACACCAAGGCTTCAGTGTTTTTCTTCCTCCTGCATGGGACTCCTAAGGGCATTTTAATTAGGGGTGGGCCATTGTTTCAATCGTCTGGTAGCTGAAGGGATGGATCATCACAGGTGTACCCATCTTGTCTCTGTAGTCCTTTCTTGACTGTGGAGGCTTAAATGATAACAACCCCCATTCCCCATCAGACTCTCATGTGCCCAGTTTGTGGGAAAGTAACTAAGATAGAAGTTTGTTCCAGGAGCAGGGTATTTATGTGAAAAGCCTGACCGTGATGCTCTTTGCAGGAATGGGAGAAAACTTTGTGAGTTGGAAGTATGTAATTTACTTTTTGATTTTACAAGGTGGGGGTTGCAATTGAAAGATTGCCTTGAGATTTTAAACTTTGGACTTTTAAACAGTTTTGAGATTGAAAGACTGTGTGGGCTTTTGAAGTTAAAATGAATATATTTTGGATTATGATATGCCCACAAGTCAATGGGGCCAGGGAGTAGAATGTGGTCCTTTGAATGAGAATACTTGTTCCCGGAACTGTTTGGGAGGGATTAGGAGGTGTGGCTTTGTTGGAGGAGGTGTGCCTCTGGGGCTTGCAGATCATGCTGTGAGCTCTCAGATGCTCCTGCTGCCTGCCATGCCTTTGCTCCCCCATCGTGTCTTCTAACCCTCTGAAACTGTAAGCCTAATTATACGATTTATTTTATAAAGTGCCTTGGTCATGCTGTTTTTGTTCATTGTCACAACAATAGAAAAAAATAAGAAAGCTACTGACAATGACCTCATCAGCAGCTGTTGATGCTTAACATATCCTTTCATTCTTTGGAATTGCAAGATGCCAATATTCTATCTTTTCTTAGCTTTTTTTCAGTGGGAAACATTATAAGTTCCTATCACTATAACATTATAACTTCCTATCTCTTTCACCTGGTTACCTAGCTGTACCTTTCATCTGGGAAAGGCAGAATAGATGAAATTCTTTTCCTTTGTCTTCCCAACTTCAGAATAGCGACTTAGTTCCCTAGCATCTCCTAAAGGCAAGCATTTTCTTTTTCAGAAATTTCATACTTGATTCATGTGTTTAAGCATGTGCTTGAGAGCTGGGGAGATGGCTCAATCAATGAGTGCCTGTTACAAAAGCATGCGTACCTGAACTCAGATCCTTAGTACACATGTAAAAGCCTGACTCGGTGACATAGGTCAGCAAACCCAATGCTGGGGGTAGGGACAGAAACAGGAGAATTACTAGAGCTCATTGGCCATCTAATCTAGCCCAATCACGAGCTTTGGGTTCAGTGAGACCTATTCACAAAAATGAGGTGAACAGTAATAGAAAAACCAAAAGAAAACAAACAAACAAACAAACAAACAAACAAACAAAAGCCATCATGTTGGTTGACCTCTGGACACACATACACGTACACACACATACACGTACACATACATACACATGCGTGCACACAAAAGTGCATGCATACACACATGCACAAACTTGTGTGCATACATGCATATATACCCACATACACATACATACATATAAATAAATAAACATTTGATGGCTTTAATTCATTGAAATTTTTATTATTTATCAAAATTCAAATAAACCCATCTTCCTTGACTTGACCCCACCATACTTCTCCCACAATGCTGGTAGTTTTTGATATGGTCCCTGCTGTCTAGTTTTGACAGCAGGGTACACTCTGTCTGCTCCCTCCTCCGGCTACTTCTATGGGATACCCTGGTATCTTTTAATGGGAAATGGTAGATAGAGATCATATTGTGGGTCTTAGGGATGTTTACTGCTGCTGAGTTGGGCATTATTTTCAATGTTTGCTTGTAGTTTTCAGTATACAGAATAGACAACATTTGCACTACACATAAAGAGGAAATGCACACATGCATCAATTTTATCAATAAGATAAAATCCCTCATGAATTTATATTGATACTTCCTAGTCAAACCTGCTCTCTGTATTCATAACCTTTGTTGTTAGTGTCTACCACTCTCTGAGATCTCTGTGTCGTTTTGAATTTATGAACATTTAAAGTATTTTCTCTCTTTTGCCTGATTCTCTTCTTCAGGTATGACTGTTGAATTTATTTGTCCTTATTTTCTTTCTGGCTTAGTCATTTCTTAAATTATTTTGGCTTTATTTCTAATCATTTCCTGAGTTCTGTCTCTTTGTTTCTGAGTTTCTTATTCCTATTCTGTTATTTCATATTACATATTATTTTCTTAATGTCTTTTATCTCATTGAAAATAATAGGCTACAGTTTTAATCTGTTCTATGAGTACTTTTTCTGAAATGATCTTACTGCCTGTGGGGATGTTATTCAGTTCTTTGTTCCTCATTTTTTCAAAAGTAAAAATTATGTGACCTTGATATTTCTATTTTACCTTTTAATGTGGAATTACTTTTCTCAAACTTATGTTTCCAAGTGGCATGCCAGTCAGAAAATTCAGTTTTTCCTAGGACTCTCTCTGTTGGTTTTGGGAAATGTTAAGAACAAGGTTGTTTGCTTCAGGATATGTCACCTTTTACCTCTGCAGCTTTTTTTTTTTCTTCATCTGCTGTGCAGGTCATGGTTAGTCCTAATTTCCCTCCAAGCCATTTTTCTTCAGTCTGAGGCTCTGTTCTCCACGGTCCTGGCAGGTTGGTTTGAAAGTTCAAGGGAGCTCAGTTGTTCTCTTAGCCCTTTTCCCAATAGACTTGCCGCTGTGTTTGGCCAAACCCGTTTCTGCTGTTGTTCTTGGGTTAGCCTGCTCTCTTTGACTGAGGGCTGTCCGCTATTTTGAGATTTTCAGGTCGACTCGATGCAGCTTCCTTATCTTTCCCAGACAATGACATAGTGCAGGTCGAGTGGCTGTTGGTTCTTTATCCCCACCCACTTGTATTTTAGCATTTATGGAGACATCTTGTTACCTAGTGCTATGATTTGGATGTTTACTGGAATTCATATGTTGGAAATTTAATCTTCAGTGTCTTATATTAATAACAATTGGAATTAGGGCCTTTGGAAAGCAATTAGGTTTAGATAAAGTAAGAAGGGCAGGTTCCCCATGATTAGTAGTAGCATTAATGGCATAGTAAGGAAGAGACTTGATTTGGCTTACTTCGAATGTCATCATGTGATCCCTTCCAACATACCAGAATTCATCAAGAAAGCCCTCACTCACCTAGTGCCATGTTCTTGAACATTTTTGCCTCCAGAACCATGAGCTAAATATTCCTCTATTCTTTTATACTTCCCAGCCTGTGGTATTCAGTGACAGCCACAGAAAACAGATGAAGACACATTTGTTACAAATGTTGCTAATGGGTTTTAGTTTCCCTCTGCAGTTATTTTTCCCTCTTTTTACATAAGGATTTAGAGAGGATAAAAAAACTATGCTGTGGATGCTGTCATCTTCCCAGAATCCTCTCCCAAGTTATTTCAATTATAAGTGTATTCTGTATTATATAGTCCCTTTGGGAGGTTGCTCATAACTTAAGAGTGTTGACATATTGCTTCTATTTGGGCCTAGAAAGGTTAAGAGCTTTAAATCTCAGCTGTTTGTGATTTCACAATTAATAACCAAACATAAGAAAGCTAAAGTATGAACCTAGTATACTTTTCAAAAATTTAAATTTAATTACAGCAGAAGCATCTCTGAGGATTTGGGGGTTATTTTTAACCACAAATGAAGGAAACCAGTTGTGTTTATATTCTCAAAATTAACACAATGCCACTTTCTTTTATGGAGTACAGATGCATAAATTACTTGTATACAAGTTTCATAGGATATAGTCACACACATGGCTACAAATCTACTCCTGTCAGGAATTTGTTAGAACTGGCAAAAAGAAGAGAGACAGGTTTTTCAGTAGCAGACAGCCAATTGATAGCACTAATAGGCTCTAAGAGAAACCAGCACTAACAACCTTCAGAACTAGAGGAAGTCTCAAGTGCCCATCCAGACTGCAGTCTTGTGAGTCTAACTCAGTGTGTTTAAGCTCGGACAATCATTAGCAATTAACAGCATCAGGAAGAAATGGGTTTTGCTGTCTAATTTTTCAACCAGATGACAAGGTGTGGTACCAGCAAAATAGAACAAATAGAAGCAATGCTTAGGCATGATATATAAATAAATAAATAAATAAATAAATAAATAAATAAATAAAAAAAACAGAGCTGCGGTATCTAGGAAACAGCAGCATAGAGAGTGTATTAAGAGGAACAGTTGAGGAGCCAGGGGCAACTCTAGGGCCATGTTATAATGCTGTGCAAGTGGCATTACGCACGGTTGCCATAGCTACAGAACCACACATGCTATAGACACATAGGCCCTATGGACCCACCCACCCTGCTGCTACTGCCTTCCACATCTGCCCCTGTGAATTTTCTACAGAGTCAGTGTAAGGGGGAAAAGGCCATATGGCTTAGATCAAAATATTGTTTTCACTTTTAAAAATCAGAATACCAGAGATTCAGAGCAGATAAAAAAAATACTTGTTTCCCAGGGTTAAAGGCTTTAGAGCAGCTATTCAAGGAGGAAAGGTCAGTGCCCTGAGATGCACACCTGCATATCTACTATCCTGGTCCTTTCTACCCCACCTGGGCCACACAGATCCTGCCTCTCTGCCTCCTGCCTCAACAGCAGCACCCAGGAAAGTTGTAACATTATGTAATGTGATACATGCAGATTGAGGGGTAGGTGTGAGATTTTGCTTCTCTAGTTCTATCCTGCCAAAGACAAAGCCAGGTGAGTTGAAAACATGCAAACCAACAATGGTTGCTTAGGACAGAGGCTGGGGAGCGAGCAGGAAACAAACAGAGGAGAAGAGCAAAGTGTCTTAGAATCAAGGTCTCTGCACAGCAGCCTGTTTAGGGGGTGGGACAATGAGAAGTAAAAATACAAGATGGAGAGGCTCCCAGCAAAGCACCACATTTTCCATGGCCTCTTCTTCCTGGAGAGTTAGCTGGCACCTTGTCAACTGGGGGACTTGCTTCTTCATGTCCCTGTGTTATGGTGTGAGTAAAATAACTTGAAGACTTGCTGGCTCTTAAATAGTTAAGAGATTTCTGACAAGGCGAAGCCTCCAGACCCTTTTTACACACAGTTTTATTTACTGACATCACAGAACCCTGTCTGAAGTGTCAAAGACAATATGATACAGAGGAAAGATGGCTCTGCCATTTGTATTAGTGTCCTAGGACTGCTACAACAACATGCCATGTGCTGGCTGACTTATGACAATAGATGTGTATTGTGTCACAGTTCTGAAGGTTGGAGGTCCAAAGCCAGAGTCCCCTAGAACCTACCTAGCCCACTGGGACTTTGTTTATATTAGATACATCTAAAATTACCCTGTTTCCAAATATGGTCACATTCTGAGGTACCAAGGAGGCAAGACTTCGACATCTCATTTTGGTCAAGATACACTTCAACCCTTAACACATTCATCTCTCTACTTTTGAATCTAAGCCCCTGCACTTATTGGCTATGTGACGTTAGGTGACTCTTTTAGCTTCTCCGAGCCAAGATTCCCTCCTCTAGGACATGAACTATGAAGGGGGAGGGTTACAACATGTGTCTCCCAGAGTTAAAGACAGCAGTACATTTGGTGGACAGTGGTCTGCTGTGGATTCACTTTAGGGGGGTGCAGAGCACAGGAGAAGTACTTCTGATCCACTGAATACTAAGATACAAATGGAAAGGAATCAGGCTGTGTGGTCAGAGGGATGTGAACACATCACTCTACCTCCAGAGTTCTCAACCCTTGGGTAGAGATCCCTTCAGGGGGTTGCCCAAAACCATTGGAAAACATTTACATCATGATTCATAACAGCAGCAAACTGATATGTATTGAAGTAGCAACAAAAATGATTTCATGGTTCAGGGTCACCACAACCTGAGGAACTGTATTAAAGGACCACAGCATTAGGAGGATCGAGGACCACCACTCTACGTGATTCTTCAGATATTAATGCCTTGCATTCACTCTAGGCTGCTTCATACCAGGCCCTGCCTTGCAATGATGTGTGTGTGCTCCTAGGTGTTCACTGTGTATTATTCTTAGGACATTTGGGAGAGCTTATTACAGATATTCTGATCCATCTGTTTATCCATCCATCCATCCATCCATCCATTTATCATCTATCCATCCATCCATCCATCCATCCATCTATCCATCCATCTATCTATCCATCTATCCATCCATCCATCTATCCATCTATCCATCCATCCATCCATTCCTCCATTCATCCATTCATACATCCATCCATCCACCCACCCATCCATCCATCTATCCATCCATCCATC
>NW_021604790.1:5510793-5513239 GCF_004785775.1 Grammomys surdaster | reverse complement strand
CCACCCATCCATCCATCTATCCATCCATCCATCTATCCATCTATCCACCCACCCATCCATCCATCCATCTATCCATCCATCCATCCATTCCTCCATTCCTCCATTCATCCATCCACCCACCCATCCATCCATTCATTCAACAAATATATAGTGAACAGCAGAGAAAAAAAGAAAAGAGCAAAATAAAGAATCCATTCTTTGGAGTTTTCAGTAGAAAGGAGGAACACAGAGCCTAGGACTAATGCTGATTATTTATACTCTCAGCAGGCACACATTGTGAAGAAAATGAAGCAGTGAACACTCAAGACATCAGACACAGTGAAGGCCTCACAAGATGTGACTGAAACCCAAAGGTTCATAAGGTAGAAGGACTGTTTTCTTCTAGAGAAAGAAAAGGCAAGCTGAGTAAATGGTACGTGTAGAGGTCAAGAACAGATGTACCTTGCATGATGAAGGGTAGCAAGAAAGCCACAGTGGCTAGAGCGTACATGTGGTAAATTTTAATAACAAAACTATGTAAGCCTAGTTGTAGAGACAAACGAGAACACGTCAGGGATTTAAAGTCAGCAAGAACCCAGTTCAAACTCGAGCCCTGATTACTTTCATATGCTTGGGCAGTTCACTGGACATCAGTTCGTGTCAGTTTCCTTATCTATTAAATGGGGGAAGAAGAGCTGTTTTACAGGGGGTTTGCAAAGTGAAAACTGAGGTTTGGAAAAGGATGTGCTCTGGATAGACTCGGGTGGAACTGCTTCTGTACATTCCTTGCTTTGGGGCTTCCAGGCTGGAGTCTGGCTTTCTCGTAGGTGAAGTGGGATAACAGCATATAACAGAGCTGCTATGAGGGTCTAACTGTAAGTTTCTGTGCATTTGTTTTTGTCTTCCTCAGGACTTGATATTCTTATCTCTCTCAGAGGTTTATATCCTCTCTCCCCCCACCCATCGCTCCCCTCCTCCCCGCTCTCTTGTGATTTGCCTGTCTCTACCTTCCAGCACTGAGATTACATGCATATGCTACCACTCTGACTTCCTTCTTTCCTTCCTTTCCTCCTTCCTTTTTCTTTTCTTTCCATGAGTTCTAGGGAATCAAACTTTAGTCCTCATCTTTCTAAGCACTCTGTGAACTGACCTGATTTCTCAGTCCTCCTGTTTTTGTTTTTTGCAGTTTTTCTTTTTTCAGTTTTTTTTATTCTTCTCTCATATATTACATCCCAGCTACAGTTTCCCCTCCCCCATCATCAGCTCCCTGCTGCATACCTCCCTCTCCCTCTCCTTCCCCTCAGAGAAGAGCAGGCCTCCCAGGGACAGCAACCAAACACACCGTGACAAGCTACGATAAGACCAGACATATACCAAGCTGTCCAAGGCAACACAGTAGGAGGAAAGGGTCCCACAAACAGGCAAAAGAGTCAGCGACAGCTCCTGCTCCCACTGTTAGGAAGAACACCAAGTTACTCAGCCAGAATGTAGAGGACCTGGGTCAGACCTCCTACAGGCTCCTGATCTCTGTAAGTTCCCTTAGGAGCCTTGCTCAGATGATGCTGTGTGCTATGTTCTCCTGGTGTGTTCCTGACCTCTCTGGTTCCTCACATCCTTCCTCTCCCTCCCCCAGAGTACTCCCTGAGCTCTGCCTAATGCTGGGCTGTGGGACTCTGCATCCGTTCCCATCAGTTGCTGGATGAAGTCTCTCTGGTCTCTTTGATGATGACTCTGTTAGGCTTGGTTCCAGCACACTCTGAGGGCAGGACAAGCTGTAGGTCCAAGGTTTTATCTTTATTCATGAGCTCTCTTTGATGCCTCTCATGTCTGCTTGCCATTTTATCTATATGGGTCAAGATGGGCTTTCTGCAGAACAAACAGTCCCAGCATGAAACAAGGTTCATGCCTCATCCCTGCTCCATTTAGTCTTGTCTTGGTCCTCATACCAGATAGTCTGTATTCTAGGACCCAGTGAGTTGGACAGCCACAATTGTTGCCCTGGCTCCCCTGGCAAGAGTGGGAAGAGGAGTATGATGAATTGTGCACTGAATCTTAAATATTCTTCCCAGAACCAGCACTCACATGCATTGGCTAAAATGAGTCATGTGACCACACTTCTAAGTAGTGTGGTAGTGTAGACATGCCCTGTATGTCCAAAGGGAGAAGAGAGAATATCTAGAAGTCACATAATGACTTATTCTGTACTAGATATGGCACAGGCCCTTCCTTCTTATCTCTGTGCTACCCAGCTCCTCCTCCACTTACCCTTGGTCCCTTTCTGAAATGTGTGTCTTGACTGACTCATGAGTCCTCTCCTTAACTGCATAGACAGCAATTTAGCCAGATACCAGCAAGGAGACAGGGAATGAGTTGCTTGCTCCAGGGTGAAGTCAGGGTGAGGACAGGGTGTAAAAGAAGCGCTCTCTCTCTCTCTCTCTCTCTCTCTCTCTCTCTCTCTCTCTCTCTC
>NW_021604790.1:5482588-5510783 GCF_004785775.1 Grammomys surdaster | reverse complement strand
CTCTCTCTCTCTCTCTCTCTCTCTCTCTCTCTCTCTCTCTCTCTCTCTCTCAACTTCCAGTTTTCCTCTGTTAAACAGGATCAGAATGCTATCTATGTCAGGGCTGTTGGGAAACTCCAATGTGTGAATATACCACGCCATAAAGAATTGTGTGTAGCACACACATATGTCCTCCTGAAAGACAGTGTAGTAGCACTTGGTACATCGGCTATTGAAAGGGGAGTTTTCTAGATATTTCTTATACTAGTTAAGCTTAGTACTTTATTTAAGAAAAAAAAAGTTGGTTTGTTGTGGAGATCTAGAGAAACTTTGAGTGAATGTGTAAAGAGGAAATGGCGTCCCAAGTGAATGTGTATTGTTGACATAGAATCCACCATGTCAGAGACCAATGTCTCAGAACCAGCAAGTGGCAAAGCCTTCCCCAGGTGAGACTCAGAGAGTTAGCAAAACCTACCTCTGGTCCAAGTGCAAATGTTGACAGAATGTTCAAGCATGAGTGTTTACAAATAATTGACCAGTGTGTACAAATACTAGCAACAGCAGCTTCCCCCTCCTGACTGCCTGCCTACAGAGACCTCCTACCAAGACTAGCTGTGCTGTGTGCATATCATAAACACACTGAGGTGTGAGGTTGCTGCACAGTCGGGGCTACTACCTCAGAGTGCTCAACAGCCCATCTGGCAGCTGCTTTTCTGTGTCTGTGTGTCTGTTCTTTCCTTAATCCCTCACAGATCCTAGTCAGGTCAGGATGCCAATCCATGCAAGATGCAGCCTTTCTATGTGTTTTGACAGGGGGTGAGGTTCAGCCATCTTTTAAAGAAAATGTTTCTTTATTCTTGAGTCTCTCATACATGAAATGTGATATTGAAACAAAATGAAACAATGAAATATGATTCTATCCCCACTCCATTTCCTACCTCCATCTCTCCCTTAGCAGACCCCTCTCCCAGCTTCATATCTTTTAAAAAAATATAACCAACTAAGTCTAGTTACTTTGGCCTATTTGTCTACAATATGGGTATGGAGTCATTCACTGGAGTGTGAGAAACCTACCGGTTGCCACATGCTCAAAAATAATAATTCTCCCTGCAAATAGCTGTTTGGTAAGGGATTGGGCCTGCAGAGAACCTCCCCTACCTATGTCATAAGTCTGGCTGGCTTGATCCAGTGCAGGTAACTGCAGCTGCTGTGTGGTCGTGATTGTGAGCAGCATGTCGTGTCCAGAAGACAGCACTTAGCAGCACTTCTTCCCTTCCTCTGGCTCTTACATTCTGTCTTCCCCCTCTTCCATGATGTTTCCAGAGCCTTATGTGCGGAGATGTGCGTCAGTCATCGTAATTTTCTATACCTTTTATTATGAATCAATTTAGCATAAGGGAGTTCGATAGATGATAACTAAGGGGTGATGGAGGGTCAAGAAAGCGTTTTAATAAGAGAGGAGACATGAGACATGAGCATGTACATATTCTCAGGGAAGGATGTTAGAGGTCGGTGAAATAGAAAATGGCAAATATACAAGCCGGGGGAGAGGAACCAGGTCAGAGTCTAGATGCGAGATCTTAAGATTTAGAGCACAGGTAGAAGGGTCAGATGGCAGAAGCTTAGCTTCCTGAGAACAGGAAAAACAAGGGGAAAGGGGGGTTGGTTTGATATAAAATGGCTGGACTTACAACTGGTACCTGTTTGTTCTGGTGTAGGATAGGGTACAAGGCAAGCAAGACAGAGATGGAAAACTGGAGATGTTGAGGCGCTGCAGTATTGGCTAGACATAGGAGAGAGGAACAGAGATGGACACCAGCAAGGACTCCAATCTGAAATGCCACCAACACAGTGACTGGGTGACGATTTTCTTCCCTCCTAACCCATATGTAGAAGGTTAGAGCTTGCAAGGCAGCTGCTGACAAAATACAAACAGCTAGGGAACGAAGCATGGGCAAGCATGAGTGGAGATTGAGCATGGGAGACTGAGAGCTGACCGGGAGCTAACCTTATCCTTGAACAGTAACAAAATGAGACAGACTGGGCCACAGCTAAGGATACAGTGTCTAAAGGACACAGTGTCTAAAGGATACAGTGTCTAATGAGACCTCCAGAAATGTCAACACTCACAATACAGTGTTACTTTTGTGATCAGATTATTTGTTAGGTAACAATTGTCTTATCATTGTGAGGACAACTAGTCTATGTTTCTGCTTTCTCTGATCTTAAACATAATCTGAGAATTTTCAGAGTGCCAGGCTTGAACTCCCAAAGAGAGTGTGTAGTTGATATGGCCAGTATCTGCCTCAGCTAGTACCTTATACCATTCTCGCAGCCTTTGACCTACTGTAGGTCAGGCGTCCAGCCTTGCTCCAGTCAGTTAATGTGTGGGTGATAGGTTCACATGGCAGAGGTATGCTTAATGTATAAGGGTCCTCTCAGAAAGATTTAAGACTTTCCACAGCACCTTCTAGAAGGAATAAAATGACAGGTAGCACTTTTCTCATAAGATTTGAAGAGCATTTCTTCCCCTGCTCTTCATAATAGATCTCTATCCATTTCTTCAAGTTTTCATTTCTTTCCAACATACACAGCTGGATACCATCCAAAAATCCCCATGTAAAGCACCTAGTTCTAGAAGCCGCATACACAATGTTTGTTTGGAATGCCCCCATAAATTTTATATATGTATATGTATACACCCATACACACACTTATGAAGCTTGCATGTTCTGGTATTTTTAAACCCCTGGCTTCCATTTTAAGGAAAAAATTTTTTTAAAAAAATTTCTGCATATAACTTTGTTCCTGGCATGCCTACACTAACCGTGGTAGTGTGGAATCTTCCAGAGCGTGATAAAAATGAGTGGTTTCAGTTTCAAAGTGAGATTTTTCACCACTTAATATAAACCATTCTGGCAATGCCTAGCAGATTCTATTATCTGGAGCAGGCTTTTTCTTTGAGGGACCAGAGAGTAAACATTTTTAGGTTTTATAGTCTATATTCCCAACCAGTATCTGTCGTAGCCCCTCAACTCTCTCTGCATAGCCATAGACATTCTGTAAATGAGTGATCCTGGCTGTATGCCAGTAAAACTTTATTTACAAAAATAGGCAGGAAGCTAGGCTTGGCCAGTGGGCCATAGTTTTGCAACTCCCAATCTAGAGGGTAATTATTTATGGCTTTGGCTACTTGGCAGAGTAAGAATGAATCTCACAACGACGATGCTTTTCCCTAACAGATGGCAAAGAGTTTTGAGGTTCCATTGACTCTTCTATGTGAATTAAGTGATACAGTGATAAATAATTGAAGGTCACCAGATTACACAAGTGTGGCCTCCTGTGGTGTTTAGTCTGTGTGGCCATATGCAGTAGCCCTGAGTAGATGTCACATGGTTTTCCTTCCGTTCCAAGTTGAGAACAGGCTAAGAAAAAGGAATGAGTATTGTGTTTCATCTGACAAGGTTTCCTTGCCCTTCTGATTGGTTTGGACATCACAACAATGGCCTCAAACACATACATAAATCAAACAGGGCTTTGTTTGCAAGGAGTTTATGGTCTAGAAAGGTATATTCATGTCTTAAGGTTGCCCAAACAAAATATTAGAGATTGGGAAGCTTAAACAGAAATGGATTGTCATAAAGCTCTAGGGGCTAGAAAGCGTGAGTCTGGAGTCACAAGACAGGGCAGGGCCTCTCTGGGACCAGTAGTTGAAAGCCTCCTTGCTTCTGTCTAGCCTCTGGGGGATACCTGAGCTCCTTAGTGCTTCTTGACTTATAACTGAAGCTTGCTGTATCTGCCTCTATTGTCCCATGTCCCTGTTTCTAAGGATACCAGGCAATATTGGATTAAGTATCCACTCTTCTCTTGTATGACCTCATCTGAACTAATTACATCTGCAAAGATACTGTGTCCTTATAAGGTCATGTTCTGTGGTCCTGGGAATCAAGGCTTCAGTATATCTTTTTTGGTGAGACGCAGTTCGGTCCATTGCATAACAAGGGCAAATGTGGAAAATTCTAACAACTAAGACAGAAATCTGTGCAAGGGACAGGGTGAGGGCAGGGGCAGAAGGGCTAAACTGTACTTGTGCGGGTCAACGAGCTTCTGTGGATGAGGCAATGCTGGAGTAGACTGTGGACAGGGATGTAGAATATTTGCCGGGCACAAAAGGGGCTTTTGAATGAGGCATGAGAATTGAAGAGGCCCCTGCAGTTGCAGCCATCGAGGCAATAGTGTGGCACAGCCTGCTCCACCACATTCTGCTATAACTGCAAAGGTGCTCTACCCCCGTCTTCCACAGGAATTAAAGGTCCAGGAAGATGCCTCCATGGACAAAGCATCTCTAGCACAAGCATCAAGACCTGAGTTTGAGCAGCTAGAGCCACATAAAGCCAAGCATAGCAGCATGTCTAAATTCCTCATGCTCCTACAGTGAGATGGGAAGCGGAGACAGAAGTCCTGGAAGCTCTTGGGCCAGCTAGCCTGGTACACAGCAGTGAACAGCGAAGAGATTCTGTCTCAAACATGGTAGAAAGGGAGGACTTCCACCTGAGATCGTTCTCTAGCCTTCATACACGTGCCAAAGCATGCACTAATACACGTGAACAAGTACATGCTTAAACAAACAAAGAAACAAACAAACGAACGAACAAATACTAGGTCCTAAACACCATGGCTGTTTCATATGATCAGGGCATTTAGAGGAGCTCCCTGGCAGCTCACTAGGGAAAGGGGCAAATCAAATCAGAAGGCAGGAGGCTGGGTGTCACATCCAGGGACTTAACCTAAGCTACATTTGCAAGACAAACACTATTTTACACTCACTTTGCTTATTAGTAATATTACCTAAAGATGGTTTTAGTGGCACTTCATATAAGATGGAAGAAATGTTGATTGTTTCAAAGACTAGATACACCCATAGGTAGCTTGAGGAAGTCTTGACATTAACTGTGAGAAGGGACAGACCCTCCCCCAACCCATCATCCAGTCATGACACAAGAGGTTGAGTGATGTTTCTGTCCAGGCTCTGTGTAATATGATTAAATGTGTTATATGTCTTTGTCCCCGTTTATAGATAAAAGCATGGAGGGTTGAAGAGGTTAAATACATGGTCTGGCACATACAGCTAGTGATTCATTTTCAAAGATTATCCTTAAAAAGACTTGCACACATTTAACATATAAATGCATGTGTAACTATTTGGCCACATTTAACACAGCAGCTACTAGCCATAAATAATTATTCAAGAACAGAAATTAAAATTCTGTTTCTGGATTGCATTGATCCACTTTAAGGGCTCAGTAGCTAAGGGTCAACACGGAATGTTTCCTTGAAGAATGAGATGACCACATCTGCATGCTGCCATGTGTCTGCTTTGTGTCTGAGTTGGAAGCGGCATAGCATAGCGTTTTCCATCCATCACTGGAAAGGAGAAAGGACAGAGCTAGCCACAGTCGGTGGAAGATGTGTTACCACTCTATTAGGGAAGGTAATCCAGTAGTTCAACTAAAGGAAAGTTAAAGTGTGGTCTTACAATCCACCAAAGTGAAACTAAATCAAAAGAATCTTCCCTGCAGCAACTGGTTCTGTGTTTTTACTGTAATCAGTTGTGCATTGCAGTAATATAACCTCATCAATCCCATTAAATTAGTGATGTCAACTTAAATACCATGGACTCCATACAGTGCTGTTCAAATTTGCTCTGGAAAATATTTGGTTTATAGGAACCATAAATGTTATGAGTTTGTGCCTGCTTTTGTTTTTTTTTCCCAGCTTAAGACAATATTATACTCAAAGTAATATAATTAAATGTAAGGGCTGGTGATGAATTTTTTATTACATTCATTTATTTATTTTCAGGGTGAGGGCAGTATGCACATGCACCATGGCCTTTGAATAGAGATCAGAAGACCGCTTTGGGGAGTTGGTTTTCTCCGTTCATCATGTGAGTCCCAGGGATCATCTCAGGTCTCAAGTCTTGGTGGCAAGCACCTTTACACTCTGTGTCTCCTCCTGATCCCAATGAAGAGTTTTTATTTATCTTCAGAAGAGACTGTTAAGACCCATCAAGGAACCCTATACAATAGCTCTTAGGGTGACAGAGCCTGGACATGCCATCTGTAACACTCCCAGGCCCACCTAGCTTCTGTGGTGTCAGTATCCTACCAAGTCTTATTAACCAGGACACCATAATTCTACGAGGCTCCATTGTGACGCACACAACTGCACAGCTGGCAAGGCTTCGCACTGACAAGGCAGTTTACTCCATAATTTTCTAATCACCCCTCTGTTTTAGAATTCAATTAGAGCAATCTGATTTATACTATTCATAAAAGCAGAATTTCCCACCACCATTTCTTAGCTCTCAATTCTCAGAACATTTTGCAGAGAGCAAGGAGACCAGAAAACAAGATGCATCCTCTTGGTTTTCTGGCACATTTTTCCTCTGTCTTAATCAGACCCACTGTTCTCGAGCACCACACTGATGGGGAATGGAACTCAAGAGCATCGTTTTCATATTACCACTTCACAATGCTTTACTGAAGACTTCCCTATCTCCTCACTTAATCTCCGGCCTCCGGCTTTCCCCTTGAAATCAACAGAGGAGCCTCACAATTCATCCTCACCATAAATGAGACCTAGAGAGCAGGCTGGGGCATTCCTCCGTGGTAGGGAACTTGCTCAGCATGCATGACACACTGGGCTCCAGCTCCAGCAATAAAAAAAAAAAAAAGTGGGAATAGAAAACACTCTAGACTGGGCCCTCACATTCACTACACCCCGAGCAACTGCTGGCTCAGGCTCATCTCACCGCTGATTGAGACTGTCAGGGGAGCCCATGCAGGCAACTTCTAGGCCACTGGGGAAGTATGCTGTTATTTTTAGTGATATTACATATTACATTGAGACCCCTTATTTATGCTGTTGGTTTGCATTCACACTCCCCAGAACCTGACTGAATCTTTTATTGCTTATTTCCAAAAAGAGCTTGGTAAGTATCCCCACTCTTTTCTGCAAAGTTAAACTAAAAGAATATAGGCTTCTGAAGTGACTGACAAGAAAGTCACCAAAACCTATGAACAGGAAGGACAGCATAAAGCACAAGGAAAAATGAAGACAAAACAACCGCTTAGCACTGTCTGAAATACCCCAAAGATACACTAACTAATCCTAAGAAGGGTCCTAAATACCTTCCTTTGTGCCCTGGAGAAGGTGTTCCTGGCTTGCGATAAGTCAGTAAAGCAATCTTTCGCTGAGATTTTTACAAGTGTTGTTAATGATATATAACTGCCGAGGGTCGATTACACTAAGCCACTAACCGCACTTATCATTTATTTGGCTTTTCCCCTATGCTGCATACGATGCCAAGCTCTTTACATACATTACCATATTTATTTCTATAACCACGTAGTGAAGGTAGGTAACACTATTTCTGCTTTACAGATGGAAGAACAAATGACGAGCCTTGGGAAGTAGCTTGAAGTCACAATACATTTTGGAATTAGTATTTGAACTCAGAACTTGATGAATTCCCAAGTCCAGACAGCCTTGCAGGCAAAATACAGTACACTAATTTGTTGCTACTCTTCAGTGTAAGCACTTTAAAATAGGGTCTTGCTACATTGCTCAAGTTAGTCTCAACTTTGCAATCCTCCTGCCTCAGCCTCCTGAGTACCCATATTATAAGCACGTGCCACCACACCTAGCTTTCAATCTAAGTATTCTTAGGTTGAAATCTCATTATCTGCTTCAAATTCAGGAGGAACTATGGAAGCATTATCAGATTTAGGGGTGCGCTGCTGAGAATCAAATCCAGAGCCTCCGATGCTCGACAACTTTTGTAGTACTGAGCTACAGTCCCAGCCCTGAGATCACGTTTAAGTTGTACCTCCGGGTGTTGGCAACGCAAATACCCTTCATAGAATTAATTACCTGCTTTTCTGCTTTTACAAGGTTTAGTCCAGTGTTCCTGGTATACATTCATCCAGCCACAAAGAGAAGTGAGTCCCTTTTCATCCCAAGGTTCCTAACAGGGCTGTAAGGATGACTTCATTTCTCTTCTAGGGTCACCTTTGTGAGTTTAGCCACCAACAGCGGGACACTCACAGGAACCATGGCGTAAGATAGGAGTGGGAAAAGGAATTGCCTGCATAAAAAGTCAAAGGGACTCTTTAGAGCCTGGGTATTTCCTGCTCTGGTCCCTTGGTTTGCATCCTAATTTCAGTCAATAGAGCATTACTTCTGTTTAGAAAGAAAAAGTAAGTAAAATTTAGACCCTGGTTACCTGGAGGAACTCTCAGCGTTAGATAAGCTTCCTCATAGTTAACTCTGAACTCCCAGGCCTGTGAGCAGCTCCCCCTATCACCATGCCTCCACCTCCAGGCACAGAGACAGATCCAGGAAGCTTACTTACATTTAGGACTTCTCACTCAGTTCACTTGAGGGAAAATGTAACCCTCAGTAAGAAGAAAAGTACTGACAGGAGCTATCGTAGAATTATTTTGTAGTCTATAAGACATATTTTATAAAGTTGATCTAACATGAGATCTGTGATATTTATTGTGAATTTGCCTAGTGTAAAAAGGCTGTGGTCAGCAAACAAATAATGTTTGCATGATTACAATTTATGAAGAAAAAAAAGATGTTATATGTAAAAAGGAAAATTATGGACTGAACTGTGTTCCTTAAACCCGTCATGATGAAGTCCTCACTCCCAGTGCAATGGGATTTGAAGATGAGGGTTTGGAAGGGTCATGAAGATGGGGTCTCTGTGAGGAGGTTTGTGATTTTATAAGAAGAGATAGCAGTGGTAGAGCGTGTGCTTGGCATGCTGGAGACACTGTGCTTGATATCTCTCATGGAGAAGGAGGAGGGGGAAGAAGAAACGGGAAAAGAGGAAGAAGAGGAAGAGAAGGTGGAGGAGGATCAGGAATAGGAGGAAAGAGGAACAGAAATAAAATAGATGAGGAAATGTGCTCTCCAGGCTGTGTGTGGGCACAGTGAGAAGGTGGCTGTTTCCACGTCAGGAAGAAGCCCTCCCTGTAATCCAGCTCTGCCGCCTCCCAGCTTTCGGCCTTCCCAGTCTCTAGACCTGAAAAACTGCATTTCTGGTTTCTGATCCATCCCATCTATGGTATTTCTGTTCCTGCAGCTCAAGCTGACTTCTTCACCATTCATTTAGAAATACCCATTTACATACAAAGAGAACAACCTTGCAGTTACTGCATGAGAGAGAGAGGGAGAGAGAGAGAGAAGGAGGGAGTGTGTGTGTGTGTGTGTCCAGAGAGCAAATCTAGCATGACTTCTCTTTGGCAATGCCTTTAACTTAGAGGTGGTAAAACTGCCTCTAAAGTTTTTTGGGTTTTTGTTGTTTATTTGTTTGTTTGTTTGTTTATATAATGCAGTTTTTTTCCCAATAATTTGGATGGGGTTGGGGCCAAATAGAATTTGTGAAGTTTAACTTTTTTGATGAAAAAGTTCAAAGAACCTATAATGCATAATAAATTAAAAGCTACATGTCAGTACATTTGCACAGCAAGATTTAGTATTCTATGGCAGGAGCACTGAGACAGAATGGATTTATGTTGGCAGTTGTTGATGCCGAGTGGTGAATATATCTCAGTTACTGTGCGAGTCTCGATACTTTCGGGGGCTACTTTAAAATATTCATAATGTTTATCTTCTGGGGAAGGGAAACTTAGTTTTATTCAATGGAGTGTCACTGGGTATATCCACCACACTCTAGGGAAGACCCCATGCCCAGGAAGATGACCAACACAAAATGAACTCCATGTTTTTTAATGTGCTTTTTGTTACTGTTACTGGTTTTCTATTGTTTGTTTGAGAGAGAGAAAGAACAGGAAGTTGAATGGGTAGGTAGATGGAGAAATCTGAGAGGAATTGGGGAGAGAAAAATATGATTAAAATATATTGTACAAAAGCATTTGTAAAAGTTTTAAAGTGAAAAAAGAAAAACAGCCAAAAATTATATACTGTGAAATTCTAAGTGCTGGTGTACAGCTACACATGACGCAAGCTACGTACACAGTAATGAGTGAACACATTCGTCTTGCGAAGTTAGGATTTTCTTTAGTTGTGTGTTAACCCATAATATTTTTTTTTAATGGAAAAGAACGACTTCCTGGCCTCTTTTTAAGCCGTGCGCACGGTGCGGCTGACTGGACTGAGAACTCGGCACACACTGCTTTCACAGCTGCCTTATCAGTTTCCTGGGCTGAAGCCGAGGGGAGCACAGGGCTCAGATTTTGGGGGCATGGGTTTTGGGACT
The DNA here is from genome assembly GCF_004785775.1 of Grammomys surdaster. Lineage (NCBI taxonomy): Eukaryota > Metazoa > Chordata > Mammalia > Rodentia > Muridae > Grammomys > Grammomys surdaster. Next base: position 5,500,513 of record NW_021604790.1, on the reverse strand, counting down.
CTGCTGTTTTAGTTCGAAGATAAGGGTATCTTCCTAAGCTAACCTTTTGGAGAAGAGATAATTCCCCAGAGTGGGAGGAAGTGGGGCTTTCGGGATGTCTTCGTGAACTTTTACAGAGTAGGGTGAGTTTAATGGTCCATGGAGAACCCTGCCAACATTGTGGGGAAAATGATTTGGTGTTCAATTATTTTCACTTGGGATCGTTCCCAAAGTAGGCAGAGTTGGACTAGATAAAGCTTCTCTGTTCCACCCACCCCTCCCCCACCCTATAATTCCCTGAACCCCAGGTGCAGCAGGCTTGCTTTGTTCAGGGGGGAAGTAGGGCACGCACTAGGTAATTAAGGAAAGTACCTTTTAGTGCTTTTGGCCTATTGACGTCACATCATCGATGGCTTCTCTTGGCTTTGGTGTGGAAATGAGAATTTCCACATTTCCAAGGGAGTGTCTCTTGCAGTTGGTTACTAACGGGATAATCGTGTGGATTCTTACCTCTCTACACAATGCGGATTTCCCTGCCAGAGCAGAGGGCTTTAGAAGAAGAAGAAAAAAAAAATTTTGCAGACTTTTCGTTTTCCTCATAACCTAGTTTTAGACTGGAGGTGTGGGTGGTGAGCATCCAGGCCCTTCATGAGGCATTACACAATCTATTAAAATTACACAGGGTGCAAAGAAGGGCCTATAACCCACTTTTAAAAAGTGTTTCATAATATATATTCTGAAATGCTGGAAAATTCTTCAGGGCATGAACTTATCGATACTGTTTCTTGATGGAAGAGAAGTTTTGAAACAATGAAATACTCATTGCTCCTCTAGCTCACAGGCTAGGAGAGGAAAGGTGGTGACAGGAATTGGCTGAGTTTAATAAATCCTTTTTTTGGGGGGAAGAGACTTGTCAATCACCAATGGGCCAAGGTTTGGACCCCATGCCCAGAAAAAAAAAAAGTTCAATTTTGAGAGCTTGCAGTTGACAATTTTTCACAACAGATTTCTTCAGAGAGTTTCATCAAAATAAAAGCGTACTTTACCTTTCTCTTTGTCCCTCCCAGAACTTTTAAGTTAAATTTATCATCTATGCTTGCATCATCATGAATCATATGGCAGGAGACATATGTCAGGAGTTCACTCTTGAGCTATGTGGCCATGCAAGTAGATAGTTGGAAAAATGAGTCAACAGTCCCAGACTTCAGGCTGCTTTTCTTTCACTGGTTTCTTTAAAAACAAGCACATTCGGTGACAGGCAAGGTACCACTGCAGGTGCGTAGCAGCCCTATGTCAAAACAAAGCCCAGGTTCTCACAGAATTCTCACAGACTTACACAAAAACATGGACACAAGATAGTAATAACGGGAAAATAAACCAGAACGGGTTGAGTTCAAGGAACTAGTAAGGCTGAGAAGGTCACACAAGAGCTCTAGATATTGGATGGTATCAGTTGGGAAAAACCATGAAAATTCATAACTCAGGGAGTAGTAACAAACAGTTAGGATGGGAACACCCTAGCTTAATGTGTTCGAGAATGGGACACCCAAATATGGCGGATTGGGGAGAAAGCACAGGAGAGAACAGAGGACCAGACACCTCATCATCTAGAGGCTTGAAGGTCAGTAAATGTGACAGAAAGGCGTCCAACAGTTCTAAGCAGAAGGATTGTATTATCATTGTAATTTAAAATATTACACTGGGCACTGTGCGGGAATTGGCTCATATAACGTGATGATAGTTGTAATTGTAGTGAGAAGTGACGGCAGCTCGCCCGAGGGTGGGGATGCAGAGAGCAGGCTTTTAGGCTTTTCTAGAGGTAGGCGGTGCCTGTTAATTTACAAATAATTAAAAATGACTCCTTGCTGGTCCAGTCTTGTTCACTGAAAACTGTTTCATTTCCCCTTTCTCTCCCCATCCTTCTTGAGACAGAGTCCAGGCTGGACTCAAACTTGCTATGTGGTCAAGGTTGAGTGCCCCTGCTTCTGTCTTCCTAGTCCTGGGATCACAGGCCTCTGCCACCATGCCTGGCTGTACATCCTTTTTAAACACGAGTATTCTCGGGTTTTTACTCTGACCTTCTTTTCCCACTCACTTCCTCCCATGGATTTTATTTCCAACTCTTGTTGCTAAAGACTAAAGTCTGTTTCTAGGCTGGGGTACGGCTTAGTGAAAGCCCTTGCTTAGCATACATGAGTAGGGTTTAGTCTTTGGCACCACACAGACATGTAATAGTAACAGTAACAGTAACAGTAATAGTAATAATAATAATGTATTAGTTTGTCTGTTGTGATAAAACACCATAGCCATATAACAACAGCAATAATAATAATGGCAATAACAATAATATTAGTTTGCTTTTCTGTTGCTGTGATAAACACCATGACCAAGAGCAAACTTTCATCTCACAAGTTATAACCCATCATGGAGGAAGCCCAGACATGAGCCTGGAAACAGGAACAGAAGCAGAGGCCATGGAAGAATGCTACTGACTGGTTTGCTTTCTGTAGTTTGCTCAGCCTGTTTTCTTATATAACCCAGGACCACCTGCCCATGGGGTGGAACCATCCACAGTGGGCTGGGCCCTCCCACATTAATCATCAATCAAGAAAATGCCCTATAGATATGTTTACTGGCCAATCTGATGGAGGCAGTTCCTCTATTGAGGGTGCTTCTCACAAGTTGACAAAAATAGCAAATATAATAATAATAATAATAATATAATTTTCAGCCAAGCCTCTCCATCTCAGTTCAAGTCTTACACATTGATAACCAGTGATTGTCTCATAGGCACTTCAGAGTAAGCACACCAAAGCCAAACACATTGCCTTCACTGTAGACCTGCCCCTCCTCCTTCTGCTCTCAGCACAGGGATAGCCTACCCACTGGCTAAGCAGAAATATGGAAATCACTGTCTTCCTGCTGTTCCTAACAGGTACAGAGTGTCCACTTCTCCCTCCCCTGACAGTGGAGCTGGTCAAAGGGGAGCCTGACCAAGCACGGAAATGGTGAGCTATTAACCGGCATGTCCTTTAGGAAGAGCAAAACTTCAATAATTAGACCAAAACCATGATACTAAAAGTGCCTAATAATGCTTTTCAAGCATGTTGAACAAAAGAATTTTCTGGGGCACTGCAGAAGAATAAAACAAAACCTGAAATCAATAAACGCCAAACTCAGGTGCTATGGACAGATTATGTTTACCCCAAATTCCTGTTGAAGCTCCAAGCTTTTGAAAATGGGTAGGTGGCTGAGGGTCATGGCACCTACCTGTAATCCGAACAGGGTAAACTGAGTCAGGGGGCACTAGAGGTCAGTGCCAACCAGACTATATAACAATACTTTGTTTCAGATTCATAAATGGAAACAATTAAAGCTAAATATGGTCTTAAAAAGTAAGAACCCGCCAGGCAGTGGTGGTGCACTCCTTTAATCCCAGAACTTGGGAGGCAGAGACAGGTGGATTTCTGAGTTCGAGGCCAGCCTGGTCTACAGAGTGAGTTCCAGGACAGCCAGAGCTACACAGAGAAACCCTGTCTCGAACAACCAAAAAAAAAAAAAAAAGTAAGAACCCAATTCGGTAGGACTGGTGTCCTTTTAAGAGGAGCATGGTCTACCCATGTCCCTACCCAGTCATACTGGATAAAAGGTCATATGAGGGAACACTGAGAGAAAGTACCTACGTGCAAACTAAGGAGGGAGGCCACCTCAGAAACTAATTCTGACGGAACCTTGACACTAGACTTTTAATATCTACAAAACTGAGACTATAGATTTCTAATATTTAAACCATCCAGCTTGTACTATTTTGTTATTCAACCCTTACAGACTCGGGTGGCCTCCATCTCCCTGTCCTCTTGCCTCAGTCCCCTAAGTGTTGGACTTGCAGGTGTGTGGTATGTAACACTATGCCTGACGCAGGCAGGGATATAAAAGTGTGCAAGCCTTCACTTGTTCTTCACAGGGAAATGGTTCTTAGGTTGACAGCCACCATCTTCCCATCAGCTATCTCACTATAATAGATTTCTCTACCACCGCCTGGCCCCTCAACCAATAGGAGCCGAGCAGATCAAGCCTTTTGCTCCACAACGTTGATGTTGGGAAAGATCCTTCTTGGGAACACAGGAATATTTAAGCAGTTAAAGGGCTAGTAGGAGAAATGCAAATTACAAAAAAAAGTTTGCAAATCGCTGTGTGAATGATGCCTATACTCTGGTAGTGTTGAGCCTGAGAGGAGTCAGCCCCGTGCTAGTGCCTCGCTGGCTCAGAAGGATGAAAGGCTTACCCAGTGTGCTCTCGTCAGTATTTACTAGGACCCACTCTATATCATTCTTACCCTTGGACCCAACAAAAAGGCCTTGTTTCGATTGTTTTTCTATTCTTGTAGTAAAATACTATGACCAAGGCAACTTATAGAAGGAAGGCTATTTTAGGCTTATACTTCCTGAGAATTAAGTATCTATCACTATTGTGGCAGGGAACAATGGCCACAGGTAGCCATGGCAGCAGCAACAGCTGATAGCTCACATCTGGAACCAGAAACAGGAAGCAGAAAGAACAAACTTAGGATGGCAGGAGGCCTTTAAACCTCAAAGACCACTCATAGTAACACTTCCTCCACCAAGACCACACCTCTAAGCCTCCCCAAACAGTCACCAACTGGGAACCAAGTATTCAAAGGCCTGAGAATGTGGGGAGCATTTTATTCAGACCATGACTGGCCCCTCTTATGGATCCCTCAATTTAAAGGATGCTTCATATTAGAGATTAGAGATACGTGCAAAAGTAAACTTATTCAAGAATACATGGTGCCTCTTGCCACTTAGGTCACAGTGGTACAGCATAACTAGAAAAAATAAACAACCATCCTGTGACTAATACACAATAGATTCTACTTCCTTACAGTAGGTCCTCAAGACTAAAGCTGGCTAAGTCAGAATACCACAGAGATCTGTGGACTGTGAGATTCCCAAAGGAGACGTCAAATGGACAAACTTAACCTTCATACTGTCCTTTGAAGAGGTGACCTTTGCTTTCTTTACCTTTGTCTTACAGTATAAATTCTAAAGTCACACTTCAATGATTAAGGTATTAATTCCTAGAGTTAGCTATTCCAAAAGGAACAAGAGAGACAGTGGCCATAGATCTTCATATTTACAGAATCCTGAGCATCTGGTGACCTCCAGAAACATCAGGATGTTCATCAAAGAAATAGACCATTGTACAATAATGATTATTGTAGTACCCACCCACTTGTGGCTGATTTACACATCCTTAAATTTCCTGTATAAGCTTTCACTTGTTCATGGAAATGATTCTTAGGATGACAGCCACCATCTTCCCACCAGCCAGCTCACTGTAGTAAGGTTTTTGCTACCACAGCCTGGCCACTGGACCAACTGGCTTCCAGTAGGGGCTGAGTAGACCAAGCTTTTTGCTCAGCAACACTGATGTTGGGGAAGATCCTTCTTGGGAACACAGGACTATTTGAGCAGTGAAAGGGCTAGGTAGGAGAAAATGCAGATTACAGAAGCTGTCAGTCAGCAAGTAGTCTTATCAAGAACGCTATAGATTGTAGCAAAGGAAATGCACTCTTTCATTAGAACCAAGGATTCATTTTCTTGCATCTTCTAATTATTCTTTTAAGTTATGGTACTGAGAGTATTCATGAGATGGCATGATATTAAATAATTTGCACTATAGTTGCCTCCAAGTAGGTACAGACATAGTAAATGAAGTGATTCCAAAACTTAACATTACCAACTACCAGATGCTACAGAATAGGACTGGAATCCTATTTGTGGATGCAGTTTAGAATTTGTTAGGTTTTCACAAATTAAAATTTTAGCTTTGAATCATTTTGATTTCTGAAAATAGTGTCCTAATTTATCTCTGTTCTTTATGTTGTTGTTGTTGTTGCTTGAGATAGAGTCGTATGTAGCCCAGACTGGTTTCCTGCATCTTGTGTATATGATCTTGAACCTCTGATCCTCCTAGCTTTACCTTCCTGGTGCTGGGGTTTAGTTCCTGTGACAAAAAGCTCTAAGCAACACTTGGGACTGAACCCAGAGCCTTGTGCAAGCTGAGCTACCTATCCTTAGCCCCCTTCTGATTTCTGACATTGTGATAGTTTGAATATGCTTGGCCCAGGGAATGGCACTATTTGGAAGTATGGCCTTGATGGGGCGGGTGTGGCCTTGTTGGAGGAAGTGTGTCACTGTGGGTGTGGGCTTTAAGACTCTTGTCCTAGCTGCCTGGAAGCCAGTCTTTTCCTAGCAGCCTTTAGATGAAGATGTAGAACTCTCAGCTCCTCCTACACTATGCTGGCCTGGATGCTGCCATGCTCCCATCTTGATGATAATGGACTGAATCTCTGAACCTATAAGCCATCCCCGATTAAATGTTGACCTTTTAAGAGTTGTCTTGGTCATGGTGTCTGTTCACAACAGTAAAACCCTAACTAAGACAGACATTCACTAGTATTAATTAGTTAATTAATTAATTAATTATTTTGAGACAAGTCTTGCCATGTAGCTCAGGTTAGCCTGGAAATCACACAACCTGCACTGGGGTCACAGATGTGTACTCCCATGCATAGATTTATTTTGCCTTTTAATTACAACATAGAGTTTTGATTCACTTAGTAGAAAATTACATATAATAATATTCATGTTTACTTTAAAAATATTTTACTTTGTTATTGAAAATATATCCACATTTTGTGTAATTCTTGGGCAGTAATTTTGCTTTTGATACTTTATTACTGGCAATTAAATATACATTATGTGAAATGTAGATTCTAATAAAAGGTTTGTCAACATGAAGACAAGAAAAACAAACTATAAAATAAACATATAATAGCTCTTAAATTATGTGTCACTTTCATTATTCATCCAGGCACCCCAGGTCTATTAACACAGCACCCAGACATGCACAAAGATAATTAAATTGTCTTCAATATTTTGTCATCTTTTAATCATATAAAATCATAGCTTCGTACATATTTTTTGAACCACATATGAAGGAAACCTGGTCAGGCTAAGAGTACAAAGGCATTCTCATTTAACTGAGTATTAGCTTCACTGACAATGTTTAAATGTTTAGACAAACGGTGCATGAGGCTTTATTGCCCCAAGCCCAATAAATGGAGAAGAAGCCTAGGAGGCAGACTCAGCCTCTGTCCTTAGGGAGTTTCCATTCTGTTGGCATGGAGACATCTATCAGGCGGGGATCCAAGCTAAGGAGGGCTTCCTAGCGTAAACTTTGGGCTAGCAACTGTAGAAGAATGGGGATTAATCAGGTAAAGGAAGGGAGGGACTAACACAGGGACATAAGTAAGTCCCAGATAGAAGAAACAGCATAAGACAGGGGCAACAGAGTTTTTTTCTAGAGGGCCAGATAGTAAGTATATAGGGTTTTGTAGGACACGCAGTGTTCTCGCTCTTCTCATCCCTCTCGTTGTAACACAAAAGCAGCCACAACCAATACATGAGTAAGAGGGAGTGGCTGTGATCCCTAAAGAAGCAAAGGCTCCAGGTCATTGTTTGTAGATACCTTGGTATATGAGAAAGCCAGAGTTGAGAGAAAGCTTTCTCCAGGGGCTTATAATCAATAAATACAGCCAGTGCACAGGGGACAAGTGAAAGCAAAGGCATGAGTCTAAAGAATTCAGAGCATGACTTCAAGATACAATTCATGCTGTAGACCTGTAATCCTAGCTACTCAAGACACAGAGGCAGGGGATCACAAGTTCAAGACTTGCCTGGGCAACGTAGTGACCTCCTGTCTCAAAATAAAAAATAGATCTGGGTAGATAGTGCACTCTGTGAGGTGTTGTCTTGCAAGCACAAGGACCTGTATTCTAACCCCAGACGTGCACTTTAAGAAAGGTCTGCAATGGTGACCCTGCTTATAATCCTAGAGTTGGGGAGGCAGAGACAAATGGATCCCTGGGGCTTGATAGCCAATCAGTCTGGTCCAATCAGGCAGTTCTAGACCACTGAGAGACCTCTATCTCATAAGCAAAAAGTGGACAGCACCTAAGGAATGACACCTGAGGTTCTCTTCTGAACATTTATATGCACACATGAGCATGTGCACCTTCATACACACAGATATATAGACAGACAGACAGACAGACAGACAGACAATAAAAAGAAGACTGGGACATGACCCATTTGCCTGAGAGACACAGGGGCTTATTACAATGGACATCCTAACTAGGGCAGTAGTGGGCAGAGGGAGAAAGGTGGATGGTATGGAAAGTGTCTTAGTTAGGATTTTACTACTGTGAACAGACACCATGACCAAGGCAAATCTTATAAAAAAAACATTTAATTGGGGCTGGCTTATAGGTTCAGAGGTTCAGTCTATTATCATCAAGGCAGGAGCATGGCAGCATCCAGGCAGACATGGTGCAGGCTGAGCTGAGAGTTCCTCATCTTCATCTGAAGGCTGCTCACAGAATACTGACTTCCAGGCAGCTAGGATGAAGGTCTTAAAGCCCACACCCACAGTGACACACCTACTCCAACAAGGCCACACCTACTCTAACAGAGCCACACCTACTCCAACAAGGCAACACCTACTCCAACAAGGCCACACTCACTCCAACAGGGCCACACCTACTCCAACAGGGCCACACCTTCTAACAGTGCCCCTCCCTGGGCCAAATATATACAAACCATCACAGAGAGCTAGCCACTGAGTGGATGGTCAAGGCTAACTCCCAGAGTCATGGCTGCAAGACGCTGGCTGGTGAGAGGTGGAAAACTTGAAGAAATAGATGCAAGGTGAAGCTGAGCACGTTGATGGGTCCTATTTCTCCAGCATACTTAGTTCAGTGCCTGCCTCTCATTCCCCTATCTCTGTATACACAGAGACTTTTGTCAGAGCTCCTGGCAGGCCAATGAAGATACAGTCTATAAATACTGAGCAAGTCAGAGGGAAGAAGACATGCCGTGCTAAATACCTTTGTAATGACAATTCCAGGCAATAATTACTATTGACAGGTTTTCCTCTCACCTATTGGCACTGCAGGCTTTAGCTACTTTTATTCACAACTAATTTAACAACAGCACAAGGACCTGGTATCTGCTAGTGACAATAGCCAACTTGGTCAGGAAAGACAGCTTCATCAAGTCAGTAAATCTGGTCACCCAGATGGATTGGCACTTCCGATGTCACGTGTTCCAGTGCGCGAGGTTTGCTGTTGGCTCAGAGTTGGGATGGGGGTAGGGCAGGAGTGAGGATGGGGTGTACCTACAGCCCCTCACCCACTGCTGTATACTGTAATGTGTATGTGTTACACACTGTACCCTGTGTAAACTGAGGGAGCCTTGGTGTATGATAGTGAAGGCGTGGGCTAGCTGAGTTCTCCTGACATACAGCCTCACCAGGCTTGGTTCACTGTGAGCATTGCTCATCTATCAAGCCAGAACAAGGGTAGCATGGCATCGCAGAAACAATTTAGAGATTCTCCAGGTGTGAATTTATGGGCCTGTGGCATTTGCCATCAATCAGAACTACACTCCGTGGACTACCTGCCTCAGAACAAATGCTGCTGGCTCTATTTGAGAAGCAATGGCCCCGGTGACACAGCAGGAAGCAGGTGCCGGTGGATCTCTGAGGGTTGCAGCTGGAGTGGCGGGGACCTCCATCACCGAGCCTTGGATGCTGGCATTTCAGATTCTCTTCTTGCCCCTTTGCCATCCTCATCCAGCAGGCAGCCCAATTGACCTTTTTAAAATGTAAATTGGACTGTGCCACTCCTCCGTTTATAAGCTTTTCCCAGTTTCCCTTTGCATGTAGAAGAATCCCCAAACCTCTCACTGTGGAGGTCACGCGTGGCCACTCTGCTCTGGTTCTCTGCTCTGGTCGTTATGATGCCCCTCCCCTAGATCCCTTCCGTCCAATGACATCGGCCCTCAGTCCAGCCAGCATCCCAAGCTCCTTCTCAATTTAGTGTCTCTATTGCTCCCTTTCCTAGGAAGTCCTCTGCTCCCTCCTTCATCCCTAACATGAGAGCCTAGCCTCACGTCTCAGATAGCCAGTTACAATCACCTGCTCAGTGGGACACTGCCGGAAGGCAGGCTCTGTCTCTCTTACTTCCATTAAACACCTCTTCTTCCTCCTCCTCTACTCCTTTTCTACCCCCTTCTTCCTCTTCTCCTTCCCCCCACTCCCTCTTCCTTCTCCTTTTCAATTATAAGACAACATAACTTGTAAGATTACACTTATTTATGTGTTTATTTATGGTCATCTTCTGTAAGTGTCATGGACTGTAATGAGTTTATCTACTACTCTACTCCTAGGGACTAGCACAAGGCCTGACACACATACAGTCTATAGACATTTGTGAAGTAAATGAACAGGCGAGTAAATAGGGCCTTAGCTAGCTACTCCATGCGGGCTGCATCCATTTATATGTATGTATTCTGTATCTGTATTACATGGATATATGGTCTCTATTTTACTTATTGAGTGGGTTAAATTAATTTCTTTTCGTCTCCTCTGATTCTGAATGTTCTTAGTCCAGGAAGTTTTCTTGGGCTATCTCATGATTGTAGTCATGGCAGCCGAGGCTAGCCTCATCTGAAGAGGCTGCTGATGCTGGCTACCAATAGCACACACACACTTAGACTGTCAACTGTAGCTCTTACACATGGCCTCTCCGTGGTCCTTGGATCATTCACAATTTGGTAGCTGGCTTTTAGCTGTAGTGGTCCCAGAGCCAGAGATTGTATCTCAGAGTCTCAGAGACTGCAAGGTTCCTTATGACCTGTCCTCAGAAGCCAGTGTCATTTTAACTACATTCTATTCATCTTGAGTAAATCACAAGCCAACAGACTCACAAGGGAGAATTTTACAAGGGATTAGCCGCTAATCCCTCCCCAATGGGGCTATCTTCGAAAGATGGCTACCACAGTCCTTCAGGTTTTTTGTTTTTTCATTTTGTTTAGTTTTTCAAGACAGGGTTTCTCTGTGTAGCTCTGGCTGTCCTGGAACTCTGTGGACCAGACTGACTTTGAACTCAGAGATCCACCTGCCTCTGTCTCCTGAGTGCTGGAATCAAAGTGATGTGCCATCGGGCCCAGCTACAAAACCTCAGCTCTCGATTCTGTAGCTATTCTTTGGGTGATATTCTTTTATTTGTTTCACTTATGCTCTTGCCTAAACCTAGTATTTGTATCTTTTATTATAACGACACTCACTGGTAAAGGTAGAACAGCCTTCTTCAGTCTCCAGAGGCCTGAGACTAGTCATTCAGGGCCTGGTGACTCAGAGAAACTGGGCTGCATTGTGACTGGAGAGACTGTGGTAGCTGAGCAAGGGCCACGCTACTGATCAGCATCCAAGAGCCTCGGTGCTCACTGTTCATCACTGAGAGCGGGTGCTGACCCTGGCCGCCACTTGCAGCACTGAAATCACTGGCTCTGAGAGCCAAGTCCAAGGAGAATTGAATTTGGGATAGTTTCAAGGGTAGAGCATGCCAGCCCTGTCTCATTCTGCCGGGTAGTGAGTGTTTTCATCCAAGTGGGAGCTGTTCTCCCTCTCCACCTCTCTTGCACCCCCTCCGCCCTTTCCAAATGTCCTTCCAGCTGCTATTTTCGATTTTGGCCTCCAGGCAAATGTTTCACTGTAGCAAAATTACTGTAAAATTCCTTCCTGTGCTCCTACAGATAATGGAGCTCTGACTCTACAGAACCCAGAACCATTCCCAAGAGAACCCCTAGAAACATACTGCTTCAAAAATGGCCCAAAGGCAATCCCCCAAAGATGGAGTTAGGGAAACACAACTACTGTGAAGTATCTCCTTATTGGGATGGGTCAAACAGTATGATCGTTTTTAATAGCACTAGCTGAATTGAATTGAATTTAGATCCATTTTCGTGTGTGTGTGTGTGTGTGTGTGTGTGTGTGTGTATGTGTGTGTGTGTGTGGTCAGTTTCAAAGCATTCAAAACAACCAGGGTGCAGAAAATAGTATGAAGTTTGCTGGTGGGCCTGTACATATATAAACCATATATATATGAGATATAAAAAGAACGTCAGTAGGCCGCATATAAACAATAAACCTTCTCAAAAAAAAAAACCTGCAAAACTGTAGCGAAAGCGATGTATTTGAAAACAATGAGTCATAAGTCTTTTTGCTCCCCGTTTCTTCACAGATGGGCAGAGGGCACAAAACAGAACTGGCAGGAATATTGATGCCAGGGCCCTTCAGTACAGGGCCATTTCAGCATGGATGTAGCGGGCTGGATGAATGTCTGAGTCAAGTTCAAGAAACAGGCTCAAGGATGGGACTAAAGTTCAATGGCAGCATGTGTGTCTCATGTTAGGTTCTCCAGTCAGCCCCAGCACTGGAGTAAACAACCACCAAAACCAAGAGCTAGGCTCACGAGGCAAGTGTCCACAGTGGGGATCTTCAAATGAAACCCTGCTGGAGGGGTGTGTGTGTGTGTGTGTGTGTGTGTGTGTGTGTGTGTGTGTTGTTTCCAAGCAGTGTTCCTGAGCTCTGAATATTCCCTTCATGCTTCAGCTATAAACATACAGTTTTCTCTTCGTGTTCATTAGTTCAGAACTAAGAGTTCAAATATTTGATTTATGGGTCTATTTTAAAGTTTTATTTTTATTATTTCTAACTATGTGTACATTTGTATGCTGTGTGTGGTTATGTTCAGGTGAGTACAGGTACCCTTTGAGGTGAGAGAAAGTTGTTCATGGAATACCCCTAAGCTGGAGTTAAGAGAGGATTGTGAGCTGCCCACTGTTGATGCTAGGAACTTAACTTGGGTCTTCTGCAAAAGAAGTGAGCACTCTTTTTTGTTGTTAGTGGTGGGGTTTTTTATTTGTTTTGTTTGTTTTGTTGTTTGAGATAGGTTTTCTCTGTGTAACTCTAGCTGTCCTGGAACTCCCTCTGTAAACCAGGCTGGCCTCAAACTCAAGAGATCTAGCTGCCTCTGGTTTCCTAGTGCTGGGATTAAAGGTGTGTGCCAAAATCACCTGGATAGAGGTGAGAACTCTTGACTATTGCTTCCAGGCCAGGTCAGCCAAACCCTAAGTAGCTCTTAGCCACATGAACACCCTATGTCTACTAGCTAAGCCCCATGTCCAAGTGTTCTCACAGCTCCCACCCAAGACAGCACCACCCGCTGGGGACTAAGTATGCAAATACAGGAGCCCATGAGGGACATTTCACATTCCAACAATTAACACCTGCCATGCTCAGGGCATCTCTTCACAGTAATAGGAACCCTAACTAAGATGGTTCCGCACTGGTGCATGTCTCAAGCAAAATCCTGTTAGAAGCTTTTTGGAAAATCAGTCTTTGGAGAGCTGGGAAGATGGCTCAGTTGGTAAAATGCTTGCCACACAGTTGTGAAGATTGGAGTTTGTATCCTCAGCACCCACCCAAAAAAAAAAAAATGAGTACAGCAAGGCATGTCTGTAATCCCCATGCTGAGGAGGCAGAGCCCAGAGCATCCCTAGAGTTCCCTGACAGCTGGTCAGGCTGAATTGAATTAGTGAGCTGCAGGCTCAGTGAGGGACCATGTCTCAAAAAACTCAGGTGAAGAAGCAAATGAGAATCTTTACCCAACATCGGGCTCTAACCTTACACACACACACACACACACACACACACACACACACACACTGGTGTGTGCACACAAGCACACATGACCGCATGCACACATAAATAGATAATACAATGAATACATGAGCACAAAGAGAACGAAGTTATTTTCTTCTGTGCATCTGGAATTGTCAGTAGGCAACAGAAATGTAGCTTGGAGAAGCCCTACATGTGTCAAGGCCAACCAGGGCAGGGAGATGCAGGGGACTAGATCCTGTCAGCATTGAGGCACCTTTAACCAGAAGCATCTGAAGCTCCACAAGCTCCCCACTTAGGTGAGCTCCTGCATAAAATAGGCTGAGCGTGTATGCACATATGTATGTATGCAGTGTGTGTATGTAAGCTAGTTCACTGACAACTGAAAAACTCATGACATATTTAACCAACTAGACGTTCCAGGAAACAGCAACAACATAACAACAAAACCTGCTTTGTTTATCCTATAGCTTTATGTTTCTCCAGCACGATGCCAGAAGAACATGTGGAGCCAGGTTTACACGATCACAGCTTTCTCTCTCTTTCTCTCTCTCTTTCTTTCTCTCTTTCTTCCTTCCTTCCTTCCTTCCTTCCTTCCTTCCTTCCTTCCTTCCTTTCTTCCTCTCTCTCTCTCTCTCTCTCTCTCTCTCTCTTTCTTTATTTCTTTCTTTCTTCCTTTTTGAGTCAGGGTCTCATGTAGCGTAGGCTAGCCTCCAACTTGCTATACAGCCAAGGATGGCCTTGAACTCTTGATCCTACCTCCACGGCTCAGATGCTGGGATTGCGGGCATGCAGGCATTCGGGCTTAGGACCGCGACTCTGTTTCTAAGATAGTTTAGCCGTACCTTTGGCTATTCTTCAAATCAGTTTGGATTCAGGCTGTCTGCTCTGATTCTCCCTTCACCATCTCTGACTGCTCGTTCTGACTACTCGTTCTGACTGCTCGTTCTGACTACTCGTTCTGACTACTCGTTCTGACTGCTCGTTCTGACTACTCGTTCTGTCAGCCCTCGTGTATCTTGGACCTTGTGGCCCCTAGTTAATACATTTGCATGCACAGACATTGTTCTTTCCTCCCATGCCTACCCTCCCAAGAGGGAATAAAATAACCTTCAAATAATAAAATCCAGATGGCTATGATGGTTCACACCTGCAATTCTAGCACTTAAGAGGCTGAACCAGAAAGATAGAGAGTTCAAAGACACCTTGGACTCCGTAGCAAGTTCCTAGCAAGCTTGGGCTACAGAGGGAAGCTCTATCACCCAAACAAACAAAAACCAACCACCAACAACAAAAAGGGGCGGGGGAGACTTCACATAAGGAGGAGAGACTTGGGATGTGTTTCTGGATCACAGCCAGGTGGCATGCCATCAGCAGAGCAGACTGGAGAACCCCAGGATGAGTAAGTGTTGAGTCTGGTTTCTAGGGTCAGAGACAAAGGAGGCCCCACCCCAACACAATGACTGCAGAACAATCTCCTTGATTGACAACCTAGGATCTACTTAGCTCTATATTTGTGCAGATACACTCAAAAGGAGTGGAAGATGGGTTCAGCTTAGAGACCTTCGAAGGCGTACCTGGTACCTTAATCCTAGTCAAAAGCCCATGGGTAAGGAGGTGATGGGCACTCCAGGGGAATTCTGCCATTGTTTTGCTGTGACATGTTATCAAAGCACCTCCTAAAATAGTTATGTTTACCCATAGGTTAGTGCCACCCTCAACCTTGGCTAGAGAAGGTATTTTGTGCAGTGGGCAGCAGTCAGTGTAGACAGACAACAGGCCAGGTGCTGAGAGTAAGGGGTGGATTTGAGCTCAGCCCTAAATGAGCCCTACCTGACCCTGGGATCAGGGAGCACCTCAGAAGAGGAATCACAAAGAGCACATGAACCAGAGGATGGGGAGGAGTGTGCTGTGCAATGTTGTCTTCTGAACATGACCTGGCCTTGGTACCCAGGATTTGCTGCAGCTATGGGCACCTGCACAAGACCCTCACAAGACTGAGCAGGTCAACCAGTCCAGATTCCAACAGGCAGTGCTAATTAGACTCTGTGGGTCATTAAGTAAAAAAAAAAGGTGAGGACATTTTGGGGTGCTTGGGGGAGAAGGGGAGGAAACTAGGGGGTTAAGATCAAGTTACATTATGTTACTTGTATAAAACTGTCCAAGTATAAGATTATTTTCCCCCCCTTAAGCCAAAAAGATGGAGGCAGAGAAGACACTGAGAGTGAGGGAAAATGCAGATGGGCCTGGCAGAGTAGAACCGAGTGTGAGATGAGGCGTGAGCAGGTGTGCAGCAGGGCTGAGAGAGGCGGGTTAGGAAAAGACCAGCTCCTGCAGGAAGTGAATCTTGAGCCAGGCCCTGAAAGAAGCAATTGACAAATGTAAACTCTCCAGCTGGCTGGAGGGAGGAGGCTGGGCATCTGCAGGAGTTGTGTAACTCCAATGTGCTTTGACCTGTTTGTCTGCAGACTTAGGCCAACTCTGGAGCTCCAGAGCCCATGTCTGTATGTCTGCACAAACCCTCCCTTTTGGTCAAAAGAATGCAGTATGTTTGGCACTGGGTATACCCCATGGATGATGTCATGTCTGTAGCTCAATGTCAGCTTAATGTCACCTGTCAAGAAAGAAAACAGAAAATAACAGTTGTTCTGGCTTTATTTTACCTTCTGTTTCCAAGGTTCATTTTTAGGTTAAACATTTTCAACTTGACTATAGTTTTTTTTTATACAAAATTCCTTTGTATACAAAGTCATTTTATAAAAAGACTGGATCCTTGTGGTGAAAAGTAGAACCTCTGGAAATGCAATTTTTCAAAAAATGTATTTGTATTTACGTTTATGGGAGTGTATCATCTATATTTTTTTTACACCATGTATGTGCGGGTTGCCTGTAGAGACCAGAAGAGGGTGTCAGATCCTGGGAGTTGCCATGTAGGTGCTGGGAACTGAACTTGGCTCTTCTGGAAGAGCAGCCAGTGCTATTAACCATCCAGTCATCTCTCCAGCTCCTGGAAATGCAAATTCTTGTTGACATGTTTCGTTAATTGAAACAGAAGTTCTCTTTAAAAATAACAAAAGCCAAACAAAATCTCTCCTCTTTGCTTTGCAAGCAGAAAGCTAAAGAGAGACATAGTAATAGAGTTCGCAGAGCACCCTTTCTCTGACGAAGATATCAGCTACAACTTGCTCCTTAGCCGTAATGAAAACACATTTTGAAGTCCCTTGCTTATTCTGGCGAGATAAAAACAAGTTATAATGAAACCACTTCTGTCAAGACTAGACGCTTTCTTCTTATCACCACTGTTAAAGGCGATCCAAGAAATACTATTTAAGGCTAATTTTGCTGCCCTTTTGAAGAGACTTTTGAAACCAAATAAAAAAGGGCTCAGACAATAAGCTGAATTGGAAGGACCTCCTTGGCAGTCAGTGTCAAATTACGTTGTTCCCCTGTCTGTGGATAAAACAGAGAATCGCCCTCCTCAGGGCCGCCAACCCTCATGACAACCACTACAAAATTTAACAATAAACGAAGATGACAGCTGACTCCACCAGATTGGGAACACATCTGAACTTGCACAGAAAGACAGCTGGACTTGAGTTCATTTCCCTAGAGGCTGGGTGACAGCGATACCTAATGAAAATGGCGAGGGGCACATGTTTATTTCCAAGGCGCTTGTAGCCTGAGCTTTGGTTCCAGTCTTACCGCAGAACCCGAGATCAATTTTCACATCTCTTCACTAAATGGATGGGATGTGAAATTACTCCTATTGACAATAAGCATTCTCAAGGGCTCTGGTAATTGTGTAGCCCAGCGCAGCAGAAAAGAGGCGCTAACAAAAGCACCTAGACAATTGGTTACCATCAATTTCCTCTGGTGCTGGCAGATGTGAGAGTAACTGCCGTTCTAAAAAAATATGAGGTCCTGGGCAAAGCCTGTGCCTTCTCCATTAGTAGCAAACCCGGAAGACAGAATCCAGGTTGTAGGTGATTTCTTCTCTAGTGATTTCTGGAAAGGTTGTTGACACCAAAACTAGTCCTAACCAGAATTTATGGGTGGGAAAGAAAAGCAAAGGCTACCAATGTTTCTGGTAATTTCTGAATATCAACCCCCTTCCCCCATCTCTCCTCTCCTCCCATCTTTAATTCTGCCCCATTTGTGTGATGAGTGCCAGATGACCTCTTTGACAGTAGACCCGACATGACAGCTCTATTTACACTCCCATCTTTAAAGATCTGACCTGTGAGGGACGCTAGGGTTGGGATGGCACGTGTCTAAGCCTTCTTACTGTTCTCTCTCTCTCTCTCTCTCTCTCTCTCTCTCTCTCTCTCTCTCTCT
>NW_021604790.1:5461882-5482578 GCF_004785775.1 Grammomys surdaster | reverse complement strand
CTCTCTCTCTCTCTCTCTCTCTCTCTCTCTCTCTCTCTCTCTCTCTCGTGCATGGCCTATATAATAGGGACAGAGACTGTGTAAAACAAAAGCAAGCCCACGGTTGAGGTGAGCTAGGGCCTGAGACAGAGAGCTGGGTGGAGGTTGTGCACAAATAAAATTGCCTTGCAGAAACAAAAGATGACTGAGCACCAGGAAGCCTCCCTCTCAGGATACACCCCCAGGCCAGCCTCCTCACCATTGTACAAATGATGCATCCCTTCTAAAAGATACCGTCTAATCCAACCCAAAGCAAATCTAATAAAAAGCACTTTATGTGTTCATATAAATATAACCTAAGTAGGAAGTTGCTGTTTTGACAGCTTGACAATAAAAGTATAAGCAATGGGCGAATGGTTTTGAGGCAGTACATTGAAAATTGGAATAAAAAAAATGGTACAAGATCAGGTTTGCCCGTTAGGAAATTCTGGTTCTATTTAGGATCTCAGCTGTCAAACAGTCACCAGAAAGGCACATGTCTTTCATGCCTTTACCTGTCCAAAGTTACATAAATAAATAAAAGTGTCTGTTCCTGTTTGTTATAAAAGAATTTCCTTCTTATAGTCCTAGAAAAGCCAGATAGGAAAGGGCAGCCAGCACTTACATAGTATCACATAGGATATTAGGGGCTTATTGGATATAGGATGCCTCTCATAAAAGTCTCACCTAAGCCAGTGTTCACAGTGCAGTGGAACTGTTAAATCCCACAGGGCTGCGTCCTCAGCGTGGGTTCTTCCTTTTACAGGTGTGATGGCACATAGCTTTCTGATTTCTAGAGAAATAAGATACAATAAAATTTACTTGATTTTTTTTAAAGCATATTACTTCAAGTTTTATGTTTCTGGTCCTAGTTTTATTTGATTTTTACAAATTTATGGTACTTATAACAGGTCTTAGGGAAGGCTGACTCTATGCTGATCATACATGACATTCTAATATCAAATTATTAATTGTAGCCCCTTCCTGATTAAAAATAAAAAGGTGTTGTCTGAGCCTCTTGGTCGTGTTTTGCTTTGGTGTTTTGTTTTGCTTTCTGAGACAAGGTCTTGCTATGGCCAATAGCTAGCCTTGTACCTACTATGGTAGCCAAGGCAGGGCTAGTTTTGAGGCCAAGTGTGCACATGTCTCTGTGTGTGTGTGTGTGTGTGTGTGTGTGTGTGTGTGTGTGTTATTGGGTGTTTGAACTTAGGACTCTGCACACAATAAACACGTGCTCCATCACTGAGCATGAGCCCCAGGCCTTGGGTTCTTTGTCATATCTGTTATTTTCTTTTCTGTGTAGCCCTTCTCTAGCTCATGCCTAATCTCTAGACTTGGGGACATCAAACAAATCATAGACCTTAATTCTCCTAAAGAAACATGTTTGTGTTTACTTAACTGTGAGGATAGACAGTACTTGTCAGTAGACACAGGTTGGAGAAGGGTTGGGAGGATTGATGGGCCTTACCTGCCCAGAGATTACAAGGCATTGTGTAATTCAGGGCAATCCCTAATGTTTGAGAACAACGCTATGGGAAGCAAACCCCTTTCCCTATAGAATGCTACCTGGAACACAGGAGGAGAACCCTTAGATTAGTTTTGTTTGCTTGGCTAGTTTTGATCTTTCCGATTCTGTTTCCTGAGTGCTGGGACCAGAGGTGTGTGCCACTGTTTTCCTTGCATTTCTCAAATCCATTTTACTATCTTTCCTTCAAAACTCATCTTTTTCCCTTTAAACTATCCTATCTCTGTTAATTTGGTCTTATTTGCTTAGTTGTCTGGGATCTTTATAGAATAATACTTCCTCAAATGGATTCCATGAAGTACTGTTTTGTTTTGTAAGAGTGTGTGTGCATGTGCAAGTGTGCCCACTTGTGTTCTAGCTTGCCACAATGCATGTGTAGACGTCAGAAGACAACTTACAGGATTGTGTGTGTGTGAAAGGTTCCCTCCTTTCACCATGTGGGTCCCAAGGATGGAACTAAGGTTATCACGCTTGGTGGCAAGCAGCTTTATTTGTTGAGCTGTCCTGCAGCCCCCCAAAAGTAAAGTAAACACTACATTTGATAATAAGATTCTTTCAAATGAATTCTTCAGGGAATGTTTGAGGAAAGAAAATCAACCAAGTCTACCTTTGGTAAAGGCCCAGTAGGATCAGGTTAGACCAAACATTCTGTAGGCAAAACTAGATTTTTGAGAAGATACTATTCTTGAAAAATATTTAAAGCAACTATGTGAAGTTACCAAATAATTATTTTAAGACAAAACAAACCAACAACAATAATAAAAAACTAAGCCAGGCATAGTGGCACATGCATTTAATCCCAAGATTCTGGAGGGAGAGGCATGCAGACCACTGTGATCCTAAGGCTAGCCTGGTCTATATAAGGAGCTTCAGGCTGGCCAGGGCTGTATATTCAGACCCTATCTCAAAGAAGGGGGAAAGGCAGGGTGGCAATGACAAGACACCAGGACTGGTGAATTCAACGTCTGATGAAGACCTATAGAAACCCACTTTGTCACTTTAATTTTGGATGTTATTAATGGAGGTTTTCCTTGAGCCTTCTTTTTCGTTTGTTTGGTTGATTTTTGGTTTTTTGAGACATGATTTCTCTGTGTAGCTTTGGCTGTCCTGGAATTTGTCCTTCAGCCTTCCTTAAGGGGCTTATTCCCATTGGTGTGAATTGAATGCAGTTTGAGTCTCACGCGTCCCAAAAGTCTCATGCAGCAGAATCGTGGTCCTCAGCATGGCAGCACTGGGAGGTAGTATAACCTGTGAGAGCTGAGGCCTGCTGAGAGGAAATGGGCTCACTGGGTAGAGACCCCTTGGGAGGAACTAGGACTGATCTTGCAAAGTAAAGGAATTCTCCTGAAGGTGAATTGTTTTTAATTTTTAAATTTATTATTAGTGCGTATTTATGTATGTATGTGATCATGTGTACATGCCTTTTCCACAGTGCATGTATGAAGGTCAGAGGACAGCTCTACAGACAGTTCTTTCCTTTCACCTTTACTTGAGTTCTGGGAATCGAGCTCAGGGCATCAGGCATGTACAACAAATGCCTTTACCTGCTGAGCCAACTCACGGGCCCTGAAAGTGAGTAATTATAGAAAAATTGAGACAGATCTTGGCCCCCAGCTTCCTGCCTCATCTCTTCCCTTTACACTCCACACTGACACCATCTGCCATATTGTAATGCAGCCAGACAGGCCCTACTTAGAGCCAGCGCAAATCTATATGGACTTCCAGGCTCCAAAAATGATAAGTTAAGTAAATCTCCTTTCTCCATAAAATATTCAGCGATTTTGCCATTATTATGGAAAATTGTCTAAGTCATCTATTGATGTAAGAAAGGTCTCAGAGTCATCACCCTAAATTCTTCACCAAGGGAGCAAAGATTTTAATGTAAAAATTGGAAGAACATTTGGGACTTGTTTAACCTGTGAGTCAGATGAGCTCAAGGCTAGTTATGAATACAACCCAACATAAAATTGTAAACTTACTTAAAATATGATACAATTTGTGTGTGTCTTTAAAACAACAACAACAACAAAAGCATGAACTTTGTAGATGATGTCTTATCACACTGTGAAAAGGTTGCCCCGTGCCTGCAAGAGGGTTCATGAAAGCTCACATTCTCTCTGCCAGTGCTACCATACAAAAATAAGACTATTTCAGGCAAGGAATGGTGGCACCCACTTGTAATTCTAGCGCTCTGGAGGATGAGGCAAGAGGATCATAAGGTTTAGACTAGCCTTGACTACAGAATGAAACAATATCTCAATAAACAGCTACGCATGGTAGTACTCACCTTTAATCCCAGCTCTCAGGAGGCAAAAGTAGGCCGATCTCTGTGAGTTCCAGGCCAGCTGGGACTACAAAGTGAGACCATGCTTCAAAAATACACAAATTTACAAAGTAATAAAATAGAAGCTTGGCTTTTTTGTAGAATCAAAGGGAAGGCACATCCACTTGTTCTCGACCACTGATCCCACCTGCTACCAGAGACAAAGAATTCCAAATCCACAGTCTGTAGATACAATTAGCTGCTAATATAAGTTAGCCCAACAGACTCACCGATTTACAAAAGCAGATTCAG
The DNA here is from genome assembly GCF_004785775.1 of Grammomys surdaster. Classification (NCBI taxonomy): domain Eukaryota; kingdom Metazoa; phylum Chordata; class Mammalia; order Rodentia; family Muridae; genus Grammomys; species Grammomys surdaster. The sequence continues at coordinate 5,478,460 of NW_021604790.1, read as the reverse complement.
GTGGAATCATTTTCTTGGTCTGTCACTGGTGTAAATATGGAGTAAATTCATATTTACTCAGAATTTACCAGGAAAAGTTAACAATCATGTAGCCAACAAATCAAAAGTCAACAAATATGTAGTCACAGATTATCAAGTTTGTTGAGTGTGTGTGTGTCTGTAGACCAATGGTCAATCAAGATGTCAATCTTCAGACACTGTCTTCAGATACTTGGTTTCTGAGATAGGGTCTCTGTCTGACCTGGAACTCACCTATAAGACCAGGCTGGCTGGCCAGTGAGCTCAGGGATATATGCCTGTCTCCAGCTCTAGCTGTAGTTATTTATAATAAATTCTGAAGTTTGTTTATTTATTGTTTGTTTTTTAGAAACAGTGTCTTACTGTATAGCCTTGGCTGGCCTGGGACTCTCTATGTAGATCAGGTTGGTCTTGCCTGCCTTTGCCGTGGAGTGCTAGGATTAAAGACATGTGCCACCACACCAGCTTAGTATTGTTATTATAAGAACTTGGCTTCTTTACACAACATCTAGGGATCGAACTCAGATCCTCAGGCTTATGTGGCAAGCACTTTACCAGCTGAACCATCTCCCCTGACCAATTGTTTGTCTCACCTGTCTTGTTTCTAAAAGAACTTTCAAGACTTCCCCTACTTACAAGATAATATATCCATTAGTGTTGGGGATGCTGGCCACAGACACAAGACTCCTGGGTTAGAAACAAAGAGCATTATTATTGGTGGCACACCAAGTTGCATAAACTGTGACATTGTATCAGTTCATGTGCTCCCAAAGTCTCACAAGAGTACCATGGAGGGGTCCAGGTAGATACTATGTATACAATAGGTGTGGTCAAAACTGAGGAATCTTGAGCTGGGGTGGTCTACATTTTTATAATGAGCTGCAACCAAACATGCTGACCCTTTATGCAGAAGGAGAAATTACATTGTTATACGTATTCAACAGAAAACCAACCTGCCTTTTGCTCCAGAAGGAAATTTCATCTCTGTCTTCCATTATCTTCATTATACTGCCATTCTTCAGAAGATAGTCTGGGCCAAAAGCTACCAGCGCCCTTGCTCACGAGATAAGCAGGAGCTTGGGAGCGCCACAGGGAATATTCTCCTGGCAGCTTTTCTATCATTGTTGGGCAACTTTGTATTTTGACATAATTCCAAACTTACAGAAAGTTTGTGAGGATCATATAAAGACTTCTTTATAACCCATTCTTGTTGATTACATTCTGCTGCAGGTGCTCTCTCTATAGACAGACAAAAAAGAGATACATATCTAGAAGACAGATGTGTTAGATACAGATGTAGCCAGATAGATAGCAGACGTAGCCAGATAGATAGTTATACGTGAGACACTATTATCTGAGAAGCTTGAAAATAAGTTGGGAATGTAATACTTTTCTACTGCTAACTAATTTAATCCTACTGTCCTAAAAACCAGGACATTCCATTATATAACCTCCGGGACGTTAGCAGAATCAGAGAATTTAAACTTAGTTCCCTATCACCAGCTAGTCAATAATTTATATTCAAACTCCATCCATTGTCCTAACGGCCTTTATAGTTGTTTGAAGCCTAATCGAGGCTCAGGTCTAGACTCATGCACAGTTTTCAGTTATGACATGGATCCACCTTTATTTGTAACCAGTTCTTGGGGCTTTGTCTTTATTGTTCTTATCATGTTTTTAAACTTGAGGACCAAGCCAACTTGTGATAGTGCAGTACCTTTAATCTTAGCAATCCAAGTAGAGGCAGGAGGATCTCTTTAAGTTCAAGGGCATCCTGGTCAGCATAGAAAGTTCTAGGCCAGCCAAGAACAAGTTACGTAGTAAGACCCTGGCTCTTTAAAAAAAATTAAATCAAATAAATAAACTTGAGGATAAATTTTTTTCAGAATGTATCCCTCCAATTGCATTTGTCCAATATGTCCTCCTGATTAAATTTAGGCTGCGTTTCACTTAATATTGATGATATGGAATGTAACTACTTGGTTGAGATGGTGTCTACCCAGATTCTCCACAGCAGAGTTACTCTCCCCCACCTTGGTGCTTAAATATGTATTTGTGGGAAGCTATTTTAAGATTATGTAAATATGCCCTTCCCATCTAAAGTTTACCCATGAGTTTTGGCATCCATTGATGATTTTCTAACTATATCACTCGCCAATTGGGGTTGCTAGTAGTAACAGCAAAGATGTCTCTTATCCACTAGTGTGTGTGTGTGTGTGTGTGTGTGTGTGAGAGAGAGAGAGAGAGAGAGAGAGAGAGAATTTATACATTCCTGTTTTGCTGAATGGATTGTAACCTATCAACACTATTACTTAGTAGCTTGCTGACATTGTTCTAGGTTTAGCCTGAGTCCTTCCCAACATCTTCCAGGTCCATCTTGAGCCTTGCTTCTGTCAGCCCTAACCATCTTGTTTGTCAATGCTTCCTTCCGGTGGGAAGTAGTATTTGGAACCAAGATCATATTGCTTGATGTCCTCCTGCCACAGGAGTGATTTTTGTCTTTACACTTTCCTAGGAAGTAGAGGGAGAAACGCACACAGTTATGAGTTTGTGCTGCTAACATTTTTAATACAAATTCCGAGGTGGCCCTTCAGGACTCAGTCTCTGCATATGAAGGGTACAGCGAGAAACTTAGATCCTGCCATCCTGAATGTGTTTACTCAGTTGTGCTAATTCAGAGTGAAAAAAGAAAAAAGAAGAGGTTGAGAAGTTCAAACACATCATCACTGGGGAAAACATGCTTACTAGAATTAAGATTGGTATTGTATAAGGTAAATTCTGTATATACAGCACAAATCTTCACTACGCCATCCAAAGTAAGAGTTAGAGTATGTCTGGCATCGTGGAAAGTTCTTCTGCACTTCTCCCTACCCTGTCTTATGGTTAGGCTTCTGCTTTTGGGATCTCCTCTTCCCACACCCCCCAAAGATCTAGTTACCTTCAGTTGCTGTGACAAAAACATATCCAAAAGCAACTAGAGGAGGACAGGGTTTATCTCAGCTTATGCTTTCAGGTCACAGTCCATCACTGAGGGAAGTCAGGAACTGAAACAGAAGCCATAGGGGAATGCTGCTTCCTGGCTTGCTCCTCCTGGCTTGCTTGGTTAGTGTTCTTATACAACCCAGGACCACACGCCCAGGAGTACATACTCATAGTGCTACTCACAGTGCACTACTCAGAGTGCTGCTCACAGTGTATTACCCACAATGCACTACCCACAGTGTACTACCCACAATGCACTACCCACAGTGCACTCACATGACTCAATAAGAAAATGTCCCACTAACATGTCTGCAAGCCAGTCTAATGGAGGCAATTCTCAACTGAGGTTCCCTCTTTCTGGGTGACTCTAGTCACCAACTTGACCAAACTAACCAGTACATTCCTGCAAATGGAATGAAGTATAACATGCCTTTCTGAATCTGGCTTATTGTGTTCAGCGTAATATCTGATGGATACATCATGGTAACTCACCTTCTGGTGCTTAGTTTCAGTTTAGGGCTGAGTGTTCCTCTATTGGATGAGTATGCCAACATTTAAAAACTACATTCTTGTGTGAACATTTGAACTGGATCTAGTTTGGAGATGCTATGATCAAGGCATGGTTATTTATGGACAGGGTTTTTCACAAGCAGGTGCTTTCACATCTCTTGTATAAGAACATATGGGTGGCATTGGAAGCCAATGTCATAGACTAGTTTCTCTCTCTGACTCTCTCTGTCTCTGTCTCTCTGTCTCTGTCTCTCTGTCTCTCTGTCTGTCTGTCTCTCTCTCTATATATATATATACATATACATATACATATACATATACATATACATATACATATACATATACATACATATATATATTTTTTTTCCTTTCCAAGACTGCATTTCTCTGTATAGCCCTGGCTGCCCTAGAACTCATTCTGTAGACCAGACTGGCCTCAAATTCAGAAATCTTCCTGCCTCTTCCTCTCAAGTGTTAGCACTGAAGGCATGCACCATCATGCCCAACTTAGACTAGTAACTTTAAACTGATGAGGAACTGCTTGTCTGCCAACAATGTGTAAGGATTGCTGCTTCACACCCCTGATGATCTCAGGCCTTCAGTGGTTATGACATTGGCTGGCCTGATGTGTGATAGAGGAATGGCATTCAGTGTTAATCTGTGGCCCCATGGCTGTGTACAAGTTTTTGTGTAGACATGTTCCCATGTCTCCTTGGTGTTACCGAGCAGTGGAACTGATTGATCAGCTGGAACTGTGTTTAATCATCTGAGGAACTTCAAGGTTATTTTCCAAAGGAGCTATGTCATTCACATTCACACAAACTGCATGAGGGTTCCAAGTTTTCTACATTGTCTTTGATTTTATCTATCTATCTATCTATCTATCTCTATATCTATATCTATCTATATACATATACATATACATATACATATACATATACATATACATATACATATACATATACATATACATATCTACCTATTTATTTTAGTGCTAGGAACTGAACCCAGAACCCTTCATGCATGCTAGCCAAGGATCCTGTCATTGAACTATATCCTCAGATCCAATGTTTGTCTTTTAAAATTATAACCATTCCCATGATAATTAAAGAATACCATCTGTGATATGTGTTTATTCATAAAGATTTTTAGGACTTCTTTAAAAATTCAATTCTTGATATGTATAGTCTAAGGTTGTCTTGAACCATCAAGACTCAATATTTCCTCCTTTGCCTCCAGTCCTAGGATGAAAGATGTGCCCCAAAACATCCAGCTCTTTTGAGATGTTTAAATGGCAAGTTTAAATAGCAAAAAAAGAACAAATATATAAAAACAATGAAGTTCAGAAGATGACCTTTATGCCTGTGCTGAGAGAAAGGCCTGATAAACTGTCCTCATAAGAATTGCTGGTGGCATGGTATGGATTCACATGTGTTTGTGTGCACATATGTGTGACTATTTTATGTATACATTTGTGGGGTACATATGCAAATGTGTTCATGTGCATGTGTGTGCGCATATGCTTGTGCATGTGTGAACTTGTATTTGGAGTGTGTGTACAGTGTGAGTGAATCAGAGGGTGGTACGCCCAGCTCATGCAGCTTTTAAACAAAAACAAGAAGGCAGGCTCAACTTCGAGTGAAAACTGTCTTTAAACATAAAGACACAAAAGTAACTGGACTAGAGGAGAAATAGCCAGTGAAGAGTTAGGCAGGCCTATGTTTGGATCTGGCTTTACCTTTACCCAATCGTAAGTCCTTTGAGCTTTGGTTTTCTGGTATGTGGAATGGTGTTAATGATACCTGTGTGAGGATTAAGCGAGAGTAGATGTTAGTGCTTTGTGGTTAGGAATGCAATTCTGCTCATTATGGTAGTAGCCATAGATACCTTTCTTCTCTCTGACCTCTATCTATTCTTAGGAAGGCAGTATAATCCAGAGAGTGGGAGTTGTATATTCAGGTGGACTTCAGGAAGGATACCTTGGTTTGTTAATTAAAACCTGTGATCTCAAGGATGTTACTTAATGTCCCTGAGCCTCAGAGGTCAGGATACTTTATTAGGTTTATATGCAGATTAAACCACAGGATTTATATTTAGGCCCTACCACAACACCTAACAAGTGGGACATATTCAATACAAGCTATCTGTCTAAAACATGTGTTCCTTAAACATGAGTGACCTCACCAGCCGTGAGCAACAGTCAAGTCCCAGAAGTCTCGTTGGTTCCTGAGCAGTATTTTTTCCTAGCACATTAATGATCTGAAACATCCAGGGGCAAGCTTTCTCAGTGTATCTATTCCTTCAATACAGTGTCCTGAGCTTTCTGAAGGTCTTAAGGAAAATCACAGAATACACACAGCTGTCTTCTTCAGCTCCAGGGAGTGGCTTATATTAAGAACCAGTGTGTTTCCTCTTGCCAAGATTTCCTCAAGTGCAATTGGATAAGCTACGAAGACGTTTCTTTTTATACTAAAAAGATGAACAAGTTAAGAATGTTGTTCTTGTATGTGTTGTGTATGTAATGGCCTTGGATGCCATCGTTCAGGTGCCTTCCATCCACCTTGGTTTTTGAGATGGGGTCTCACCAGTACCTATGACTGTCTGGTTAGTTTAGACTGGCTGAACTGCAAGCCCTAGGATATCTGCCTGTCTCTGCCTCCCCTGCACCAAGATTACACGCATGTCACTGTGCTTGACTTTTTACATAGGTTTGGGGGATCAAACTCAGGCCCTCATGCTTGTATGGCAAGCACTTTACCAGCTGATTTATCTCCCTGGCCCTTGGCTGAGCTTTAAAATAACTGTTTAGTTTTGATGAAGCTAGTTCTTGTTAGAAGCTACCGTCCTCCCAGACCTTCCCATCTAGAGCTGCAGCCCAAGGACCCAGGGCTGGGATGCAGTTGCACAAATGTTTGTGCAAGTTGAGGCTTAAGAAGTCCAATATTTCATTAGTTTTGACACTGTTTTTGTGAGTGCTTAGGTTCTAAGGTTGGATACATTTCGAGTGGTCTGTCCCAACCTCATTTTTCCCTTACAAGTTTTGTTATTTTTTTAAAGGTCATTTGCAGATCACAGAAGCTTTTCCTAAATATATAGATGGCGTTATAGCAAAGACATCTGTATAAGTCTGTTCCCTCTAATATTCCTTATGTACTATACAAATACGAAAGTGACCATTCATAGTGATCAGATCATCAACTATACGCAAGGGGTTGTTCTTAAATCCCCACAACAGCCTTTTAACTGGGGGCTGCTGTTACATTGTTTTGTGAACAGCAAAACTGAGATCTGTAAGTAACAGATACAGGAGGAAATTGGCCCAAGGCATGCAGCTAGAAACGAGTGCTGTGAGACCTAAAGCCACTTAAACAGGCACACCCGATCCTTGTGTTTTATCTGCTTTTCTAAACATCAGCAGGTTATGTTCACATTGTTTCTTTAACGTGCAGGCTCTGCCCCACTGGAAAGTCAAAGTAAGTGAAGCTGCTGGTAACTCAGAGCTATTTACACTTCGCAAGTCTCATGTTTCATTCCAAGAAGTCAGGCTCATCAATTATTTGCATTTGGTAACATGCTAATTGTACAGATAATTAGCCCTGAGACTAGACATGAACATGAAAGTATAATGAATCGTTTCTGCTAATTGCTCTTTTCAGTTATGGACAGCCACGGGTTTGAAGTATTAACAGCTCTTACATTCAGTTTGCTAAATTCTCCTTTCACTTGAGGGTTCACAAAGAGACTTTCTTTCTCATGCCTACCTCGCCCCATAGATTAGACCTGTTAAGAACACTGTTGAGACGCTCTCTGGGGCTGCCTCTGATGAGGCCTTTAAATGCTCGAAAGTGTGGGTTGGCAACAGGTTAGCTCAATAGTTGCTATCACTGGCTCAAGTGTTGAGAGGAGAATCTTCTGGACCTCAGGGGTCAGCAACCATGCATCTGCTCCCTTGAACACGCCTACAAACATGGGAGGTGTGAAAATGAGTCCAACATGTATCCCTGTCCTAAGGAAAAGAGCATAAACATGCTAAGGTGGTAGCTCAGTTGGTAAAATGGTAGCTTAGCATGTACAAGGACCCAGGTTTGATCCCCAATACAACGTAAATGGAATGTGGTACTATATGTCTATAATCCTAGCCCTTGGGAGATGGAGGTAGAAGGATCAGAAGTTCAAGGTCATCCTAAGTTATAGAAAGAGTTCAAAGCAATGCTAGCTTAGGAGAACCTATGGGGGGGTGGGGGACCAAAGTTTCCCGAGAGTAATAGATATGGGGTAGGAGGGGTTAAAGGAGAGGAAATGTTATTTATAGAGATGGGAAGGCGAGACCAGAGATGGGACAGAGCATGAATCAAATGCCACGTTTGAAGCGAGCCTCAAAGAATAGGTAGACCTGGAGGTAGGGAGGATTCAGGGAGGTGAGGGCCCTGTTTTTATCCCTCTGTGTTTGAGATTGATGATGAATCACCTGTTGTATAAAAAAGAAACGTCAAATGGGAGTGTGCAGAGGGGAAATGTTTAATGTGGTCGGGATGTAGCAAAAACTAAGGAAAGGCTGGAAACAAGGGCAAGACCAGGTTGTGGAGGGCCTGGGAACATGGGAATAGGAATGTTCTAGAACAATATTTCTCAAAGCATGTCCACAGGATATTCACTGTCATTACGTAACAAAGGGATCCTGCTGAATCCTGTTGTTGAGTGTATCTGAAAAACACTGACTTAAAACCACTAAATAGATTTCCATTAGTCAGTTTTCAGGGTTTCTAGAATGTTGTGGATCTCCAGGAGGGACCTGGAATTTGTAAATATCTCATACTTAGTGACCACAGAAATGTTTTCCTTGGAGTGCCTCATGAATCTCACATCGTGCAGAAACTTGGTGACAACAAGCAGCCCTAGAGTGAGGGGATCCCTGAGGACTATGCATTTAGCATGACCTGCCAACGGACTAGCTAACTGACCTAGGAATCTCTACTGGCCTTAAAAGAACAAGGAAAGAGTTATTAGCCCCAGAAAGCCTCAAGCCCTCCTTGCTTGTTTCCTCCTGGCCAGTTCTAGGCATCTGCCTTCAGGAGCTGACAGGGTCCCTTTTCAGCCTTCTTAGTGGCAGGGCTCTGAGAGTTTAGTTCCTGCCCTGATAAAGTGCCTTTGGGGCTCTATGGATGCTCTGTTTTGAATCTCTTATCTGTCATCCTGAATCCCAGACTTGCTGCCCAATGCTCTTTGACCTTTATACAGCCTGCCTCTGACTCCTTCACCTGCCTGCATAGTTTCAAGAGCTTCTGGTACTTCTGGTAACACCCTCCTCCTATTCCCCCTTCCATAGCCCCAACCATCCAGTCTCAAGCAGCTCTGGTCTGCTGTGACTGCTCTAGCTCCCATCCCTCAGCTCAGAGACCAAAGCCTCCGTACGCTATCTTCATACAAGCTGGCCTCTGCCATTTCCCCAGTTACAGTGGCTTCCAGGTGAGAGTCCTTAAATTTGTTTGGGAGGGATGAGCAAGCTGCTTCTATATTTAACATCATTTAATTATCTCCAGTGGAGGGTGAGAGTCTTAGCAGAGACATGTTCAGACCTGCACTGGCAGGAGCTTAGGTCAATTGAGCAGAATTGGGTGGGATCACACTACACCTATATCTGAAGTAGCAAAATCTAGAAGCTTCTGGAGGGCTGCCCATGTTTACAAGAAGCTGATGTGGAGAGGTTGAGTGAGGCTGGGAGAGTCAGGTAGACCTGGGTAGGCAAATTTTAACAAGAGCGAAGACACGGCAAGAAGAAAAATTACAAACTACAGGAGATGCAAAATGCTGTGACTCAGGACAGGACTTGAGACTCACCAAAGCGTCTGTCTCCAAAAGGCTACACTGTTTAGGGAACTTGCTAGAAAGAATAAGGGAGAGAGAAAAAAACCCACCTCAAAGAGAATGTTGCCCACTTTTATTTAAACACAGAGTAAAAGATGATGTTTTGGTAGATGAATTTCAAGAAAAAAATAATAAAAATCAGGGCATTGCAAGTGATCTGGGGGCTTCAGGGGCTTCTAGGCAAGGCCAGGTTAGAAGCTGGGGAGCTAATGGGGGACTTATTACAGCTTGGAAAATTATGAAACGATCCAATCTTGTGAAAATAAATTAGCTTATTAGAATTAAGAGGTATCCTTAAGGTTTCAAGCAAGTGGAAAGAAAAGGTTACTAAATGTATTGAACTCTTAATGGGAGCTCGGGCATAGTTCAGTTGTAGAGCATGTGACTAGCATGTACAAGGCCCTGTGCTCATTCTCCAGCACACACACACACACACACACACACACACACACACACAAGCCAAATTCAATGTCTGGCATTACCCTGCAAGAGGTAGCAGCACAACCTTGAAAATAGAAATACGTTCAAAACCCGCTTACATAATGTTGTGACATCTGGCACAAGCATATTATCCTCAGGGAAATCTGATTGTCATAGATGACACAATAGGGAGGCCAATTGCATATTCCTAACACACAGCCCTTAGCCTCGTTCTCAGCATCACTGGGGAAGAGTTTGTAGAAAGATTGCATATATGGATGTATATATTATATCATCAGGAGCCTGCCTGTGTTTGCAATCACAGCAGGTGCATGTAGAGAGATGTGCGTGTGTGTGTGTGCCTGCACACGTAATCTCTGCTCCTCGCTATCTTCATACAAATGTAATTCCTGACCTGAGGAAATGGCCCAGTGGGTGAAGCACCTGCTGTTCGAGAGTGAAGGCCTGCACCAAACCCTAAGAACCCACGCACGTGGGCTAATCTTGGTTGTCAGCTTGCAAGGTTGGTTCTGTCCAGCGCCAAGTCAACTCTGCTGTCCGTCCTAATGGGGAGGTCTCCTTATGGATTTCCTCCATTGTCACAAACTCCAGAGGGCTAAGTGGTGAACAGTCCCTTAATCGGCTGCTGTAAGGGCTTTGAGCTTCCCTATCATAGAGAAATTTGGGCCAGTATTGTGTCTGTTGATTAGGATGGTCTTCTGCATGCCCCGCCCCTGGTATACTTCATCAGTTAGAGAGCTGGATTTGAACAAGACAGATCGTCTTCTGATTCCTTACGCTAGAGTTTCTCAGCCTTAGCTTCTCTTGACACTACTGGCAGGATACTTCTTTGTCCTTTACATGAGAGTGTTTAGCTTCATCCCTGGTCTCTGCCTACTAGATATGGATAACAGAATCCTGCCTGGTGCAGACCCTCAGCTGTCATTCAAAGGTACAAGGTCTCACGCCCTTTCTCAACACACAGACTCTGCCCAGCCCCCTCGGAATGTAAGGGAAGATGTGGTCAAATGACACCTGTGGGTGGAGTCTGGCTTTTCTGGTTTGAGAGAGGGAGGGACTGCATCACAGATTGCTGGCTTAAGACATACTTGATGTCCCCATGAGACGTTAAAAATGTAGAGCTTTCAACGTGCAGATGGCTCGCAGTGCTTAATTACAAGCTGAAAGCTCGCTACCACTTCCCTCCCTCTCCCTGCCTGCAGCAGCCCACCAGGAGCAGTGGCGGCATGAACAGCAAGGAGGGAGCGGTTGCCCTTTGCTGCATCCTTATCACACACTAATTATTTTATTCTAAGGAGACAAAGTAGAGAGAATGTAACATATGATTCTGACGACAAACACTTTAAAAAAAAATCTGCCTGTTTTTCCTAGAGACCAGAGCATAGGATCCGGTTGCTAAGCAACTGGGAAACTGCAGACTCTTGTACTGGCCATGCTGGTTTTGGAAATGAGCCATAAAAGGAATTCCCCAGTGAAAAGGGATCCCATACCATTGCCTGGTTGCCATGGACACCATACATAAGTGATGGATCCTAGGTTACAGGCCCTGCTTAAGAGAAGAAAAAAAATGTCTCTGCTTAAAGATGGAATGGTAACAGAAAGATAGGAAAGCCTTCTTCTTCTACATTAGCCATGCAGACACGCCCTGGCCCCTTCTCCGAGTGCTCTCCTGAAAGAGAACTCTGACTCTAAGTGCCTGAGACATTCCATCCAATTTCAACTCAGCTTTTATTTAATATGTTCCAGTCTTTACAGGAGTTGGAAGGGAACCTGAAATCTGGAGAGCAAATCCTTAAACAAGAAAAGATGCCTCAGTGGCAGACAGTCTGTCTGTCTGTCTGTCTGTCTGTCTGTCATTCACCCCTGTCTGGGCCACACAGCACTAATATCAGGCACAAGGGCAGCTCTCTATAGTCACATGTTCTATGAGAATTAAAAAGAAAAACGGCAAGAGAGATTATTAGAGGACAGAGACAATAGCCGTGACTCGGACATGAAATTGGCGTGTCATGCAGAGTGAGGTAACAACAGGCCACTGCAATTCTGCCAGAAATTGGAAACAGACTTCAGATAATAGGAGCCAAAATGTGAAGCCAATACAAAGATTCGGAGCTTAAAACACAAAGAGATGTAGCGGGCACTGGACTTCCTATGGAAAACAGAAGGGCTAGGCCTTGGAGCATCCACAGGATGCTCCACACACAGGACATCTGACACAGGAGACCCCAATAACCTCTAAATGTCCCAAGGAGACTGAGGCCCAAAGAGTCCACGTAAGTTACCGCAAGGCATAATTACCTTAAGTCACAAACATTGCTTGCTTTATAGATTTTCTGTGTGGGAAATCCAGAAGCATCTTGCCTGGGAACCTCTGACTTGGGAATCTTTTATAAAAGTACAGTGAAGATGCCAAAGGGGCTATAAAAAGGCTCCTGGGAGGATTAAGAGCTCTACTGGTTGTTGGCCAGCCACAGGTCCTCTAGCTGTTGGTGGAGACTTGAGTTTCTTGGTCTGATGTCTTTCTTGTCAATCAGGCAGTTTGCAACATAATGGCTGCGTTCCCTATAGCCAAAAAGCATCAAGCCAGACATTGCTTTCTTTTTAAATCTAAATTTAAAAGTGATATCCTATCAGTGTTATAATAGGGCATTTATTAGATTCAAGTCACAAGCGCCAACCACACTGAGAATGAATTCCTGAAGGTCTGAATACCACCAGGTGCGATTCACTGAGGACTTCTCAGAGACAGGCTGCCACAAGAGCCAAGCACAGTTCCAGGCAAAAACCATGAAGAGAGATAGGGCATGGGAGATGGAAGAGGCAAGTCCTGGAGACTACAGGGAAGCCGAAGGCAGAAGCAGAGATCAACGTGAGACCGTAACACAGAAGAGAGGGAAGTGAGCAGGGGAGAGGGGTTATGGGTTGAGACAAAGGGTATAAACTATGAAACAGTGGAGAAAACAGGAAGCCGGACAGAGGCTGAATGGGAAGTGAAAGAAGGAATCAAAACTCGAGAGGAAAGAGTAGAGATGAGGGAAGTAGAAGCAGGAAGGGGTGGGGAGCAGGATGCAGGGCAGAGAACTTCTGGACAATGGGAACAGAAGGAGGAAGCCTCGGTGAGAGGTGAGTCGTGGGGAAATGACGCTAGGGCAGCGCATGGAAGGGCAGAGAGAGGAGCTAACTTAGGCCAGGTTTGAACATAGCAACTTAATAACAATGGCCACAATAATAAGAGCCATTGGATGCTAAAATGTTCATGTCGCCTGACGTAGTCTTTATCATCAGGCCACACGGTTTAAGATGTTATCTCTAGTGTCTCGGTGATAAAGATATTGAATTTTAGAAGGATTAAGTCCCCACTCAAATCTTTATGCCCAGGCAGTGGCTATGGGTGCATGCAAGCAGACAAAGTTGTCCCCTTGCCAGGAAAGTCACAGTCATCTTGGCCGAGGCACATGGGACCATAGAATGAGGAGTTAATGTCCATATACTGCATATGGATGTCAGCTCCTGTCTCTGATGCTATCTGCTGATCTGATTGTCAGCCCAGATTAGGAAAGCTGGATCCCTTGTTGATAGTAGTAGGCTCACAACATAAGGGGCCCCAGTTTATCCCAGTTTAGACCTACGGTGGAGCTCTCCTGACACATTGAGTAGTTATTTCTCTATGTCTGTGCTGCTAAGAACTATGAGGGTGCCATGTTTCATTCTCCAGATCCCCCACAGTGCCTTGTGCTATCTAAATTACTTACTCAAAAAGCTTTGTAGAACCCAGCATTTACCTCTGTTGAATCCAATGAGAAATTCCACTGCAGAATTTATACCCAGCTCTTCACTGCTATATCTCCCAGGGCAAATTACTTAACCACACTGGAATGCAGTATCCTTATCAGCAGAGTAGGTTGACTAGATGATCTTTAAAGTCGTTTCTCCCCTTAGTTCAGAAACTTTACAAATCACTTATTAAGGATAAGAAGTAGGAGCCTAAGAAGAAACGGTCAGTGGCTCCAGTCCCGTCACTCGAGGCAGAATTGACACAGAACTCTTCAGGACTCTTATTTGCCAAGCTGTCAGTTCATCAATACATATGACCATGGAGGCTCTGCTCAACTCTTGGAGGGCCTCTGTGTTCAACAGAGACTACATGAGCCTAATTCTCCCCATTACCAAGATGCATGGCTTGTGCTATGTTAGGAATTTAGAGAGGCTTATCAGCTTGCACAATAGAGACCAATAGGGTAGGATTAGTTCAGCGGCCAGTGTGCCATGAGAGATAAACAGAGCAGTGGAACCTCTGGAGACAAGTACATCCAAGACTTCTAAGAGATGCCATGCCCATCAGGAACCTGGATCTCATCAGCTCTCCAGTTGTCAATGTTCAGAGTGAAAGAGAGTGTCACATGCCTCTGTGATTCCTGCTCACTGGACAAGTTACAGATGGCTCCCTGCTATATTATGGTTCATGGAGTACCCAAGGCTATAAAGAGACTCTGAAAAGCACACAAGGGGAAAGCCTGTGCTAAACAGGAGAATCTGCTAATGGTGAACCAAAGATGACCTTGAGTCTAAGAGGTACACAAGTACCTCTGTAATTGTCATCTTCTGAAGGTGATAGGTGGGTCCCAGACTTCAACTAGGGCAACAGGAAGGAACAGAGGAGAATGACTGCTATTCAAAAGCTGTTCTTTCTAAGCAGAGCGTTCCCTGATGCATCTGAGGCTGGCTTTGGCTCATTACCTTCCTTTAGTGAAATGTCTGGGAGAGATGAGATAAGACGCATTGCCAACCTCAGATCAGTCAGAAATGAAGACAAAGCAACCCGAATGGTCTAAAGACAGGGCTCCAGTGCTAGAGAGCTTCCCTAGCATGGGAAAAGCCCTGGATGTAATCCCAGCTCTGCATGAACGAGGATGGTGATGCACATATATCATCCCAGCACCAGAGAGGTAAAGGCAGAGATCAAAAGTTCAAGGTCGTACTCACCACACAGTGAGTCTGAGGCTAGCCTGGGCTACTTAAAGCCCTTTAGGAAAAAAAAAGGTGGGTGTGGCTAAAGAGATGGCTTAGTGGATAAGAGTACTTGCTTCTCTTACGGAAGACCAGAATACCCAACTTTGGTCCCCCAAACCCATATGATGGCTAACAACTGCCTGTAACTCCAGCTCCATAGGATCCACTGCCTTCCTCTGACCTGGAACACACATAGCACACATACACATGCATAGAACACCTAAAAGCACACATACATATAGCACTTACACACATAACAAACAAATACATACACACATAGCACACACACACAGCACATATACATAAAAGACACACACACAGCACACACACACAACACACATGCATACACACAGAGCACACACACACAGAGCACACATATGTAACACATACACATAGCATAAACACACATAGTACACAACACACAGACACATAGCATACAGACACATACACAGAGCACACAAATAGCACATACATGCACACAGAGCACACACTATGAAGACAAACACACACATAAGATAAAAACAAATTGGAAAAAACTAAAGGAAGAAAAAGAAGAAGAAAAGGAAGAAGAACTGTCCATGGAGGGTGAAGAAACATTGCCTTGACTTGCTCTTGCTGTGTCTGGGTGATAAGCCACACAATACATATGGAGTGACAGCCAACTGCATCCTTGAGATTCATGCACATACAGTCACCTGAACATACTGATTGGGGACAAGAATGTTCAGAGCAAGTAATGCTGTGACTCAACAATGCCCACACTGGGCCATCTGGTTTACCTCCAGCATCCTCTGGTCCCGAGGCTATCTTAGATCAGAGATGGGGAGGAGGAAATGTGAACAAAAACATCCTAACCTGAAGGGCACCTGAAGAGGAAGCAGCTTAGGGCACGTGGGCTCAATTTCCCTCAGAGCTCATAATATAACTGTCAAAATGGCACGATGAACCTAAATTATAAGATAATTACGTTCAGTCCCAAATTCAACACAATAAAGGTTATTTGCTCTTGAGCCCTAGCAACCGTCTCATAGAGGAGAGAAAAATATCATACAAAAACAAAATGTAAGCCCGCAAAGCAGTAATAAAACCAGCACACAACTATTCATTTCAAGTCTATTTTGAAAAGCCTTTGATAATACCAGTAATTCCCCATAAAGCCATTCTCTTGCCACCGCTCCCTTCTGGAGATAGAAAAGAGTTTTGCTGCTTTACAGCCTTTCCTTTTAGGGAGATAAAGTCCACTTTATTTTTCCTTATTTTAAATGTTTTCCATTCTTTGTAAAGAAGAAGGAGAAGGAAATAAAAAAGGGAAGGAAGAAGGAAACCGCCGATCACCTATATCTAGCTAAGGCTACAACATAGGAAGGGTCTGAGTGGCAATAGCAACAAGAATTGTCACTAAAACTCCCTCTTTTGTACAACAGAATTCATTTACTGGTCTTAATAAGGTGCTTAAATGTAGTCCAAAGGCCTTGTCTAAAAGATCCTGAAACAGCCCCATGAGGAGAGCAACAATACCAACCAACCACAGCTCCCAGGGTCTAAACCTCCAGCCTGGGAGCACTTAGGGAGGGATCCATGGCTTCAGCTGTATATGTAAGAGCGGAGGGCCCTGCTGGGCATAGGTGGAAGAAGAAGAGATCCTTGACCTCATGAAGGCTGGACGCCCCAGGGGGTGGGAATTTGAGGGTAGGGAGGTGGGAGTGGGGGGTAGGTAGGGGTTACATCCGAAGAGAAGAAGGAGGAGGGGTG
>NW_021604790.1:5437156-5461782 GCF_004785775.1 Grammomys surdaster | reverse complement strand
AACCTGGGAGCACTTAGGGAGGGATCCATGGCTTCAGCTGTATATGTAAGAGCGGAGGGCCCTGCTGGGCATAGGTGGAAGAAGAAGAGATCCTTGACCTCATGAAGGCTGGACGCCCCAGGGGGTGGGAATTTGAGGGTAGGGAGGTGGGAGTGGGGGGTAGGTAGGGGTTACATCCGAAGAGAAGAAGGAGGAGGGGTGAGGGGATAGGGGGTCCCTGGGTGGGTGGGGGATGGGATAAGGGGACAACATATGAAATGTAAATAAAACATCCAAAAAAAAAAAAAGATCCTGAAACATCCCACTCTAAAGCAGAAAGTGGGATGGTCCATTGTTTCCAGATATTCTGATGCTTCCTAGCACGTGCCCTGGGTATTAACTAGCCATTTTATATCCTGACTCAATACTAACCTCGGTACCACTGGGCAGGTCCACTACATCAGAAGCAGGGATGTAGGAACCTGGATGCCTGTTCTGGATGCAAGAACAGGTATCTACTTAGATGAATCGTATAAGCGTGGGGTGGTTCATGAGAACCCCATGGACTCTAAGGAGAAGCTGTGTATGGTCTTGCTTCAGAAGAGAAGGAAAGCAGGCACAGCTGTTGCTTTGGGGAGGTGATGGGGTAGAGAACGGGCAGAGGCAAATGCAACTACATGGTGGATCACAACTGTCTGTAATCCAGCTCCAGGTGACTTGACATACCCACACAGACATACATGCAGGCAAAACACCAATGCATATAAAATAAAAAATAAAATATCATTTTTAAAAAGAGTGATAAAGGAGGGATAAAGAGATAGCTAAGCAGGTAAAACGCCTGCTGTGTAAGCACAAAGAACTGGGTTTAATCCTCAGGGTCCTTATGAAAAAAGCTGGCCCTGGTGGTACACACTTGCAATCCCAGCATTGGGAAAGCAGATTCCTGGTACTTACAGGCTAACCAGCCTTAAGTTACTGCTAAGCCTAGACCTGCAAAATACCCTGTCTCAGAAAACAAGGTGAACGGCTCCTGAGGAATAGAGTCCAAGATTATCCACAGGCATGCACACACATGCAATCATACATGCACTCACATGTGTGCACACAAAAAAAGAGGACAAGGCACAAAAGATAAGGAGTGATGAGATCTCCTTAGGCTTTAGCTAGTCGTCAGCAGCTTCCACGGCCCTGAAGATGAACTGCCCCCTCCTTCCCCATGACGGATAACCAGCCTGTGTAATACTGAGAGGCTTTAAATGCAAAATCCACCTAACTTCTCTGAATTGGTCATTCTGGTTTGCATGGTATCATGGACTCTTTTTAGAGAGATAAAACTGTATTCACTGAACAGATATACATGATCTAAACAGCAAGCCCAAGAAAGCCTGCATCCGTTTTACACTGAACTTTCAAATCTTTGACAACATGGCTTATACATATGACAGTAATAATTTCTGCTTGTAGTTTGGACACGTAGATGTGGACTTCAGTTCCAGTCATCGGGCTTTGTTTCCATATATCTTTGAGGAAAAACAAAAATAGAACCTGAACTTCATAAGCCAGTTTTAGATTTCCACTTAATGTGCTATCAGAAACGCTGCCTGCATACCTATGATGTTGAAGGCACTGGGCTCAGCACTGGCGTGAGTCAAGCTGAATAAGATACAGGCCTCTCTCTTTAAGGAATTTGTAAGAGGGATCAGCGTTTAGACAATGGTACCACTCCTTGAGGCATAAAAATGTGCAGCTGTGTCGAGGCAGGCTGTTGCTGCATCAGATAGGATCTCTTCTACCTGCCACTGTCTCCTTCTCCCTGAAACTACCCATCCTTTCCATCCTACCCATTCCATAACTGCACGGTCTGATCAGATTCTTTCCATAGCATGTGACCAATTTGGAATCTCTTCAGTCTCTTTAATTCACGTAATAGATATTATGACTGCTGTCTGAGTGGTGCCTGTGTGCCTTCCGAAGTCAACTGGCCCAGTGGAAGCTGCTCAGAAAGACCATGAGCACTGACAGTCGCCTGAGCCACTGTGAACCTCGATCTCTTTTCCCACTCAAACACTTGCCCGCCGTACTCTCATGTGTGATTCCATTAGGGACTTCAGACTGCAGTGTGTGGTGTGTGTGATGTGCGTATGCGTGTTCGTGTGTGCATGCACACGCACATCACAGGGGAAAAGATAACTGATGGACTAGCCAACCCTCCTTCCCTTTCTTGCCTTCATGTCTGAAGTTTCTTCTCAGTGTCCAGGTGGGAGATGACTACGGGCCATGCAGGTGTTGACAGAGCGCCTCTCCTCTCCTGGGAGACTGGCTCAGTGCTGAGGACAGATGTGGTACAGTACCCGTGAAGATATTCCAGAGTTGGTCATGCAGTCATGCTAGGCTCCTGTCACTGGTTTGGTAGCTTCTGACTCTATTTTCCTCTGCCCTGATTCCAGGGGCAACACAGAATAAATCTTCAGGATTGTCTCAGCAGATTGCAGCCAGGATCAATTCCTGTCTCTTACCTCTGGATCCTCACCAGAATCTTCTGGGCTACAGCCCAGGTGCTGTGGGTGGGCGTGGTCATAACTACTCTTGGGTTCAGGTGACAGACCCTTACCAACAGCATTTGATATTCATGTTCCTCCCTCTGAGATAGGTTTCTCTGTGGAGTCCACCCTGCTTTTAAACTCTTGATCTTCCTGCCTGCCCCAGCAGCCTGAGTGCTGAAGTTAAAGGCCCTTGCCCATCATGCCCTGACTAACGAATCTGGCTCTTATCAGAGGCCAAGGGACAGTTCTTATCTCCAAACTGGAAAACAGAACCCAGGTACTCCTTAACTCACACAGCAGGGCTAGGTCCTATTCTTAAGGAAAAGTAAAGGATCCACTTCCAAAATGACTGGAGACATCACCATGTGGTCTCAAGTGGATGTAGGCCATTTGAGAAGAGCTGACCAACTCTGGCAGCTTGTCTGGAACTGAGGGTGTTTCCTGAGACTTGGGATCTGCAGCATTAAATCCAGGAAACTCTCAAGTAAGGCAAACCAAGCTGATCATACTATCTTAGACCTAAACGCTGACCTCTTAGACCGACTCATCACAAGGGACAGAAAGAAGTGGGTTTGAAACAATAACAGCCCAGTGTTCTCCTTTGCCTTGTTCAGAATTTATGCTCTGTGAGCTGGGTGTGGAGGCACGTGCCTACAATCTCAGCACTTCAGAGGCTGAGGCAGCAACTCTTTGAGTTCTGGGCTAAAGAGTGAGAGTCTATCTCAAAAAGCCCCCAAAACATGCTCTGTTTGTATATAGTATATAGTTCAATAGTTTGTTCCAATTTTGACCTCTTTTGTGTGTGAGGAAGCTGGGGTGGAGGTGGGAGTCAGCAAGGGGTGGTCCACCTGTCCTGGAAGTCACCGTAGGACTGGTAGTCAGTACCCTTGAAGGCAACACATTTAATTTCTGATTCTTCACCTGTAAAATTGATTGGGCTAACCTTTGGGGATTAAGGTTTCTTCTGACTTTATTATCCATCTCTCCCTCTGTTCTAAACACACACACTCAGACACTCTCTCATGCGTGCACACGCACAGACACACTCTTTCACACACACGCACACACTCCATTGCACTTTAATTTTAGAATTTAACTCTTAGCGCCATGCCAACCCACACTGGAGCCTAATGTGAAAGAGAGACCGTAACATCATGCTTCGTTTCATTTAAAATATTGACATTTTGTTCATCAAGGACTTTACATTGATTAGGTTTTTAAGCAATGCATAAAAGTATTGATCTTCACAGTTGAATTTTTGGCATCTCCTTAAACTGTGGGCCTCTCACATCACTTCATCCTAATTCCAGCCTCTTAGCCTTGCTCTCTCTCCACTGAGGTGAAGACTGGATGGAGACAGGAGGAAGCCCTCAGAGAGGGAGGAAAAAGACAAAATACCCCTGACTCTGCAGAATTGCCTAGGGTTGACTGGAATGGTAATTTGATTAATAACAAGCTACCTAAAATTTCTAGTTGTTTTTGTACATTGGTTTGGTTTATTTCGGACTGGGTGAACTGTGAGGATGGGGCCCCTCGTGTCTGGGGGGTTTAAACCTGTCAAGTGCCCAGCGCTAACTCACATGCTGAACTCTTCCAATAAAATGGCAGGAGACAGTGAATTCTAGATCTCAACACCAAGTCTTGACTTTGTGAAAGACAATTATTTATCACTTAAAAGAATTTATTTTATAACATCAGACAATAAAAATATAAGCAGCTGAGAAAGCCGAAGACTGAGAACAGTTGTTTGGTGAACGCTAGCAGATAACAGAGAAAGAATTTGTATTTGATCCTTTGCCCTACAGCCTGCTGGTGGGAGGTGTGTGTGGAAGTGAGGAGAGAGGTATGACCGAGACAAACAAACCTCAGGAGACCCAGAAAGTTCCAGAACCTCCTTATTCTCAGAAGGGTCACAGCTGGCCTTGTGAGTACAACCCACCAAAGGAGGTCATTTGCAGCAGGATCCAAAGGACACAATATGCAAACACCAGTGAAGAATTCTGCTATAGAGGACAGTTCCACCAAGCCGAATTGCTTTCAATTAGATGCCTTAATAAAGACTAATAGCTAGACAATGGATTCATGCTGCAGTCTTCTCTGGCAAGCCTTTATCAAGTTAATAAGCAAGAACTGGTGTTTGGATGTTCCAGCAAAGGGAGGCCAGGGCTCTTCTCATTTGACCCCTAACTGGCTGTTGCCCTTGAGCCTCAGTTAACCCTCTCCACACCTCCTTTCTTCGTCTTCAAAAGAGGTTCTTGGCCTAGATGACTGCCAGGATCCCTTCTACCTTTGGCATGATCTAGAAGCCTGATGTTCTACAGCAAGGCCTGGGGATAATATTTCAAAGAAGATGTTCCCTCCCTGCTATGCCCTGTTAGCCTCCCCCCACCACACACACACACACACACACACACACACACACACACAGAGGGAGTGTCAAATTGTTAATTAGTGGGTTTCAATGCATGCAGACTACAAAGCTTTTCTGCAGATTTGGGAAGCCCTTCGGCTTGTAGAGGGTTCTAACTGAAGCAAGTCACAGCCCACACAGAGGATATGGAAGCAGGAAGAATCCTGGAAATCTGGGACTTGGCTGCGAGCAAAGCAAATGCATCATGTTGGTATTTTTAAAAAGCTTTCCACTCCGTGTGCAACACCTTTGTGCCTCCTTCATGTGTTTCTCCCTCTTTTTTAGCTCCACAATGAGCTATTTTAAGATGTCGTTTGCCTGCGGTACAGCCATGCAGCTCAGAGAGGTAATTTAATTGTCATCTTGCGTTCTCTTAGTCTTTCAAGACCTTTTGTTATGGTGAAATAATTTTAGGCATTCCAAGCACAAATCCATTAAATTCTTGCCTTACTTTACTAATGAACTACTGTGGGTGGGAAAATTAATTTTATTCCACCCGTGACACATATCTGATAACTTTCTAGAGTTGAGAAATGAAGCTTGCAAATACCAGGAGTTGAATGCTGCTTTTAAAAAAATAAAAAAAAATATGAAACTTTGTTTCATTTATGCCAAGATGGAACAGAAGAGACGTTTATAAAAAGAGTTCACAAAATGAAAATGGCTCAACAGGTCCCATCTCGGGTTGACACTGTGGAGTTGTATATGCCTGGTGACTCAAGGAACCCTGTGTTAATGAACCTGAGACTCTTCTGTGGGGCTGGGGAGCAGGTATGAGCACATTTGATAAAAGCATGGTGCTATCAGAGGTTTAGTTCACAGGGAAAGCACTTGCTTAACATGTGCAGAATCCTGGGTACTGAAGATCTGTAGTCTCTAGCTCAACCAGTGCTGCTCACTCCACCACTGGGGATACAGCCATAAGATATTCTCTAAGAGGGGAGACTAGATATGGATATCTCCTCAGAGGTCTTCAAGAGTCTGATATACTCAGAGGCAGATGCTCACAACTAGCCATTGAACTGATCATGGGGTTCTCAATAGAGGAGTTAGAGTGACAACTGAAGGAGAGCTGAAAGAATTTGCGGCACCATGAGGAGAGCAACAATACCAACCAACCACAGCTCCCAGGGTCTAAACCACCAGCCTGGGAGCACTTAGGGAGGGATCCAGGGCTTCAGCTGAATACGTAAGAGTGGAGGGCCCTGCTGGGCATAGGTGGAAGATGAGATCCTTGACCTCATGATGCCTGGACGCCCCAGGGGGTGGGAATTTTGAGGGTGGGGAAGTGGGAGTGGGGGGGTAGGTAGGGGTTACATCCACAGAGAAGAAGGAGGAGGGGTGAGGGGATTGGGGGTTCCTGGGTGGGTGGGGGATGGGGTAAGGTGACAACATAGGAAATGTAAATAAAACATCCAATAAAAATTAAAAAAAAAAAGAGGGGAGACTAGAGGCTCTGCTGCAGACTGGAGAACCTGTGACATTTGAGGGGCAGCTCTGGTTGCATAGTACTTTGAACAGGAAATCATCTCCCTCACACAGGAGAAGGCAGGGAGGCTATGCTATTAAAAAAAGAAGAAGAAAAAAGGAAAGAACACTGTACAAACGAAAGGTTTCTCGTTACACAGGTGGACAGATGCCACAAGGCAAGAAAGGTCAGAGTCTTGTCCCCAAAGATAAAAAAGCTTCCAATCACCCAAGGACCCTGATGAGTGTATAATTCGGATGGGTTGCTCTGGGCTTCTTCATTGCAATCAGCCGCTTTCAAAGCCAACTCCTGTTTACTTCAGTTCATGTCAGTGCATTAAATAGAGAAGCAGCCTGCTGATTTTGCTTTGGTCAAATTTAATTCCAATTTCTGCTTCTAAATGTGCTCAAACTGCCTTAAAAAGGTCTCAGAGCCTGGCGCTTTGACCCTCCTCTCTTTTCCCTTCATCTCGTTTTTTCTTTTAAAACTCCTTTTTCATTTCTCTTCTTTCTTTCAAAACCCCAAACAGTAGCGAGATCAGAGGATACATTCCATGTGAGTAGAAAGAATCTAGTCCATAAGAAGTCAGAGACAAACATCTCTGAATTCGAGTTCTGTGGCTCTGGAATAATTACTGAGAATTGTTCAGTGGGGTTCACATTAGGGCGGAGTTCAGGGCTTCATATAACTGCCAAGATCAGTGACACGCTTTAAAAAGACTTAATGAGTAAGAAGAGAGGACAAAGCACATGTATTTTTCCAGTCTATAAAATTATCACTGTATTTCTCTACCCCCGACACACACATGCTGACACACACACATGTGCATGTGTGTGCAACTTGATCGCCTTTATTTTTTTTTTGATTAAATGGCAGTGAGCCATGAAAAACTACAGCGAATTATAAGCAAAGTCTGTGTTTAAAAAAAGAAAAAGATTTCTCTCCCCAAGTGACAGAAAGTTGGATAAACGATATTTTTAGATGAAATATATCTAATGTCCAGATGTGATTCCCAACATGAAGAGAAAAAAACAAACCTAGCCGAAGCCCTACACTTGGAGACATTGTGTGAAAGCTTTGGATGATAATGGTTTATCACGGAAAGAGCGAGACACGTGACGCCGGCCGTCAGTCTCGGCCCTGGTTCCCTTGGGAACCGCATCCGCACACGTGGCTCCAACATGGAGATGATCTTGAGGTTTACATTCCTGAGGTAATTGCTGCTAACTCTCTAGGCTTGTAGCTTTTTTTGGCACCACATTTCCGCAGGCGAAGAGAAAGAACAAGATGTCAAGACGTCTGCGCTAAGTCAGCCAGTTCTCTAGTGGGTGTCACCCTGAAAGGCCACCTGCTCAGCCAGGTAACCCTGCTCCTGCTCCAAAGTTGGGGAAGTCCCCCTACTTGTTCACTCAACAAATGGGCACCTCCAGTTCTCCTGCTCTTCTGCAGCGTGAGCACCCGTGGATGAGCAGGGCACATGGAGTCTACTGAAAGCTCAAGTCCAGTTTATAAATTACAGGAGAAAATCAATCTTCCTACTTAAGTGGCACAAATAATGGTGTCGTGTTTGATCACGGCCTTCGTCACTGTCCCCTGTCCTAACTGGTGTCTAGCCATCAGGAAAGAGTCAATCCCTGAAATGCAGTTACAGAAGATAATCAAAGTAACGTGATACAGGCTTCAGGAGAAGAGGCACAAGCCAAATGACTGAGCAGTGACATCATTGCTGAAATAAAGGCATGGCCTCTTCAAGTGACTGCAGTGTATGCTTCTAGGAGGACATCACTCCCAGCAATAGCAGCCAGGAGGCATGGAGGAAACAGCCGAGAGAGGGAGTGTCAGGAAACTAGATGAGGCAAGACTAACACTAGTCCAGGCAGGTGGTGCTAAAAGCCTGGGTTGAGGAGGGTGTGGCACTTTTCCGGGAAGACACATCAGGAGAGAAGCTTTACAAGGGGAGCCCAGATGGCTGGAGAATTCTGGCCACGCTACATAGGAGAATCTGTCCAAGAGCTACATCAGGAAGAGCAGAAGCTTGTCATGTGACACCCAGCCCCAAGGAAATAGAGATGGTGTCCAGGTTATGCCAAGGAGCCTAGCTGCTGGCTGCTGGACAAGGGGTTTGTATCTCTAAGAGTTAGGGAAGGAAAGAGCAGAATGGCCTGTTCTCATGTTACCAGGGCAGTAACTACCTTCTCTTCATCTAGTACAAGTGGCCACGGCTGCTCTTAAACCTCCCAAGTATAGATGACATGTTACAGATCTGGCTCCTCCTTGCTCCCAAGAAGGCAAAGAAACTCAGGGATAACCATGAAGTCACTGTTATCCTTTTATAAGGATTAAGATGGAATGGGATCCAGGACTTCACTTTGCACTGTTTTAGATTTTATTTGTTTTCCTTTTATGTTTATTAGCATTTGCCTGAATAAAAGTCTGTGTACCATATGTGTGCAGTGTCTGTAGAGGCCGGAAGAGGGCATTCCCAGTCAGTCAAGAGACACCGTAAGGATGCTGGGAATCGAACCTAGTGACCCCAGAAAGCAGCCAGTGCTCTTCACCCCTGAACCATCTCCCCGTCCCTACTTGGCATCATCTCATGGTCATTTCTCAAATATCCAGTAACCATCTGGAGGTGCATAGCTAGGAAGACCCCTCCTTCCACTCCTGACAAGAAGTGCATGCTGCTGCAGTTACAGAGTTCAGGTTGAGTGTTACACATGGATTTGCATGGAGCCCAACAAACTGTCCCCTCTAATTCCTTCATAAACACTCAGTCTGGGGAGATGCTTAGCTGCAGTCTGACTGTGCCTCACAGGCTTGATGTAGAGCTCATGGGGCTGATGTAAAATAAACACTGTTGCTTGGGTTCATCCACACTAGTCTATACAACTGAACCAGCCAGGAAGCCAATCTTCCCTCCCTTTCCCTCTCCAACGGTCCCCAAGAAGACACTCTCATGTGGGGTTGATCAAACACATGCTCACCAGACTTCTCTCCCCCTACCCAGATGCCAACATACTTACTCCATGTATTGAGGGGTTTGTTTGTTTGTTTTTAATTAATTAATTTTTTGGTAGGAGTGGGGCAGTATCTAGACAGGGTTTCTCTGTGTAGCTCTGGCTGCCCTGGGACTCACTCACTCACTCACTCTGTAGACCAGGCTGATGTCAAACTCACAAAAATCCACCTGCCTCTGCCTCATGAGTGCTGGGATTAAAGGTGTGCCCTACCATGCCCTGCTGATGTTTTTAACCCTCAAATTCTTATTTTATTTTGAGAGAAGCTCTCACTAAATAATCTAGGTTTGACTTTACCTCATTATATTGCCCAGGCTGGCCTCTGGGCATGTGGTCTCTTTATTTTTTAATGTGTTTTCATGTGATACTTAATAAGACTAAAGGGCTGGCCCAAGGGATGTTCTGCTCCTGTCTGTCTGTCTGTCTGTCTGTCTAGAATTTGCTGTTCCAGACCAACAGCTGCAGTCATTTTAGCCATATGTGACTTCAACAGAGCCAGGCACTGAGGTAAGGAGAAACCTGTGTGCCTGTTCAGCACGAGGCACAGAAAGAAAATTGAAAAATGGGGAAAATAGTGAGAGGGAGAGTGAAAAATCAAAGAGAGGAGATCATCGGTGGCTATGTGATTTGGGAGTCTTTTGTTCCAGAGCCTGTGTTCCTACACAGTCACCTTGTACTTTACAATTGATCTGACAGAGTCTGTGGACACAAAGGCTCAGGTGCGAATCTCCATTGTAAAACACCACCCATTGGTTCGCAGCTGCTACCTCAGCGCAACCTGTCAGTGGCACAGGCTATGCCATGAAGGCAAACATTTAGGTTCTTACTATGTATTTCAGTGCTTCTCTGGTCGTTTGCCTCTTTCTTCTTATGAGAATGCTGCTGTGGGCTATAATAACCATATCTGGAGTTGCTTTTCTTTTTTTTTCAACATAATATGTTGATTGATTATTTGGGAATTTCACACAATGTACCCTGATCACACTCCCTAGTCCTCCCAGGTCCCCCCATACTTGTGACCCCCCCCCCAAAGGAAAAGAAGGAAGGAAGGAAGGAAGGAAGGAAGGAAGGAAGGAAGGAAGGAAGGAAGGAAACATAGCTCATTTTGTGTTGCCCACATACTCACTGGAGCATGGTCAGACCCCCAGTGGCCAGCCCCTTAAAGAAAACTGAGTCCTTCCCCACCTGCACCCCCACCAGAAGCCATCAATGTGAAGAGCTACACTGCAGCAGCCTGATCACAATTTTAAGTTCTCTTCAATGGCTTCCTGTCTAGGCTGTTGCTTTCTTTCGGAGAGGAGGCAAAGGTTGTTTTCGAGACAGAGTCTGGTCATGTAGTTCAGACTAGCCTTGAACTTGAGACCCTCTTGCCTCTGCCTCTAGAATGCAGACATCTGCCACCGCACCCAGCTCACATCCAAAGTTCCGAACACGAGCTTTCAAATATTTTCATTTCAAGCAAATGATCTCCTTAACGTGTTTAATAGCTTCTATTGGCTAATCTCCAGTCCATATCTTCAGCTCTGTAATCAGAACAAATAATATAATTGTCAGTTATACATCAAGGCTACTGTTTGCCAAGTAGTTGCAATCAAACTCGTATTAATGGTTACTCACGGAAGTACCGGCACTTGGGCTTTGCTGGAGACCTCCAAAACCGTCTGGTTATTTTTATGTTCATAACCTTTAGCAAAGGCTTCCTGGTGTCATCCTTAAGCCTCTGACACCTCCTAAGTCTCCGATGGTTGACACTGAAACTGTTAATCAACCCTCTATTTAAAACCTTAAAACCAAGTAATCCACCATGTCTCATAATCCTGTCATGCTTGATCATTGCCCAAAATAACCGTTGCCTTTTGGGCCATCCATCCTCTCTAACACCAACAGAGTTCAGTTTAATTACAGCTCAGCAGACATTCCTTCTGACTTCCCACATCACGGGTCCATCACCTCTCCTATGTTCCTACAACACCATCAACTAACGCACTGATGCTGGACCTTTCTTGCCCAAAGCTCCACTTTTTCCCTGCCTACCTGCACCCACATCATACACACAGATGCTTAAAACAAAAGTCTCCAGCTTTTTCCTTCTTTCTTCTTGTCTGTCACATACAGAAAATCTTTGGAGCTTAATAATTTTTTGCCTCATTGTTATGGGTTTAATTAAGGGCTTCTTCATCTTCCTTCTGGACTATGGCAAGACTCTTCTAGCCTGGCCATCTTAATTTCGCCTTTAACCCCCTGCCTTGTTCCTCAGTTTCCTGTCAATGACCTTTCGAAGTTATAGATCTGACCTTCTGACTACTCCTGCCTAAAATCTGTTAGTCAACACCTTTTGCCTTCAAAACCAGACCAAAGTTAGCCTGGAATTCAAGACTCTTCAGTCACATGGTGTTTCTCTTCCCCAACCCCCAGGCCAGTGCTCAAAGACGAGGGCGGGGGTGGGGTGGATGGGAGGGTTGCGGAGAGGAAGAGGAGCAAGCCACTGGAAATAGCTCCCCACTTGGCTCCCCCCCAACCCCCCAACCCCCGCTCCCGAATGCTGAGTGTTTATGTAGCACTTCTTCAGATCTCCACATGTCTGGATTATAATTTCTAATCCTCCCAAGAATCTTGTGATACTTGAAGACTCAGACCCAGGCTTGCTGGACCCCCGGGGCCTGCATTCTCTCCCTGAAGCCAAGCAGCTTTCCCTCAGAACTCCACTCACATGTCCCCCTTCCCAGGGGCCCTCCCTGTTCCCTCACCCTGATGTTCTCAGAGCATGCAGCCTGGACTTTCCTCTTTCAGCCAGCCTCTCAGCCTCAGGCACAACCCACAGTGCTAGTGTGAGAATGTGTGTCATAGCACAGGCGGTGAGCTCCTCTCAGGCAAATGCTGGGCCTTTTAGTGATCCAAGTATTGCCTGTTCACAGCCCTTAAAGTTCAAATAATGTAGAGCTCCCAGATCTAGTCCAACTTAGAGGTAACCCATGCTAACCAGTTCTTGTAGAAACATCCAGAAGTGGTTATGAGTCTGGAATTCTGTATACACATCACCTTTCACCTTCTTCCATGGACTCAAATTACTCATACTTGTCAGCTATGACTTCCTCTCCAGATTACATCTTAGATTTGCTGGTTGGTTGGTTGGTTTGAGCAAATGTTAAGTCCATTGAAATTTTGGCAGAACTAGATCTCTATGTATCATTTTCACACTCCATATAAATGAATAAAGCTTATTGTTTTAAGACTACTAAGTAGCCAGGTGGTGGTGACACATGCCTTTAGTCCCAGTATTCCAGGGTGGGGGATGGGGTATCATGGTGGAGGCAGAATCTGGCAGAAGCTCCAGGCCAGCCTGATCTATAGAGCAAGTTCCAAGACAGCCAGGGCTACAAAGAGAAACCCTGTCTGGAAAAAAGGGAGTGAACGTAGTGGGCTGGAGAGATGGCTCAATGGTTAAGAGAACTGGATACTCTTCCAGAGGACCCTGCTTCAATTCCAGCACCCACATGGCAGCTCACAACTGTCTGTAACTCCAGTTCCAGGTGATCTGACACCCAGACACAGATGTACATGCAATCAAACACCAGTGCACATAAAATAAAACCTTTTATGTGTAAAAGGAGCACTCAAAATATTGTACAGAAAGATTAAAAAGTCACACGATTCACTAAGTAAAATAAGAATTCATAAGCTTGTCCCCTTCTGTCTCTGTGTATATGTGGAGAGACAGAGAGAGAAGTGCACATGTAAATAAATGAACAGAGGGCAAGAGAAAGTTGAGCCTTACAGAAGCTCTAACTGGTGGATAGAGAAGGAACACGCTGAGAGCAGGAAATGGTCACACGGCCCCCAGACTATTCAATGATTCAGGCAAGAATCATTAAGTTCTGTTAAACCTAACAGCAAGGCCTTGAGGAATGATGGGATGCTCGCAATAACTTCAAACTAGACATAAAGGAGATAACGAATTTAGTACAGGGGGAGGCAGAATGGCTCTGCAGTGAAGCCACCACCAGGGCCGAGTGATCTAAATCAATACAGTAATTAATAGAACCCAGCGTCCTCTGTGACACGCCGAGAAGGCCGTGGCCCTGCTCCCCGAGCATCTCTGTCAGGAAGCATAAACTGAATTTAATCATGAGGAATCATCAGACAAGCCCAGATCAAGGGGCATTCTACAGAGTTCGTGAAAGACAAAGGAAGAACCAAAGCATTAAAAGTGACTGCAGGGATCTGACAGCAGAATGCAGCCTGTAGCTGGGGACTCTCTTTGGCTATTAAGGACATTCTGGGGACAAATCCCAATGACCTTTCAAAATTATAAGTCTGGTCTTGTAACCACTTCTACTTAACAACCCTTCCACAGACACATTTTTGCCTTAAATATAACCAAATCCTCAGCATGGAACCAGTGTGCTTCTAAG
The DNA here is from genome assembly GCF_004785775.1 of Grammomys surdaster. Taxonomy (NCBI): domain Eukaryota; kingdom Metazoa; phylum Chordata; class Mammalia; order Rodentia; family Muridae; genus Grammomys; species Grammomys surdaster. The sequence continues at coordinate 5,447,950 of NW_021604790.1, read as the reverse complement.
TATTCCCTTTTGTCAGTCCATTACACCCGTGCCTAATGGACCAGACTTTCAACCTTTTGCTGTTTGTCTATTGTTGTTGTGACTTTCTTCTCACTGCTTATCTGTTTTGAGACTTGGTCTTACTGTGCTGCCCAGGCTAGTGTTAAGCTCCTGAGCTCAAATGATACCTGCCTCAGTCTCCTAAGTATCTAGAATTATAAGTAGGGGCCATCTCACAAGGTTAGGGGTTTTAGCGTCATTGTTGTTAATATAGCCACGATTTCATGCCAAACTAAATGTGAGAACCAGACACCACCCTCACCAGCCACTGTGTGGGAACAACATAGAGTAGAACACAGTTCCAAGGCAGCCCCTGCTGTAGATAAGTTGAAATCTGGATGAGGAGGTGGAGTGGGGGAGGGGTGACAACACAGATAATTTCCACGCTACTCGACAGGCAAAGGTGCCGTGCATGATCTCTTTACAAAGCCTTGTCTTTTTCTCTCCCAGCCCCCTGAGCTCTTGGTGACCACTAATCAATTTCTGTTTTCATTTCAGGAACTTTATACAGATCTGAGAGTACCAGTATGTATTGGTAAATCTCAGCTAGCAATTCAGGAGGTCAGGAAGGACCAATCATGTGAGCCCAGGAGTTTGAGCCTAAGCTGCACAGAAATCCTGCTTCCTCCCTCCCTCCCTCCCTCCCTCCCTCCCTTCCTCCCTCTCTCCCTCCTTCCCTCCTTCCCTGCCTTCCTTCCTTCCTCCATCCCTCCCTCTTTTCTTCCCTCTGTTCCTCCCTCCTTCCTTCCCTTTTATTTTTTTAAATTATGGTTTATTTACCTATTTATTTAGTGTGCATGCATGACAGTGGGGGTATACATGTGAAGGTCACAGGACAACTTACAGGAGTCATCTCTCTTCTTTCTCCATGTGGGTACCAAAGACTATAACTCGGGATTGATGGCAAATTCCTTGACCTACTGACCCATCTCTCTGGCCTAAGACCCTGTTCTTAAAAACCACCACAAAACAAACAAGGAGGAGGAAGGACATATTCTACAGTATTTGGGATTTTTTTTCTTCTTCACTAAACTCACATCTCTGAGGAATCGCCCAGAGGCTGTTGATTTATTAGGAACTTCTTTTGAAAATCGATGTTAAGAGCTGAGAATGCAGTTCAGTTGACAGAGCGTTTGCTTGGCAAGCAAAAAGCCCTGTGCTCCAAGATCTCCAGCACCCCATAAAACCAGGCCTGGTGGCACATGTTCATAATCCTAGCATTCAACAGGCAGAAACAGGAGGATCAGAACTTTGTCAGCCTTCGCTGCATAGTCAGTTCTCATCCACCAGGCCTACGTGAGACCCTGTCTCAAAAAAATAAAAAAGTGACTTAACTCTTTTCACTATTCAGGCATGTTTGGGCTATACTGCAGTTTGTTTAACCATCCATGAAAGCTACGTGGGTTCTTTCCAGTGTTGCTTACTGTGAATAAGACTGTGATTAGCATTTATGTACAAGACTTTGTGTGAACACAGTCTTCGTTTGGGAGGAATAAATGGCTAAGAGTGTAATTGTTGGGTTGTGTGGTAGTTGCATGTTCAGTGTTTAAAGAAATAAACAAACTGTTTTCCAGAGCGCCTGCACTCCATGCCTCCGCTGGCAGCTAAGAGCAATCTTGTTCCTCCCATCCTGCTGATACCTGGATTATCACCATTTGTGGTCTCAGTCTCACCACGATGTTCATGCTTTGGCATTTCTTTGCAGTCTCCATTTCTATCCCCGAATGGCTGCACCCTGAGCATCTTCTCTTCCCATGATACCTGCCATATGCATGGGCTTAACCTCTGCTTGTTCTCACAACTGAGTTTGCCAATTATTTATATACTCTGGATCCTGGTTCTGTGTCAGATATGTGCCTTCCAGATGTTTTTCTCTGTGGATATATGTACAGAATGTGTATGCCTAATCCTCCTAAGAGTGTCTTTGCAAGAGTTTCGAGTCAGTGAGATGGCTCAGGGGATAAAGGTGTTTGCTGTCAAACCTGGCAGCCCATGTTTGGTCCCTGAAACCTACAAGGTAGGAGGGAAAAACCAACACTCTTAAGTTTTCCTCTGAACTCCACCCATGTGCTGTGGCATGTACATGTGTACACACACACATATACATACATACAAATAAATAAATAAATACAAATACTTTTTAATATTATTTTTTTCTCATTCAACCTTTTTTAAAAAGTTATTTATAGCCAGGAAGTGGTGGCACACACCTTTAATTCCAGAATTAAATTCCATTTAATTCTTAATGACTTAAGAAGGCAGTCATAGATGGATCACTGAGTTCGAGGTCAGCTCTGTCTACAGAGTAAGTTCCAGGATAGCCAGGGCTACACAGAGGAACCCTGTCTTGAAAAGTCAATATATATATATTTGTTTCATTTCTTGTGCTTTGGTGTTTTGCTTTCATGTATGTCTGTCTGAGGGTGTCAGATCCCCTAAAACTGGAGTTACAGACAACTGGAATCTCCCATGTGGGTGCTGGGAATTGAACCTGGATCCTTTGGAGGAACAGCCAGTACTTCTAACCACCGAGCCATCACTCTAGGTCCCAATTTAAAAAAAAAAAATCTAAGATTGAAGTTTCTATATGGCTAGCATTCAGTTTGCAAATTTTCCCACTTATGAACGGTGCTGAATGTCAACTTAAGAACGCTTTGTACAGCGTTCCGCCCTAAATTCAAAGATTTTTCCTTTTTTACTTCATATTTAAGGTCCAAGTCCTTTGTGAGTTAATTGATTTTGCAATAAAATGTGAGACTCAGGTTGAGCTGCTGCTGCTGATCCTCCTCCTCCTCCTCCTCCTCCTCCTCCTCCTCCTCCTTCTTCTTCCCTCTTCCTCCTTCACCCTTCTTCTCCTCCTCTGCCTCTCTTCCTCCTTCCCCGCTCCTCCTTCATCCACGGTGTCCCACATCCCTGCATTGCATTCAGAAAAGACAAGGTTCAGAGTCAATGAGCCCCAGGTGTTGTGGTAGATATCTGTAGTTCCAGCATTTGGGATCTGAAGCAGGAGGATTGCTGTGAAATTGAGGCTGGTGTAGGCTTCAGAGTGAGACCTTGTCTCTAAGTAAATCAATACCAAAAGGCAGCTGCGTGTCTTTTTATGAGAGTTTTCTATCTATGGCTTGCTTTGCATATAGAGTAATGGCAGCAGTATAAGAAGACGTGCATGGGATATATTGCTCCCTTTTCTGTTTTCTGGAGGAGATAACATAGAAATTGATTAGTTCACCAACTGTTTGGTCCAAGTGTCCAGTGAAGGGGTTTGGGCATAAACATTTCTTTTTGGAGAGTTTTCAAATTACAAAGTTTACTTTCTTTTTCCTTACAAGTTATTTAAATGATGTTTCCTATTGGGTACGTTGTGGTACCTTGTTTTTTAATAAATTGATCTATATCATCTAGTCTGACAAATTTATGTGTATGATCTTGTCTGTGGTGTGCCTTTACTAGCCTTCTGATGTCTGCAGGGTCTGTAGTGATTTCCTCTGTCCTGCTTCTGATAGTGATAATTTTTGTTGTCTCTTCCTCCTCCTCCTCCTCCTCCTCCTCCTCCTCCTCCTCCTCCTCTTCCTCTTCCTTTTCCTCCTTCTCCTCTTCCTTTTCTCTTTCTCAGTATTGCTAGAGGTCATCAATTTTATATTATTGTTGTTTTTCCAAAGATATGGCTCTTTGATTCCTTAATTGTTTCTCTATTATGTTTCTGTGTGAAATATATCTTTTCTTCTTACTATAAATGTGTTTTGCTTTTCTTTTGGCAAGTGTCTAAGGTAGGCGCTTTGGAACATCTCTTTCTCTGATGCACGCATTTAACAGTCTTTCTCCAAGTTGCTTTGTCTGCCCTCTCAATTTTGACACATTGGATTTTATTTTCATTCAGTTCAGCATATTTTTAGATTTCCCCTGAGACTTCCCCTTTCATCTGTGTCATATTTTGTAGCTATGTGCTTTTTAGTTCATAGATGGTTGGAGACTGTTCCTATTATTTTTCTGTTACCGGTTAGTTCAACAATTTCAAATCTTTTTTTCTTTTATTTAAAATATTTTAAATTTATTTATTCTATTGAATATGTGTGTGTTGCTTGCTTGTAGGTATGTGTACCATGTGCATACGTGGAGATGGAGGAGGCCAGAAGAGGGCATCTAATCCCCTGGAACTGGAGTTACAAATGGTTGTGAGCACCATGAGAGTGCTGGGAACTCCCAGAGGCCTCTGCAAGAACAAGTGCACTTAAGTTCTGAGCCACCTCCCCATCCTCCCAATTCTCTTAATGAGTATATATGGACCACTCAGACCACTCAGCTTCCATGGTTGTTTGATATATTAGGATTTAAGTGTGCTGATTTAGTTTTGTTTTCTGTTCTGTTTTTCATTTCTTTTTCTTTATCAGTCACACTTTTTCTTCTTTTTAAGGATTTCAAATTGAGGGACTAGGAGGGAAGGAGGAAGGGGAAACTCTGGTCAAGATGTAATATATGAGAAAGGACTAATTCAAAAGAATTCTATCTTGACTTATCATACTGCAGTGTGTTCGAGTATGTCTCCTTAGAGAGCTCCCCACTGCTTAGCTAGGTAGTAAATGAGTGTGCCTAATTCACCATCATCTTCTGGTGTTATCACTTTTCCAGTTCAAGTGAAATATAGGAAAGTTATCTCCTGGAATTGGAGAGATGGCTCAGCAGTCAAGAGTGCTTGTTGCTCTTCTAAAGGACCCAAGTTCCATTCCCAGCAGCCACATCAGGTGGCTCGCAACTGCCTATAACTCCAGTTCCATGCCTTCCTCTGACCTCCACAGGCACCAGCATACAGGTAGCACAAATGGTGTATAGCTCTAATCTTAGTACCTGAGTGGCTGAGGCAGGAGGATGACAAGTGTGAAGCCAGCCTCACCTACACAGCAAGAACCTGTATGAATAATTAAATAATAAAGACTATCTTCCTTTGCAACTTTTTATCCCTTACCGTCCTCCATTTATAATGTAACAGTCTACCTATTGTTCCTCTATACATCTGAAACCAAAGTGGGGAGTGCGGGATGGACATTTTACCTCAATTACCAAACACAGTTTTAGAAATTAAACAACAGAAGCAAAGGCTGCTGTCTTTGCCCATTTGCTGTTGTTTATTGTTTTTTCCCGTGGGTGCATCACACTTCCTTTGATTACCATGCCCCTTCCTGATGCCCCACGTGTATTTCTCCTTCCATTTCCCTTCCCTTTAGAGAAATTCCTTTAACCATTCTTTTAGACTAGTTCTTCCTGGGATGCATTCTTAGTTTTCCTTCATTTGAGAATGTCTCAACTTCTCTTTTATTTTTGAAGGACAAATTCACTGGACATGGAATTCTATATTGGCATCTCTTTTATGTCAGCACTTTAAAGATACTGTGCCATAGGGCTAAGCATAATGATGATTTCAGAGCTTGGGAGACCGAGGCAGGAGTGAATGCATACATATGTGTATGTGATGTGTGACTAGTAGAAGCCGGGACAAACCCAGGCAGAAATAAATGTGTGTGTGTGTGTGTGTGTGTGTGTGTGTATCCCTAGTACTTAGTACTTTCTATATATAGAGAGAGAGGGGAGGGGAGATTAGATAGATAGATAGATAGATAGATAAGATAATATGTACATATCTATATAACAAGGCTCTTTCTCCTAGGATGTGTGTGGGGAGCGAAGCACAACCAATCAGAAATGTTGTGCCTCCTTCCTGAGCCCATCTCCATCTTGTGGTTCATGATGAGAAGTCTGATGTTACTCAATTCCCCTGACCTGATTTTCTTCAGCTACTTGGAAGAATCTTCTCTTGGTCTTTACTCTTCAGAAATTTAACTATGCTATATCTTGGTGTGGATTTCTCTGGGTTTAACCTGCCTGAGATTTTTCTTAGTTTCTTTATCTACAGATTTGAGTCTTCGCCAGAGTTTAGAACATCTCAGCCACTGATTGAGCACTGTTCAGCCTACTTTGCTCTTTTTCTCCTTCTGGGACTCCAGTGACATAGTTTAGATATTTTTTATAGTCTCCCAGTCCTTGAATCTGTTCCTTTTTCTTTTTAAGTCTGTTCTTGGTCTGCTGTTAGGACTGAGCGAGTTCTAGTATTTCATGCTCTATATGTCTGGTTCTATTTTATCTAACAACTTCAGTCAATCTATCTTTAAATTCTGAAACTTACATTTAGTTCCCCTTTGTCACTTCTATTTCTTTTCTGGGGGCTATTTACTTTTGCATTTATTTCAAGTGTGTTCACAGCTGCCTTGAAATTGTTGTAATATAATTATAAATATAATTATAACATCCCTGCCATCCGGATGTTGGCATCTAGTGATGGATTTTTTTTCCATTTATTTTGAGATCCTCTTGGTTCTTGAAATGACGCATGATTTTCAATAAAAACCTGGGCATTTAAATAGTACATTAAGACAATATGGGTATTAGTTTAACTCTCTGTTTCAGCTGGCTTTCCCCCCTCTCCATAATTTTCCAACAGGGAAAGTGATACCACCGCATTGATGCCAGATGAAGACAGATGTCACGGCCCTCCGCTCAGTCCTGTTGACCTCTGAGTACCAGTTCTCACTGTTCCTGACTCAAGGCAGTTCCCGATCCCCAGGCAGCCTCCATCCACCAAGGCTGAGGTGAAGAGTTGCTTCATTACCATTCGAGGATGCAAAAGTCTATACTCTCCAGCAGGAATGACAGACAAGAAGTAGGCCAGTTCTGCTGACTAAGTGTAGAAGTCTAGGTTTCCCACAATGCTCTCCAGGCCACCAGCACTGTGGGAGGTTTTGGAGAACTTACTTTGGCCTCTCTGACACAACCCTGGCTAGTGAGTTGCCTCGCGTTATAGAATTATAGGTTCCACACTCAGTCTTTGCTGGCACAGGGGAGACAATGTCTTTGCTGGGGTGCTTGGCTAAAATAAGTTTATGACACTCAGCTTGGACTGCTGTGACAAAACACCATGGACTGGAAATTGGGACCGGTTGAAACCGTAGACACTTCCTGCTTACAGTTCTGAAAGCTGGGGAATCTGAGGTTGAGATAGTAACCAGTTTGGTCCCCGGGGGAGGCCTCTCTTTCTGGGTGTAACACTTACTAACTGTGTCCTCATGTGGCAGGGAAAAGGTAATATGCCTTCACTTACTCTTTAAATATTTATCTATGTATTTGTTTGTGTGTATACCTGCACCTGTCTATGTGCACCATGTGTGTGAATGTGCTGCAGAGGCCATCAGAACTCGACTTACAGGTGGTTCTGAGCCATCTGATATGGCTGCTGGGAACTGAACTCCTATCCTTGGCAAGAGTATCCTGCATCTGCTGAGCCAATGCTCCAGCTCCTCCTTTTCAAAGCTACTAATCTCATGGTGAGGACCCCACATTCATGACCTCATTCAACCTTAATGATTTCCCATAGGCCTCATCTCCAAGTAACATCACACTGAGGGCTAGAGGTCCAGCATAAAAGTTTTGAGGAGACATAATTCAGTCTAGAGCATTACCGAAAATGTTCTATCTTGCTAAGATGCCCTTTTCTTGGTCTTTTAGCTAGAGAGAACAGGTTTTTGATAAGGCTTTTTACCTTTATTGGCATTTCCAGGTGGCTGGTTCTTTCAATTGCAAGTCTGAGAATAAAAAGAAAAGCCAAGAAATATAGTAATGTTGTCCCTTGGTTCAGGTGGACCCCAAACATCCTCCCTCCTTCTCCCACCTCTAGGAGTCATATGATTATTTGTATATAACATTTGCATCTATAATAGGAATAGGAAAATTGTGTATTGTGTATATATGTAAATGTGTGTTTGTGTATATATGTGGGTGTTGTGTGATATGTGTAAGTGTGTGTATATGTGTGTGTACGGGAGAGAGAAAGAGACAGAGACAGAGACAGAGAGACAGAGACCCACTACTGGGCATCATCTAACAAGTTTTGGCCACCAGCATTTCTCAGTGGCTCATAAACTTTAGTTGATAATTTGTACACTTTTACACAATATATTGGTTTTTTTCTTGAAAAATAAAACTATATTCTTTCAGGAATCACAGAGAGGGGGTGTGTAAACAAAATTGACTCTGCCCAGTGAATTAGAACACCAGCTTTGGTTCATGATATTTCTTATGTACTTTGCAAATCCTTTCTGCAGAAAACTAAATTGTTATTTCATATTTGGGAAACTCAGATTTCTTGTTCCGTTTAATCTTAGAGAGCGTGAACTAAATAGTGTGGCTTTATCTGCCCAGAACAGTGGTTCTCATTGGTCTCCATGAGTCCTGGGTGTGTGCTCACATATTAAAACCATTTTCACACATTGGTCTCCATGAGTCCTGGGTGTGTGCTCACATATTTAAACCATTTTCACAATAATAAGACATGGTATATCTTATGCCTGTGTTAAATTTGCACTGATCCCATACAGGGACGGATAAAGGTGCTGACACCTTAACATGAATCAAGTTGTGATACAAACCCATATAAACCTTGCATAAAAGACATTGATTTAAGCCACAGACTGAGAATATACTCTCAAAACACACATCTTATAAAATGTTAGTATTTCAAATATACAAAATATTCTTAAAACAATAACCCAATTAAGTAATGGATGAAAGATGTAAATAAACACCTTGAGATATGAAGCTTATATAAAAGATCCATTGATTTAAGGAAACTGAAGCCACAGACTGAGAGAAAATATTTACAAAACACACTCTCATAAAGTATCGGTACCCTAATGTGCAAATAACTCTTAAAACTTTACAACAACAAATAACCCAATTAAATAATAGGCAAAGTTGATAATGAATACCTTACACATGATGGTATGCACACAGATGATGTTCAACTTCATTAAAACTAAAGTGAGACAGCACAATAGATGAAATTAGAAAGCCATAGTAATACCAAACTCTGGTTGTTGATGGTAGAAACTCAGTTGATCCCATCAACTGAGTTAAGTTGCAGGGATATCATCAAGTGCAGGGATAACCAGTTCAGAAAACAGTCTGACAGTGTGTGTCTGTGTGTGCCTTTATGTGTACCTATGTGCCTGTGCATGCTGTGCATGTGTGTGCCTGTGCATGTGTGTGCCTGTGTGTGCACATCTGTGTATGCACCTGTGTGTGCACCCATGTCATGTGCATCTGTGCATGTGTGTGCCTGTGCATGTGTGTGCCTGTGTGTGCACACCTGTGTATGCACCTGTGTGTGCACCCATGTCATGTGCATCTGTGCATGTGTGTGCCTGTGTGTGTGTGTGCACTTGCACAGCTGTGCAAGTGAGAGAAGGATGTCATGAGTCCTGTTCTACCACTCTCCACCTTATGCCTTTGAGACAGGGTCTCTCACTGAATCTGGAGCTGCCTCCTGTCCCCCACACTGCTGGGCGTGTGTGTGTGTGTGTGTGTGTGTGTGTGTGTGTGTGTGTGTGTGTTCATACCTGGCTGGCAGTTTGTACCCTGACAAAGCAATTCAAGGGAGAAGAGGTTTACTTTAGCTCCCAGTTCAAGGGTATCCCATGACAGGAAAGTGACAGCCAAGGGAATTTGGGGCAGCTAGCCACATGGCCTCCACAGTCAAGAAGCAGACAGTGAGGAATGCTTGTGCTCCACTCACTTTCTCCTTTTTACACAGCCCAGGATCCTGGCCCAGATAATCAAGTCACCCGTAATGTGTGGGGTCTCCTACCTCAACTGACCTAATCAAAATAGTCATGTACTAGTGTGTCCAGGAGCCTGTCTCCCAGGTGATTTGAGATGTCATCAAAATGACAACTGAAACAAAATACCACACCATGTATCTGTACATCAAGAATAACCCTAAGGTGAACTGTGGGCTTTAATTGGTGATACCAGATTAATATTGGTCCATCAGTTGACACCACAATAATGAAATCTAGCTGGATTAATGGGAAATACTGTGCTCCCAGCACTCAGAAGTGTGGGAAGGTCTGCAGCCAAAGTTATATACCGAGTTCAGGGCCATTGGCTACAAAGTGAGACTCTGTCTCAAACAAATGCTAGGGAGGGTGGCAAGATGGCTGCTCAATGGCTAAAGGCACTTTGCCACCAAACCTAAGGACCTATATTTGATCCCTGGGACCCATAACACACACACACACACACATACACACACATACACACACACACAAAGTAAACAAATGTAGTGAAAAATTTAAGTCTCACATGACATTTCAGACTTCACATTGCTACTAATCGTTAAGAAAGTACCACTAGTTGAGCTTTGGTTGGACCTTCAAAAAGAATATCCATAATTAGTTTTAAAGGCTGTGGCGACACTATCTTTCCCAACTACACAGCTCAGTAGGAGAAGATTTTCTCTCTATACTTAAACCAAAGCAACATATTATAACAGATTGAATGGAAAAAGCAGACAGGAGAATCCAACTGTCATCTATTAAGTCAAAATCTAAAGCAATTCTCTCCTCTCATTAAATCGTTTGTTTCAGAAAGTGCAGATATTTCAGTGTTGTTAATATGTAATGGTTTATTACTATTTTTAAAGGAACTAATAAATGAACATTTAAAAATATCTCAGTTCTCATTTCTATCGCTATGTTCTTTGTTTTGAGACAGTTTCTTACTGCACAGCCCAGTTGGCCTCAAATTTACAGTGATCTTTCTGCTTCAGCCTCTTGAGTGCTGGGATTACAGGTATGTGTCACCATGCCTAATTTCCTGATCTCTCTCTCTCTCTCTCTCTCTCTCTCTCTCTCTCTCTCTCTCTCTCTCTCT